>NC_080071.1:40391794-40991794 GCF_949987535.1 Balaenoptera acutorostrata
TTGTATTTTTACAACTAAGGGTGAACTTACGGCTGCTAAAGTAGGGGAAAACCTCTGAGGGCAGTAAGAATAAAAAGTGCTTAATAATAAACTTACTCATCCTTTAATCTTCCATTAAGTTTAGGAAGACCCATGTATTCACACAGTTCTTGGAAAAATATTTTCACAAAAATTCTACTGGAGGACGTAGTGGTTTCTTCACTCAGCTTTATGCATTCAAGAACCTGAAAATTAAAATTAGAAAACAATAATTTTATTTTGGTGTTCAAAAGATGAGACAAAGTGACCAATATCTGTAACTTTTAGTGTCCCTTGAAATTAACGATTGTTCTCATCTGCAGTTAGAATTATCTCTAAATATCTTCCCTTATGCTGATACGCATTATTACTTGGGAAAGTTTAAGACTGCTTCTCTATACAAATTTCCAAAATGTTAAGATGCTACAGAAATAGAGTTCATTCTCTTTCCTGAGTAATGTGCTTTTTATAGCAGGGAGGAATATTGTCTTGAGCATATAATGCTAAGATTACTAGCTCCTAAAACTCACTCATCAAAACATGGGTGTATGAGGGTTGGGGGTAAAATGCCACTTAAAGCATCAAGCTACAGTTCTGTCCAGCACTAGACTACACAAGAAGAGTAAAGACGAAGAGTGATGGCTTGTTCTGAATAGTTAAGATTGTGATAGTGAGCTTACTGAAGCTCACAGAGAGAAATTTTAGGGTAAATAAAAATAAAAGCAACCTCCAGTTTTTTAGGGATGTGTTCCAGAAGCTCACTTATTTCAATTGTTTAAAACTTTGATTTCATTTTCCCAGAGAAGGGAGTGAAAACAAAGTAAAAGTTATGATTAGCCTGCTGGGTTATTAGCTTATAAATGCCTATTAAAGTAGCTGGACACACTTAGTATTTAAAGTATTACAAAAATCTATCCAACATTTATAAGCTCAATGATGCTGCTTCATTCTACCACTGGGTTGTGGTATTCTACAATATGATCCTCTTTTTTCTTCCTTCTTGGATATAATTTCTTTCCGATTTTTCAGTTCCTTCAGCTTAACCTGCCACTTTGTATTTTGCATTATTACCTTGGGCATCTTACCTCTTCTGTTATATGGTACTAAGCTTCTTGAAAGCAGGGACCATATACAATTCATTTTGGATGCCCAGTGTCTCTTTCTGGGCACAGAGTTGATGACTAAACAAATGGCTGTTGAGTGAATAGTAATTGTACAATTAAGTGCCAGCTTAATGAATGCAGTTCAAATTCCAACCCAGTGTACATTTCCCCATTGAGAATATCTTTCCTTGCTCTAACTATGACTACAGAAGCTCCTCCCTATCACTTACCCAACTTCAATGCCTGCTAAGAAAAATACATCTTGCCCGAACAGTCATTTCTCTCATGTCCTTACCAGAGGAACTATTGAGTTACTCCGTCAGGAAACAGGCAGTAACTCAGAGGCTTAAGTGCCACCAAACTATTGCTGTACGTGAATATGAGCGTGCACACACGTGTGTACACAGAGAAGATGAAAATCTATATCTTCTCTGAAAACACTCCTAGCCATCACTATCAAAAAGCACTGTAATGTTTGGACTGTTAATATCATCCAGGATGGTATTTCTTACACTCACACATTATTTACTTAGGTTTTCTTTTTTTAAAAAAATTAATTAATCAATTTATTTATTTTTGGCTGCATTGGGTCTTCGTTCTTGTGTGCGGGCTTTCTCTAGTTGCAGCGAGCGGGGGCTACTCTTCGTTGCGGTGCACGGGCTTCTCATTGCGGTGGCTTCTCTTGTTGCGGAGCACGGGCTCTAGGTGTGCGGGCTTCAGCAGTTGTGGCGTGCGGGCTCAGTAGCTGTGGAGCACAGGCTTGATTGCTCAGCGGCATGTGGGACCTTCCTGGACCAGGGATCAAACCTGTGTCCCCTGCATTGGCAGGCAGATTCTTAACCACTGCAGCACCAGGGGAGATCCTACTTAGTTTTTTGATCCCATGTTATATGAACACAACCTCAAAGATTGCCATTATAGTAAAAGTTTGCTCCACATTTCATTTTAAAGTACATTTCCTACATAGGAAAAGTATGGCTATGTTATACTTAATATCTATTTCATAATAACAGGGGATTAGGAAAGAAGTACAAATATTGACCCATCTACTTACGCTCCATGGAAGTGAATCGGTGTATAAGAGGTGAGCAAACATCTTAGCAACATTTCTCAATTTGTTTGTTTCCAACCGATGGATGGTATCATATTGTTCTTTGAATATACTTTCAAAGGATTCCATGTATTCTTTTTTTAGCATGCAAAATCGCTAATAAATTAAAAATAAAAATGTCAATACCATTATGAGCATATTAAATACTAATTTTATTCAATCAAAAGTTAATAAATATTTGTATATCATATCACTCAGTCTTCTTGTGCTGTATAATGGGATGCTCAAAAAAGAAGTTAATATATATCACCCCTATCTACCTGGGATTTATATGCTAAAACAAAGTTATACATGTAGCTGACCAGAGACACAAACATTTGTATAAGATAAATATACTTCTCTGTGGGTTGAGTTTGGGCTCAAAAAATTATTTTAGCTCATGCTTTATTTGTGCTGCCTGAGCATGTATTTGACTTCAGAAACTGCTGTGAAATTTTGAAAAGACAGCATTTAACTGTCCTCTTCGGGAAATTTTACAAAGCATGTGGAATTTCTCAAAGTTCTGGAAGAGTAATACGTAACGTTAAGGCACTACAAAAATGAAGTGGGAAAGGAGGAAGCTGCAGAGAGTGGGAAACCTGTGGAAGGGAAGAACAATTTGCTTTCAGCAAAGATATGTTATTATATTAGACCAGGCAACAAAGCAGACACATTAATTCACAATACTCATGTTAAGAATTACCCTTGTGATTTCATCAAAATCCAACAAGAAAATTGAGGTTGGAACTCACCCCAGCTAATAAGCCAAAAAATTTCTCATATGTCCTTTGTTGGGCACAGCAGTCAAGTATCATGTTGCAGAGTTCTTTCTATTTGGAAAACAATTACATTAATGATTCAAAACACAGTGAATCCATGCTATATGATAATTTATCAATATGATAGAGACAGCCTGAATTTTTAAATAAGGTTTTAAAAACACAAAACTCTGTGAACTTTAGTTGTGAAGACAAAATAAAAAATTCAATCTATTCAAGCCTATAGTTTTTTAAAGTCTTCTGTTTGCCTGACAGAAATTCCACAGTCATTTATGCTAATTAGATTGATTATAAAATTCTAAATTCATATAAGTGTGAACCACTTCATGAAAACCTAGTATAGGAAACAGATACATCAAAAAGAGACTGAATATACTGTATTCTAAAAAGATTCTACACAGAAGTCTTTTAAATATAGATCACCAATATGACATATAACAATTCAGTTATACATCTTCCAAAGATTTAAACCCAATTATCAAGGAATATATTTTGTTAGTATGGAAAAGGCAGAACATGGTGAGTCTTGACAGAAGCATACATGGGCACAGCTTCAATGTTAATGTAAATGACCCTCTGGCTGATAAAGAAGAAAATATATTTAAAAGAGCAACAACAAAAAAAGACATTTGTGGCTAAGTTTTTTAGCCTTAAAATAAATGTTATACATATAGATCTGTCAATAGATGAATCTCTATAAATAGATGGAATCATTTCATAACGGCTATAATAACACACTGTCCAATCAGTTATTTATGTGCCTTGAAAACTCCTTTGCGAAAATTCTGTTGAACTAAGAAATGCAAGAATAAATCTAGGATCAGGAAATACCATCATCACAAATGACTTATAACAAATAAATATTATTTACTAATTCCTGAAATAACCTTAATGAAATATGTGTTGATTACAGAAATTTCATAAATGAAGAAACTCAGGAAATATGGACAAATCAATGGAGACAAAATGAAAAAAGACATAACCCTACCCCTAACCCTGAGCACTGCTGTGGAATTAACTAAATATATTTCTCAACAAAACATTTCTTATCAGAAAGTTTAAAATTAGTTTTTTTAAATACAGTAACTGCAATGTATTTGCTTTCTATAAACAGAAAGCAAGCCTATAAAATATAATGTATACATTTCAGTTCATTTTTACTTTTATTTAATTTTACCTTTATATCTTCAATTAGGAATTTTGACACTTGTGTCACTTGATAACATTTTGTAGCATTTTGTCACTTGATATAATAATTACTAAGATACAACCTAAGCAATTATTGTAAATAATTTTTAAAATGAGGTCAATATGCATTTACTGCAAATATGTATGTGCAAGAGGAAGCAAGGGGACCCTGAAGCACAGAACAGACACTCTAGAACTGTGCTATCCAGTATGGTAGGTCCTAGCAACACATAGCTATTTAAATTTAAATTGCTTAACATTACATAAAATTCAAATTTTAGTTTCTCAGTCACACTAGTCACATTTTAAGTACTCAAAAGTGACATGTGACGAGTATAGTGGCCACTGTACTAAACAGTGCAGAATATGAATATTTTCATCACTGCAGAAAGTTGTATTGGACAGTGCTGTTCTAGAAGCTGATAATTCACTTATAACACTATCTACTCAAAGGCCTCCCTTCACAATATAAGATTATTTTTAGATGTAATTATATAGCTAGATTATTATTATTTTTTTAAAGATTAGTCATGAGTTGCCTCAATTAAAATGTTTATAAATGTCTAAGTTCTGAAGAGATGTACTTTGTCAAAATTTAATATAGTACTAAAAACTTAAATGAGGCTTTTCTGAGTTCTGCCATATAATGTTAATTTGATATATTAAAATGCATTTTCAACTTCTTCTACCAACACTGTATTTTACAATAACATAACAGGTAATCAGGTTTTAAACAATATAACATGGTAATATGCTGATAGCATTGCTAATAAAGTCAGCACTACCTGAAAAACAAATTACTTTCTTCCCTAGACTAAGTGCAATTACAAGAGTTATTCCCTGTGGCATAAAATAATTAAATATTTTAACATTTTAATTAAATATCATAGTGATTTTTTATTTATTTATTTATTTATGGCTGTGTTGGGTCTTCGTTTCTGTGCGAGGGCTTTCTCTAGTTGTGGCGAGCGGGAGACACTCTTCATCGCGGTGCGCGGGCCTCTCACTATCGCGGCCTCTCTTGTTGCGGGGCGCAGGCTCAGTAGTTGTGGCTCATGGGCCTAGTTGCTCCATGGCATGTGGGACCTTCCCAGACCAGGGCTCGAACCCGTGTCCCCTGCACTGGCAGGCAGACTCTCAACCATTGCGCCACCAGGGAAGCCCTCATAGTGATTTTAGGAGAGTCTTTTGAGTGCATGAAAATAGATGCACTAAGACACTCTTCCAAATGTTATCAAAATATGTTGCAGTTAAGTTCTAGAACAACTATCCTCTAGATTAATATTAATAAAATTTATAATGACTTAATTGTATTCCTCAAATAATGTGACAAGATCATACTATAACTTCAGTTTCAATTATAATTTTAAAGGTTAATTCACTAATTTATTCTCTTCCAATGACAACACATCAAGTGCCCCATAATACAAATAGGTACACTATTATTAATATACCAATAAATAAACTTTAAGAGGGAAAAAATAATTTTTTTAATTTGCAAAGAATAATCTCTTCTCAAAATTCCATACCATGGCATTTCAAGAACTAATCTATAGTCTTGAACAAAGGCTGGGAAACTTTTTCTGTAAAAAGCCAGACAGTAAATATTTTAGGCTTTAGTAGCCATATAGTCTCTGTGGCAACTAGTCAATTCTGCTGCTACAGGGCAAAAGCAGCCACACACAATACATCAACCAATGGGCACGGCTGTACTCCAATAAAACTTTATTTATAGAAAATGGGCAGTGAGCCTGGGCCACAGTGTGCCCATCCCTGTAATAGAACATATTTAAAGCCTTAAGACAAAGGACTTCCACTTAACGCTAACTTAGCTCAGATAGTCAAGAAGATCTTTTAGAAGAACTAGAAACCAAACAGCCTAGTAGAGCTGACACATTCACTCTGCACCTGTCTACTACATGTAAAGGAAGGTGTGAAAAACAAAACCCTGGAAGCCTTGGCTCAGGTTCCAAGGATCTAAAATCCAGATGGACCGCGAATAATATACATAAGAATACAACTAGAAAAAAACACCCATCTAGTCTTTATTATCCTTGGTATTAGGGTTCCATGATACTTTGAATAGTGAAGTATACTGAGTTATAAGACTAACTAGTTATAAGACTAATGGGCTAAGAGGGGGCTAAAATGTACTTTACGGCCAGCTGAATCCCTGACATACAGTATATGCTGAATACATTTTGTTAAATGAATTAATGAATGAAAAAAATGGTACAGATTCTTCTGTATGCAATTAAAGAAATGTAACAACATGTATGGTGATCTTCACAACTTCTACGACAAAAGAATGTTTTAGTGCATAAAGTAGACGGACCGGGTAATTCACTAGAGAACAAACTTCCTATTGTATTTAAGTCACCACTTGATTTATAGGCAACCACTCAGAAATTTGTGTAAAGTGTGGTGGTTCAGAGAGACTTCCTCCTTTTCCCAAAGCCAAATCAAACAGCCAATTTAAGTTACTGGAATGAGTAGCATATATGAAGCACCTCGGAACTCCTAAGTTTTGAGTTACTTTAAAATTTTAGAAAACCTACATTTTAAAAAATGAGTATTCAGTACTGAGTTACTGTTCCAATTCATGAAACCTATTAACTGTCTTAACCATTTTTATAACCAGTATGTATTTCCTAATAGAAAAAAAAGTATTAACTTACTGTTTGACCTTCAGGAAACTCCATTTTCAGCAACTTGTGAGCACACTCTTCAAAATCTAAACTGTAGAGATAAAATGGTCACAATAGTTAGGTTAAAAACCTGCAGCATATTTAAACTGTAGCACTCTTTCATATGTAAGAATCTTACCTTAATAATTGTTTTAAATATTTTTTTACTATAATTTCATATTACTGTATTGTATATATAAAAAAGATATAGTTCTTAACTCTGCAAAGAATGAAGTACTGATACATACTACAGTATAAAATGGATGGACTTTGACTTATGTTAAGTGAAAGAAGTCAGACATAAAAACCACATACGGTATAATTCCATTTATATACAATGTCCAGAATGTGCAAATCCATAGACACAGAAAGCAAGCAAATTTTTATTACACTGCTAAATATTTCCACTTCTCCTGATCCAAGTCAGGAAGAGGTAAAAGATGTTCCAGGAGCCCAGCATGACATCCAGTGCTTAATCACCACCTTTACAAGTTATCTTGATTCATACCCAAACACAGGGCTTCTATTGTACATTATATAAAAACTAAGTATAAAAATAGTAAATAACCAAAATCACTTACAAAGAAAAAAATTTGTTTTTATACAACTTATATAAATTACATGAAAAATATTTCAATATGCTTCACTTAAGAGAATTATCAAACTCAGTGTGAACTTGATTCAGGAAAAATGCTAATATCTTTTGATAACAGCAGTATAAAATAATCACCCACTGAAATATAATGATTATGAATTTAGTTTTATAGTTCATCTCTATTCCTCGGCTTCTGTTACTTATTGGGTTTCATAAACACAAAAGGGGTAATAATTCAAGATGGTAGAATGGAATTTCAAAAAAACTGAAAAGAAAAAAAGAAATCTATCAAGAAAGAGCTTTCATAACAGATAATATTAAACAGTATCTAGCCCTAAGATTAAAATAGTTCACTGTAGTTGATAAACTTCAATAATATAGCAATACCAAAAAGTATTTTAAAAAATGTGACATTTTCTAGTTTTTTTTTTTTTTTAAACAGAATTAGTACTCAGGAAGAAAATCCTGTAATTTCTGAAAAACAAGTCAAGTAGGTCATGGAAAAATTTTGCAACTTTCCTTTTATATAGTAAGTGAAGAATAAGGGAGAAGGTATGACAGTCTATTTCCCTTGTTCCTGTTTTACTTTAAAAGTATTTGGTGACTCCTTAGCATGACTGTTTTGAAGTTGCACTAAATGTAAATATTAAATGAATTAAATTTGCTTGATATTTTAAACCAAATGAATTCCAGGTTTAACACAATTAATAGTGACTGAGGGAAGGGGAAAGAAAAAAGACTTTACACAATGCCAGTTTTCAAGCCATGCTTACAAATGGTTTGTTGATGTCTCTAATCTAAGGAACTTCAAATTGTTGAGGACATTATAGTCCCACCTCCCTCTGATGCTACAGCTTCAACATCACTTAAAAGCAAGAACCACCAGGAAAGTCTAATTTTTAATAGCAAAGCTAGTTGTGTTGTTTTATGTTTCCATAAATAAAAGAAGACTGTTTAAGGAGCCAGAACAGTAAGAAGAAGATCAGAGTACTATTGAGGTCAGTCAACAAGTCTAAAAGGAAAGAAAGTAAAAAAATAAAATCCCCAAATAGTTCAGTTGCCAGAACTTGGTTTTGTTCAGAAGATTTCCAGAAGTGAACAGCTTATATAAATAATCCAACCTCTCAAGATAACCACTGGTGTTATGTTAATGTATTATTTCTAGAATCTGCCTACCTATTTGTATACTTAAGATAACGCTACCAGCATGGTATTATATAGTCTATATTATTAGTTTTTATCCCCACCTAACAATAAATCAGACCACTTGCGCACATCAGTACCAATGCTCCATTAACTTAATTTTCAATGGTGGCATAAATTGAACATTTTGATTATTCATACTGGGCAATAAGATTCTCTCTCTCTCTCTCCCCCTCTCTTTTTGCTTTGAACAATTCTGTGTATAATTCTCTGTCAATATGTATTTCTTTAAGAAATATAATGAAAAAGAAGGGTCAAATGGCAATCAAACTAAGCCATTGATTCATGCTACCAAGAGGCTTTCCATAAAGAATGCACCAATTTAAATTTCCACTAGTAATCTTTCCGTGTATCTAACTGAACTCATCATTACTACTGAGTACTGTTGCTTTAAAAAGATAAAGTAAACCACTTTAGCTGTTTTAATGACCAACATTACTTATTCATCTAGAATAATATTTGTTTGGTAACTTTTTTACATTTTATAATCCCATTACATGAGTCTCCCAACCAAGTCCTCTAAACACCTTTTTATCAAAGTTGTGTTTACTTCCTAAAATTATTTTTACTAGGCATTTAGGGGCTGAGACTCTTAACAAATAACACATTAAGACAGTACTTATTGTACTGTTACTAGAATTGGTGCCACTATATAATAGTGGCTGTCACTTGTCTAATGTTTTAGTTTTTCAAATCTTTTTGTGTGATTCAGAGGTTATCAAGGTTAGATCACTTAAAAAACAAAGTTTCTTTTAAATAATAATTCAAAGAGCTCCACTGTGACTCTTCAAAGTTAGTGTTAATAGCAATATTAAAGCAGGGAATCTGCTCTTTACAACTGATTACTATTGAATTCCTAAAAAAAAAGGACAAACAAATAAAAGGTCAAACTCTAAGAACAGCTACTTAAAACAAAAATTTCTCACTTTTAAGTTTGTATAAAAAAACATTTAATAGTTTTTCCTTTCATGTGAAAGGCAAAGAAACATGTAAGGGTAAACCAAAAAAATTTCTTAGCAATGTTTTGCTGTTTAAAGACGAATTTCTCTTTTTGAAGACGAATCTAAGCCAAAAAGTTTTCAGACAGACTGAAAACAAGACGACTCCTACTTATGAATCATTTTTGCTATTACATCATACTAAATGGAAATATACAAAACCTAGTAACAAAACAAAACAGAGAAAATATTCCTTCTCCACTGTAAAATATACACGGTGCCCACTAAATCAATAGGCTGATTACCATTCGAAACAACAGATGCACTAAGCATTTAATATTTCCATTTATTTCTCTTTAAAACCAAAGTCACTGCCTTCAAAGGGAATGGTTGTTTTCATGACATCATAGTAGTTCTTGCTTAACATTACTTCAAAGGGTCCTTAAAACCTTCCTAATGCCTACTTCCGTTCATATTCATTTCCATCTGCACAACAAATCAGTGTCCAAACGTCATCATAACAGTGTTTCTCTGCTTAGAGCCAGAGTTAGAAACCAAATTAAAAAAAAATAAAACATTAAACTTCCACTACACAATTAAATACTCTGCTAACTCTGTAATGTAGAATTGTTTTCAGGTTATTAGTGATATTTAAATATAAGAAATGACATAGCTTTAAAAAGAAAAACATTTAATTACGTAACAGATAAGTAAAGACAATTTACTCCTGAGGTGAAGAACCAACAGTAGGAATCTATTAACTGGGGCTTGGGATGGGGGTAGAGGCAAGTAGTTTGAGAATCCCTGCAATAGTATCTAGTTTTCTGTTATCAGATTCTAAAAATCCCATCTGCTTGCCCATCCCCTGTCAAAAATAAGGATCAACTGATCTACAGTATCTTACCTTGACTGAATAGCAAGATAAATTGTACGACGAAATGAGACTAGATTAATTTCTGTTTTGTCATGAATAGTCACCGTTTGTCCTGAAATTAAACATAACCAAATTATAAAACTACACAAATGTGAACTGAAAATGTATCCCTGTATAATAATATTTTCATAATCTATTTAGAATCTATGAGTTTAATAATAATAACACACTCTTCTACAGTATAAGTTAGTATTTACAGAATTCAAAGTAACTTTCTAGTCTTTTGCCATATCTTAGAGTATTTTAATAAGTTTATTCAGCTCAAAGAAGTCCAGAACCAAGCCAGGAAAACTATTTTTGTTTCTGTGTCACCTGCTCATTTAGACATTATAAAAGGCTGCACTCATGCTGTTGTTTAGTAAAACATTATTTCCATATTTATAAACCGTTATCTTGATAATTTGAAAGAACTGTAACTTATGGGTAGAAATTCAGTTTCAGAGAACACTGGATCATCATGACAGGTTTAATGGGTCCAATAGAAATATGAATATTTGTTAAAATTTTCTCTTACCTAATGCATGAAAACTTTCCTTATAAACATTTAATAGTTTTTATTTGAATAGTATTTTCACATTAAATCAAAGAAATGCTAAAGTTAAATGTAGTACATGGTTAGGAGCTGTTTTAAATGAGGAAGACAATGGAAAAAATCAAACTCATTTTTATAAACTATGTTGTAGAAGAGCTACTATACTCTAAGACGGAATATTACGCCCTAAAAGGGAAAGATATACTTTTAATATTTTCAAATATGTAACGTAAGTAAATATTGACCAGTGTATGTGCTGATGTTTTAACTGAGACTTAACCAAAGTAAAGTTCTGAGCTTATTTTCCTGTGAAATAATATAATTAAAGCTGAAGAGGAAGAACATCATGCCTGCTTCTGTTCAAATATAGCTTTGGGCCTCTCCACTCTATTTTTCCAACGTAAAGAGCAAATATCTAGTCACTCTCATCTGTTACATTCATGCCAGGGTAACATAAATCACATGCCCTCAACATGAATATACCTTTTTCAGAGTTTATAATCAAAGTCATAAAATGTCAAGTTAAAATTATGTTAATATTAAAAAATGAATTTCCTTGTTTAATACTTTCCTAGCAGGGTCTTCCAACCTTGCCAATACTGGTACTTTGCTGTGGGGGGCAGTCTTATGACTCACAGGATGTTTCACAGAATCTCCAGCCTTCACCCATTAGATGCCAGCAGCATTGCTTGCAGCCCTCCACAGATTAAGAGCCACTGTTTTAGAGGACTACACTAGATTACCTTGGGAGTATTTTACAGTCTTATTTGAATAAGCTATACTTTTACCTTCTTCATCTTCTTCTCCCTCTTCCTCCTCTTCTTCCTCCTCCTCTTCACTACTCCCAGCATCTTGGTCTGTGTTTGAGTCACTATCTCCTTCATCAAGAATTTCTAAAAGAACAAAGATAGGTTTAGGAAAATATGAATGAGCAAGGGATACAAATGCATCTCATTCCAAGAAGATAATTCTCAGTTCACTGCAACCCATGGTGGTGTAACAGTTTATCAACCAGCGAAGATGATCACACAGGCCTCATGTTATTCCCTGAGTATTCAGAGAGCATTGTAACTAATTTGACTAGAGAAGGCCGTATGTGTAATTCTTCTGCCAGATAGAAAGTGGCCATGAAACAAGCAAGGGATGAGAAGAACAAAGAAAAAGCAAATGAAGGTTTTCCAAAAGAGCAAGAGCACTGGAACAATAAACTAGGCAGAGAAGTTAGCATATTGGAGTCAAAATATTATTAGTTCATCATCAGAAAGAAGATAATCTATCGTAAGAAGCTAAGGCTAGCTATAGAAAACAAGAATTTAGGCTAAGAGTGTTTTTTGAAAGACAAAGAAGTGAGAAGAAAAAATCGTGTAATTTAGCATTCACTTTACATAAATAGTGGTGAGATTTTTATTAAAATGTATACTTATTAAATAGAACATTACAATCAATCCATAGACTTTCCATATGTACAACAGAAACGGAAGTTTAAAGGCCTTTAAGAAAAACTGGTAAGATGAGCATTTCATTGGAATATCATTTCTTAAAATACATGTCACATTAAGAACTGGGCGAAAACAGTGATGTAAATAAGAGATTACATAAGGCCAGTCATCATGTTAATGGTAATAAATGACAAAAACTAGAATCGTATTTTGCCCAATGGTATGTGCTCTATCTGTCTGACAAAGATATTACAAACCTAGACAACAATTCACTTTTGCATTTTTATTATAATCAGACAGGACTTAATATAGTTTTGGGGTCAACTAAGTTTTAGGAAAATTCTAATTTCCTTATATTTAACCAAGTAGTATACATCAGGAGCCACATGTAATACTTAATGTTAGCAGAGAAATTCCTACTATGAGAAACAAATCATTTTACAAAAATGGAGAGTTGTCATTCAGCCCTTAGCTGGCACACAAGTCTCCTTGAGAATATTTCTAATAAATTGTGACTTCAAGAAATGATCTGAAGTGTCTAGTTTATTATGACATAATGTGGCTTAGACAGACCTTTAAAAGAGGAAACTGTTTAGTATTCAATAGTAGGAAGACAGGCACTCCTGCTGTTTTCCCAAATGCTGTAAGACCTAAAACACAAGTACACCTGGGTCACTCTAAGGTGCTAATTACTAAAGCTGTGCCCACTTCCTCCTGCAGCTATTTTTTAATGCCAACTCTGGAACATTTTCTGAAAGAATTAAGGTCAAATGGATTGTCTAGTCATTTACATCATCCTCTCCTTATCTCTTCACTTTAAGATCTACTTACTGAAATCACTTAGGCCATGACAACTGGAATTTTTCCCCTACTTTATTTATTTATTTATTTATTTTTGGCTGTGTTGGGTCTTCGGTTCGTGCGAGGGCTTTCTCCAGCTGCGGCAAGCGGGGGCCACTCTTCATTGCGGTGCGGGGACCGCTCTTCATCGCGGTGCGCGGGCCTTTCACTATCGCGGCCCCTCCCGTTGCGGGGCACAGGCTCCAGACGCGCAGGCTCAGCAGCCGTGGCTCACGGGCCCAGCCGCTCCGCGGCATGTGGGATCCTCCCAGACCAGGGCTCGAACCCGTGTCCCCTGCATTAGCAGGCAGACTCTCAACCACTGCGCCACCAGGGAAGCCCACAACTGGATTTTATTAACTGAATAAAGCAGTGGTTTCCAAGCATGGTCTGTGAGTCCTGGGGGGAATCACTGAGACGTGTCAGGTAGTCTGTGAGGTCAAACTATTTTCATAATAATACCAAGGTATTATCTGCCTTTTCACTGTGCTGACATCTGAAATGATGATGCAAAAGCAAGAGGGGTTAAAACTTGCTGCATCCTGAGCAAAATCAAGGTATTGAACTGCACTAGCAGTCATTGTACTCTTTACTGCCACACTATTGTAGTAGGGGGAAAAACACACACACACACACGGAGTTTCATTTAAGAATGCCCTTGAAGAAAAAATATAAAATTATTAATTTTGTTAAATCTTAGCCCTTGAGTATTGGCATTTATAATAGTCTGAGTAAGAAAATATGGAGTTCATATATAGCACTTCTGTTAAAGACAAATGTACAATGGTGGTGGCTATCTCGAGGAAAAGCACTTGTGTGACTGAGTTGCAAGATGAATTAGCCATATTTTTCATTTTTACTTGAAAGAATGGCAGACAAACTAGAGTTGTTAGGTATTTACCAGACATTTTCTCAAATATAAACAAAGTGAGACTATCATTTCAAGGAAAATGAACACAGGTATTTTCAGGTATTTGCCACCATGATCAAACTAAGAGTTTTCAAGAGGAAATTAGAATTTTGGAAAACTTGTATCCATCCCTGTGAGCTTGACAGCTTCCCAATACTTAGACTTTTCTGATAAGATAGGTGGTAATATGAATAAATGTGATTTCTTGACATTGTATTAATGTGTCAATTTAATTTTGAAAATGTTAACATGTTAATACTTGGAAGATGTCAATAATTCAGTGAATCAGTATTTTCCAAATGATCAATGCAACATGTTATGAAATCACACATGAGTAAAAGATCCATTCAAAGTGACAGGCCAATGGATTTTAATGTTAACAAAGTATGAAAATTCGTGGATATTGTTTCAGGTTTCACAATGCAATTAAATCATTAAGAAGCTACTAGCTATTAAATATTAATTGGAATAGTATTTAAAAGAAATATACACAATTATAATTCTGAAAGGGCTATTAAAATACTCCTCCCTTTCCAACGACGTATCTGTGGTTAGGCTAAATTTCCATCATATATATCAATCAAAACAACCTACTGCAACAGACTGAAATCAGAAACAATATGAGAATCCAACTGTTTCCTATTAGGCCAGACATTAAACTGCACAAAATATATAAAACATGCCATTCTTTTTCTTAAATTTCTTTTTGTAGTTATTTTCATAAAAACATGTAACTTATGCATATATGTACTAGGTTTATTATTATTTTGAAATGATCTAATATTTTTTATATTCTCAGTTTTAATTTCTAATAAGTAAATGTCAATAGATACAACTCACATAAACAAAAGCTCTTTGGAGTCCTCAATAATTTTTAAGAGTGTAAAGGAACCTTGAGACCACAGAGTTTAAGAAATGTTGTAATAAAGTACAACTTTCTTGGCCAACTGCCAAGAACCTAAAGAAATGGATGGGGAATTCCCAAGTTCAAAAAAAATAAATAAATAAACAAAACCATACCAGGTATAATAAGAATTCCACAAAATCATTTGCCGTCTTTTAGGGAGACAGCAGAAAAAGAAGTTCATAAGAAAAGAAGAAAATGGGTTTAAGAAGTTTCTCCATGTTTGGAAACTAAATTTATTAGAGAAAAAGGAATCTGGCTGTTGCAGTGAAACCCCCCTAGGAAAACAGCAACTAAAGAGAGAAACCTATTTGCTGTACCAGATTTTTAGAATAACGTATAAAACTGGAAGCTTCTTACACCTTTACCCTTCAACATTTCACTTCTAAGCGTGACTAAAGCACAGATCGCAGCAATGACAGAGTTCTACGTCTCTGCTCTCTCTTCCTAGGCGCTTTCACAGCTGCAAGTATTTGTCAGGTAAAATCACAACTCAAGGGAAATAAACCCATGAAATTATTATATAATTATAGTATATAAAATAATATATATAATTATGTAACAGAATATAATAGAATGATATAAGTAACTCTGGATATTAGCTTTAGAAGAAAAATAATGACACACATGAAAAAAACCAAAAAACCCCCCAGTACCAGTGTCTAAATACATGCTCTGTGGCAATATAAAATACTGTGTTTTATTTATCCTTACACAAACAAGTAACATTTACTCTTACATCAAACAAGTAATTTGTTCTAGGTGACTAAGCTAGTAATGGCAAAAACAAAATACAAACCAGTATCTGTACAAAGTTAGTGCTTACAATATACTAATGATGTACAAATGATAAAATAATCAATTTATCCATTTATTAAGTATATTAAATACCAATACCATATCTAGCACTGTGACTGATTTTATCAGAAAAATATCAACCTGCCCTCAACAAATAATGAAGTATAGAACTTTATAATAAAGTACAGCACTGAATTGAATATTAAATTGGGTGGCAATTTAAGTTAAATAAAGGCCATTGGTAATACATGAATATTTCTTAAGAGGGATGAAGCTTAAGAGCTGCATAATTAAATAGAAAGAGGAGAGGGAAAATGAGTTAAATAATTTAGAATGAACTGATACCATGGATAAGCACTAGAGAGAAAAATAATGCATGGGCAAACAGTGAAGAGAATGGCTTCATAGAGCAAAGATTTCAATAGGTGGCGGTCAGTGATCTATACCATTCTATCAGTACTATATCGTTATATAAATTGCTTCTACTTACCCAAAGGAAATTATTTTGTAAAATTCTACATACCCTTCTTAATAGTTTTGTACTTCTCTTCATTCTCCATAAAATTAGGATCCATCTTGAAAACATCTCAAAAAAAAAAATTAAAAGTTAAGTTAGTGTTTATTTTCTATATTTACATTTGTTTGTACTCCACTTCCCAACGCCCACCCCTGACTTACTAAGAACATCTTCTGGATTATAGTCATCTTCCAGAGGGAGCATATGGGTGAACTGATCATCTTCTTCAACTAAGTCAAGTCCTTCTAGGACAACAGGGTGGTCCTTGAATCCATCCTTCCTTACAGCAAACATCACTTCAATCATATACTGAACTCTTTTGTCAATTTCAGACTCATGGAGAATGTTTCGAAGGCGTTCAAATATAGCTAAGTTAAGCAGAAAGAAAAGAAAATAAGCAATACATATTACAATACTCAAATAAAAGCTCAATATCAAACCAAGGATATATACTTACCATTGATTCCTCTTGGTGACACTTGTGTTAATTTGAGACCACATTCCTTAAGAAAACCAATAGCTACTTCAACACTATCATCTGTTGGTCTTTCCAGGAGCAAAGTGAGCATTTCTAAGCATAAAACTTCATGAGCCTTGAACAGAATGAAGACACATAGAACAGAGAAAATGCTTTTACATATATTAATCTACTACTGATGGTCATTTTAAAAATTAGTAAATCTAGCTTTTGCAGTGATAATATTGTACATATGATGAGCAAAGATTTATAATGTACATAAAAATACTCCAAATATGGGATACAATTTTTCTTTGACTTCCATTATGCGTCTGTTAAGAATTTTCTGATGATTTTTCCAAAAGTCTTAATTTACTACACTGAATACAATTATATGATTTATCACCAGAAGAAATATTCTTCTTATACATAGGAAATATATATTAGCTATAGGAAATGCCATAATTAACCTCAAAATATAAGTTAAAAAGTCATTTACTAATTTTTAATCTGAGATATTTTCATAATTACTATATGAAGAACAGTAACATGATTCTTTTTATATCCTTCTCCATGACCACAACTCTATATCCATTTCCCAATTCATTCTCTCAGCAACTCTGTTAGCAAATAGTTCTTAAGTTACATGAATACTAATTTTCTCAGAAAATATCTTTCCAGTAATTTATAGCATACAACAACAGTTTTGAACACTTCTATTTTTAATTAAATCAAACTCTACACTGGCCATGGTCAAAATTTAGAATTTTATAAACAATGCCAGGTAGAGAGGGAATAAAGTTCTACTGACAAGCTTTGCTGTAAAAGAAAATGGACTTAGGAAGCATGTTCAAAAGACCATATATATGCCTTTTTAAAACTAGACTCTTATTTGAGATGGAGAGAGACAAAGTCCAAATCTCAACTCAGGAAAATATCCTCTTACATTTAGCACAACATCAAAAATACATACTGCTTTTATTTTGGGAAGGCAGGCGAGGCTGAAGTCTTACGTTAGGGACAGAAAACACTGCCCAGTACCACAGTTTGGAAGATGTAAAGTATTTATCATTTTAACTGGTTTATGTCAATGCCAAAAATATCTCCAATATAAGTGTAATATATACTCAAAAACTGAAACATAATATCTGTGCTGTTATAGATTATGAAATTAGGTTTACAGACATCTGAAATTAAGTTTCCATGGTCTTAAGTAGAAAATTATCACTGCAATAATATGACTAGGTTAAAATCTAAAAGGTTTCTTTAAGTGAATAATGGAAAGAATTTCATATAGGAAAAAATTAAAATATTATTAAATGTTAGAGAAATAAGATTAAGTGTGACTTCAAAATTCTTCCTTATGTATAGATATAATTTAAAAAAACAACAGTATATATCTGAAGGAAAACTGTGAGTATGAACAAGAGCAATTTTACTATTTTCACGTTTAAAATGAAGCTAAATCAAAACTCTCAAACAGTGGAAGAATACAAAATAAACACAAAAACTAAATAATAAAATGATAAATTTCTGCATTTAAAACAGATTAAAATTATTTAATCTACAATATTTTATAAACTGATTCTAAGAATATATGAATATATGCATATACTATGTAGTTATATATATGAATATACACATATACTATGCAGTTCTGGGGGATAGCATTCTTTTTAAAGAATATCAGCTATTAGGTTTTCATGAACACTTAGGTACAGGGAAAAGAAGAAATAGCAACTTTTTAAATAAAAACACATTACACGGGCTTCCCTGGTGGCACAGTGGACAAGAATCTGCCTGCCAATGCAGGGGACACAGGTTCAATCCCTGGTCCGGGAAGATCCCACACGCCACAGAGCAACTAAGCCCGTGCGCCACAACTACTGAGCCTGTGCTCTAGAGCCTGCGAGCCACATCTACTGAAGCCTGTGCACCTAGAGCCCGTGCTCCGCAACAAGAAAAGACACCGCAGTGAGAAGCCCGCGCACCACAACAAAGAGTAGCCCGCACTTGCCGCAACTAGAGAAAGCCCGCATGCAGCAACAAAGACCCAATGCAGCCAAAAATAAATAAGTAAATAAATAAATAAATAAATAAATAAAAATTTTAAAAAACAAAAAACAAAAAAACACATTACACTCTTTGAAGGAAAAATGTGTAGTAAAGTAACCATGTACAGTATTAAGAGATAAATTTGATAAAACACTTGTTCTGGGTTCCTCTTTATATTAAAAAACGCACTTATTATAGTTCTAAAATTAAAATATTCAACATACTTTTCCAAAGGACTATAAATCAAAACAAAGATGTCACTGAAGTGGCATCAAGCCTGCGGTCTAATGCCACTGAATGGAACCAAATTTTGAAAATAATTACTTACCACATTTTGGTTAATAAGATGTGCCACAAATTTTGAAGCCGTCAGACAAAGTGGCTGAAAAGAGAAAGTAGGGACAAAGTTAATCTACGAACTAAAACCAATTTTCACTTATCTACAGAGTCTCCAGTTCACTTACATACTCTCCTTAAAATGTGTAACACGCAAGGTAATTTTAACTTGTAAGAAAGTTATAAAATAAAAACTAATACATATGAAAAAGTGCCATTTCTGGATCAACAGTTACAATTCAACAGTTAAATGCCATCATTTTTGCTGCTCATTATCAGAGGCCAGGAATATTTACTAGAAAAAAGTTCTCATGAAACATGCAATTTTAAAAAGAATTCCTACATAGAAATCAACATTGCTCACTACAGTTGATACTGGTTTATTAGTCTGCCATGTGTAGCAGTCTACTTACAAGTCCATTATATATACCTTATCATTTCTCCGATAGCCTTTTCGAAAATTAAGAATTAGCCTTTTGAGGATTAATTCTCCAATTTGTGGAAATTTTGAGTTGATAATTGCCACTAATGCTGCATAAACATGGGTGAAGATTGGAGAAGCACTCTGTGCTTGCAAAACAGATCTGGATAGCAGGCCTCTGATTAAAAGAGAAAAGAAAAGGAGTCAATAATAATCACCAGTTTAATTAGAAGGAAAAAAAACTCAGTTAAAATCCAGCTATATTACTCCTCTGTAAATCATCATAAAAGCTAAATCAGGACTAAATTTTCACCGCTCTTATCTAGGGGAAGAGTTTGTCTTACTAATAAATAAAAACTGGTTTTGAGGAAACAATTTTCAATTTGTACATATATAAAATAGACAGATTTAATACAATATTTTTTTCAAAAAATTTTCTAAGTATAATTTCTCTTTTCCAGCTCCTGTTCATTACACCTAATCATGAATTTGAGTTTTTAACTTCTTGTATTAATTTGCTTAACTTTATCAAAAAAATGAAGGGAGAAAAAACCTGCTTCAAAAGTACCGAACTTAAAGTAAAATTTCCACTATGGGCCCATCATTCATATAAGTTAATTCTGGGATTAAAGACAAATCTGGGCGGTTTCCATCTTTAAAGATAGGCGTAAGTCTATTGTTCTTGAAAATAGAAGTGGAAATATGGAATTCTCCTAAGAGAGATAAAGACATAATCAAAGCACTGCAAAAATAACGCTAAAACAAGGACAGGAAAATAAAAGGTTCTACCTTCTAACTCATTTTGAAATGGGCATGTTTCTACATATATTTGATAAGAGGAGAGATACAAAGTGGGCTAAATGAAGAGTTATTTTTAGAAATGTAATGACAAATAATTAATTATTGGATTGTCAAAAGGCACAAAAACAGTGTCTTTATAGTTATCAGGTTTAGGTATGACATCTGAATCACTAGAGTAGAAAATGAGAAAAGAGAATTCAGCTTATAAACTGTAAGATCTTAATCTACCCTTCTCTGCGTCTGTTCTTTCTGAGTAAAATGTGAGAGCTCTTCCCTACCTCGGAGGACAGTGGCTGCCTCCTGGCCACATTACTAACTCCCACAACCTGCTACACCTTACTTTATATCCCCAATGTTCTGAGATGATGAATCAAGGTCATATGAAATGACATGGGAAAACAGCCCTCAGATTTTAAAATAATAAATGGAATATAGAATATGTCTATTTCCTGACCCTTTAAAATATCACAACTACTTAAAAACCACACAGAAAATGGTTGTTATTCCCTTCTGCTTTTCTAAAATTTATTACTAATCTTTCTCATTTCGTTCACATTCCCACTTTGCTTTCATTAGAGATTAAACTGGTCTGAGGTAGCACTTTACATATATATAAAAAAATTAAACGTTTATTATTCCTCATGAGTTTAAAATTTTATTGGAAGTATTCAGTAAACAAATATATGTGTAAAAATTATTATGTGACATCAAAGCTTCTCAAAAAGTAAAAATTCCACATAATCTCTAACAGTGGAGTATAAGTTATTTGTTAGTAGCTTACATTTTTACAGGAACTGTATTTTAAATACTCCTTGAAACTTCCTTTGAAATGAAGTAGCATAATAAATCAATGATTATTATTCATGTAGATATTATGTTCCTTTGAAAAAGTGCTATGAAATTCTACAAATAAAATAGCTGATGCTTACCTTCCTCTAACTATATTTTCTTGAAGAAGTTCTTGAATAATAATACCAATATTGGAAATGTTGACTTTGTTGATCAGACCATTGATGGACTTCTTTAGGGCTTCCCAGCTCATCCTCTGGTATGCTAAGCTAAAAAGAATTGATTTTAATAAAGAGGAAAACTTACTCAACAATTACAATAATAAGAGGTTATAATAACATAAAAAATACTTAGTGTTCCTTTACTTTCAACATTTTCACAAAGTGACCCCAAAGTGCAGTAAAATATATGACCATGTGGATACACAGATTATATCCTAAACCATATTTTACTCTCTGTACATGTGATACTCAGGTACAGACTAATTTCTTTTAATAACATAATAAAGTCATACAAGGATATGTAAGGATAACATTTTGTTCTTATGTCCATGAATATTGCAGTTTATAATACTTATTAGTTAGATTCAGTACATGCTTATTTTACATTATAACAATTTACTTAAACTTGTCTTCAAAGGAAATGTTTTAAAATAAAAGCAACTATTTTTTATTTTAAATTACAATATGAAATACCTAAATATAAACCATGAAAAAGAAATTATTATTATGTCCCTTCTCAAAAGCATGACAAGAAAACAAAATTAAGTGTTTTAAACCATAAAGAAATAGAATTAATTACAGGAAAAGGGAGAGTCATACGAAATCATGGGGCTGAAAGACTGTTCAAAGTATCTTAAAGAACATCTCTATATTTAGGCAGTACGTACAGGTTTATCAGCTGAATCTTAGATGGCTACACTGTTTTTTAACTTAGAGCTTAGGTAAATTATTTAGTCTAACTGGGTTTCTTTACGATGAACTTGGTAATATCTAATGTCTTTCAAAACTCTAAAATTCTATGGTTTTTATAATTATTTCTCTGTGGAATATGATTTCAACTTAAGAAAGTCTTAACTTTTCTTTTTCCTTATACTTCTCTGGCAGTCTGGTGAAGGTAATGAACTTCTTAGAATAATATATATAAATACATAGGATTACAAAGGATACCAAACATATTGAAACAGAGTTTTCAAAGCATGAAAAGGACAAAAGTTTGATATAGTATTCTACGTGCTTCTTAACACATTAATAACAAGAAGTGGTGGTAGGCATGATAACTTCTTTAATTTGCAAGTAGCATAAACAGTATTTTGAGGTATTTGCAACAAATAGTCTATTAATACTATGGTCTGTTGCCTACATTCCTGATAGAAAGAAATGCTAAATTAGATCAATTTTTAAAGACGCAATTTTCTTCCCATTCACATTCATGGACTGTCTGAATTCTATCCATGGACCTCTTGAAAGTCTGTAGGTTAAGAATCCCTGTTCTGAACCCTCCTACACTGTTGATGGGAATGTAAACTGGTACAGCCACTATGGAGAACAGTATGGAGGTTCCTTAAAAAACTAAAAATGGAGTTACCATATGATCCAGCAATCCCACTCCTGGACATATATACAGAAAAGATGAAAACTCTAATTCGAAAAGATACATGCACCCCAATGTTCATAGCAGCACTATTTACAATAGTCAAGACATGGAAGCAACTTAAGTGTCCATCCACAGATGAATGTATAAAAAAGATGTAATATATCTATACTATGGAATATTACTCAGCCATAAAAAAGAATGAAACATTGCCATTTCCAGCAACATGGATGGACCTAGAGATTATCATACTAAGTGAAGTAAGTCAGACTGAGAAAGACAAATAAGATATTATTATCATAATATTATATCACTTACACATGGAATCTAAAAAATAATGCAAATAAACTTATCTACAAAACAGAAACAGATTCACAGACATGGAAAACACACTTATGGTTACCAAGGGGAAGGCGGGAAACGGATAAATTAGGATTATGGGATTAACAGATACACACTACTGTATACTAAATAGATAAACAACAAGGATTTACTGTATAGCACAGGGAACTATATTCAATAACTTGTAATACATAATGGAGAAGAATCTGAAAAAGAATATATAACTGAATGACTTTGCTGTATACCTGAAACTAACACAATTTATATTTAATCAACCATACTTCAATGGAAAAAAAAAAAAAGAAAAAAAATAAAGAATCCCTGTTCTGGAGTGGTATACCAGGTATACCAAGGAGGGGTGGTGAGGAAGAGTATTTTATCACTGACATTGTCCTCAGCAGACACTGAAGATAAAAAGCAGACTGACTTGCAGTTTATTTAATTACTGTTTCTAAATTCTCTATAGATTACACACTCCCTTACTGCCTGCATCCAAGGTGGAAGACTCCTCCGGCCCCCTAACCCCAACCGTTTAGTATGCTACTGTCTAGAGTAATAAGATCTATGGCTTAACAATTAGCCTGATCAATAAGATATTGCTGATACATAATCACAAACTCTCCTATTAAACTTTGGTCAACAGATGATAATCAAGTACACTTGTACTTCTTAATTAGGAAACCTACACTTAACCTGATTTAGTATCTGCTGAAAGCAACGACTACACTTCTACTTCTCCTGTCCCTTTTATAGCCTATAAGCAGAGTTCAACTGTATATAAAATTATCTTCCAAGAATCTGTTTAAAATTGCATATACTGTGGACTCTTCTCTGCCCACTTTATAAGGAAGTCAGACTTCAGGATTAACAACAATGTATCCGGTCTTTTACAATTAGGATTGCTTTGGACTGGATTGGAGACAGTGAACACGTCTCACTAATGCTGCCACTACTGCCTCCAGTAAGAGCAGAATTCCGACATGATCATGAAACTCCCACAAACCACAGAAGGCATTTCCCAATCCCTTCTCAACATACCACTCCAGGCATCACTACCAAGTGCCAGAATATGACGCATAGAGAAAAACTTACTTATTAGTTTTAAATTTAATGTCACTTAAATGTCCCCCTTCTAGCTCATAAATTTTTTTTAAAATTAATTAATTAATTAATTGATTTTTGGCTGTGTTGGGTCTTCATTTCTGTGCAAGGGCTTTCTCTAGTTGTGGCAAGCGGGGGCCACTCTTCATCGCGGTGCGCGGGCCTCTCACTATTGCGGCCTGTCTTGTTGCGGAGCACAGGCTCCAGACGCGCAGGCTCAGTAGTTGTGGCTCACGGGCCTAGTTGCTCCGCGGCATGTGGGATCTTCCCAGACCAGGGCTCGAACCCGTGTCCCCTGCATTAGCAGGCAGATTCTCAACCACTGTGCCACCAGGGAAGCCCTGCTCATAAATTTTTTAAACTTTATTTCAAATATTTATACTTTATTTTATATAAATGACATTTCTACTTCAAGCTAATTCTTGCAACAAATTTAGATTTCATTTATATAAGGTTCTCAAGTACTTTCAAGTTGCCATGAAAATACCCAAGAAAGATGTGGGAAGACTTTCTTGACTCACCTGGAATCTGTTTTTCTTAAAGCATAGCTATCTTCTATCCCAATCTTCTTCCTGACTACCTGGCAATTGAATGATCACTTCAATCTTGGACCACAGTTTTCCTGGTTATCTCATTCCACTACAGGAAAAGGCCTTGAAAACTTAGCTGCACTTTCCTACATAGTTCCTCTTCATCCCAATTATTTTGCAAAGGGAAGAAAAGGTACTTAAAGGTTGAATGGTCATATATGAATTTTGATTGTTTGCCTTAGTGTAGCAAAAAACTATAGTCTAAGATGTTATGGTCTAAGAAAAGGAGGGTAAAGAGAAAACTGTCAACTGTTTCAGAGGTTAGTACAGGTGTTGGCAAACTACACCCATGAGCCACATTTAGCCTACAGCCTGTTTTTTGCAAATAAAGCTTTATTGGGACAAAGCCATTCTCATTTGTTTACATATTTTATCTATGACTGTATTCACTACAACGGCGAAGGGGAGTAGCTATAACAGACAGAATAATGCACAAAGCCTAAAATATTTACTATCTGGCCTTATACACAAAGCCTAAAATACTTATTGATATTATCTGGCCTTTTATGGAAAAGTTTGCCGACTCCTAGTTTGGTACAACTGGAAAGATCCATTTTATTTCTGAAATATCAATATTACTCTTGATTATCGACGAAAAATGGATACTACTAATAGGCATGCATGCAACTACAAAAGGAATAGCTTGAAAACAGGAAAGAAAAAAAAGATAAGCGATCTTTCCTCAAACTTTTCCATTCATTCATGCAAAAAATAAAGAGCTTATGAGCTAATGTCAGGGAAAATAGTAAGCAGAGCTCCAGTGGAGCTTCTGAAGGTAGGAAGAAGTCTAATTTGAGGTCTCTATCATTGTGGACTCATGCAAATTCTCAGCAGCCAAGGTTAATTAGAGCACAGATGATTTTTTTAAAATGAGGGTATCACTGCCTTGTATACTTAGTGATATTGACATGCCTGTTTTTATCTGTAATCTGTTCTTGCATCATCCTGAGCTTTGCAGGAGGAATATATGCTCCACCAGTGCGAGTAAGAAGAGGATCCAGCTCCTCTTTCTTCTTCTTTGCAGTAGGTTCATCCTGAGCAGAGGAACTCTGGGTTACCAATGGTTCTGGGCTTCTTCTCCCAGGAGATGGAGATTTCCGGGACCTTTTCCGATCCACATCTCTTTCTCTGCGTTTTTCTCGGTCTCTACTTCTGTAATATATTTTGTTAATGGAGAAAAGACAATACAAATTACATTCTTAACTGAACTGCATACCAAATGAGTGAGACCATTTGGGGGCCACAAATTCAGACAAGGAAAAGTGGTTAAGGAAGTGCCTCACAGAAAAAATGTAACAAACTAGGTCATCAAGGCTTAACAGGATTTACATTGGGGGCAAGGTAGGAAGGTGGGAGGGGGAATGGAGGATGGCATTCTGCAACTAGTAGAAGACAGAATAACTACTGAAAAGCTGAGCAAGGGTATTTGGGCCAGAATAAGTAGAAACAATAAAGAATCATATATAACAGTAGTTGGAAAGATAAGTTCAAGTCAGACTATGAAATCTTAAAAGACAAGCAAAGACTTTAAGTTGTTCATCCTGGAACTGATGAGGAATCTTTAATGTTAGTTTCTGAGTGGAAGAGTGACGTGAAAATAGTGTCTTAAGATGACCAATTGGCCTGTGATGTACATGATAAGTTGTATAAAGGAGAAACCAGAGTTTATCTCCAATAACGGCAATTTAGGAGTAAGAATGTTATAATAAACTGTAACATTTGAAATTGTTTCTTGATAGAGCTCGTAATTTATTATAAATCTCAAAATATCAGAAGCTTCTGGTTGAGACAATGTGAAAAAATAAACCATTTTCTAGCACAATAACTTTTCCCTACTAACGCAGGTGACTATCCTTTTTTAAGTTAGCACTTTTAAAATGATTAGGGTATTTAATGTTCCCAAACTATCAAGAATGAGCAAGAAATAATGCGTTGCCTTGCTTTTTGCTATCTTTCCCCAGAGAAGAGTCTGTCCACTTGGCTGTTTATTACTTATACTGCCTGGAAACTCAGATTATTCTGCTCATGCTTTGTGCAACTATGAGTTATATGAATACAATAAATAAAAACAAGTTTCATATTATCACTGCATTACCAGGAAACCACTCAACAGAATTTAGCTAAATCTAGAGGGTATATTTGAGATAATATGTCTTAATAAATGGAGAGACAGAAGCAGTCACCTACCCAGGCAGCTGTGGAGGAACTCTTTAAAACCGAAGTATAAAGAGACCTGAGTGATTGCCCCATGAAGACAGAGTCTGTACCTACTAAGACAATGTGAACGGTGGGGGAAAAAAGTGGTTCCAAACAGAAACCCCAATTAGTCAAAAGCAGGTGCTCTGAAATCTAGCCAGAGATTTGTAATTGAGTTGCTTCTTACTGTAGATGTAAAATGTTCCAAGAGAAGAGCAACAGAAGGGATTTACTGACACTGGTTATGATTCTTCTGAGAAACGCCAGGTAAGACTGCTCACTGGCTGGTGAAATCATGTCATTACATGATTATAGTGTTTGTTCCTTTAGAGTGCAGAAGTAATAGTTTCCTGAGTCCAAACAGAAGTATTTCTCTTCAAGTGTTTTTGTACTACAGCCTTTATATTCTACATAATACAGAACCTGCTTACTTCACAGTGTGACTGTGTGGATCAAATGAGACTTTATATACATACAGTGGACCAAACACAGAGTTAGAGTGAAGTAATACAGTTAGGGCATATGGAAATAAACATGGGCTTTGGAGCCAGAATTGAGCTCAAACCTCAGTTTCATCATCTACTAGATGGGTAATGGCAACCTCAGGTTAGTTAATCAGTTCAGACCCCAATCCCTTATATGTTAAATTGTGAGATACAGTACCTAGTGTGTAAGAGTTTTGACAGTATTTGAGAAGATATAGGAATACCTAGCTCACCAATTATGGTGGTAGTAGCTGCTCTTATTAAGGTGTCATTAGGGTAACAGCAGATGAACCTGGCTTTTGAGGTTAATCTGACATTTAAGGATTGGTTACATATTAGAAAGTAAGTAGTGAGAAAGAAATTTTGGCTGCAGATACCAAATAATGTGTTTGATATCTCCAAACTGGAGATATTACTTCTCTACTCCAAACTGCGGAGAAATTTGATCAAAATTCTAGTGGGTTATAGTCTCAGTAGTCATGGAGTGGATAATGTGAGAGAGACATCAAAAAGGATATAGAACTAGGTGAACAATAAAACATGGTAGGCAAGTTTTTGAAACTGTATGACTAATAAGGTGGGAAATCAAATTCTTCAAGACTCAAGTAAGAATAATTTATACTTAGATAAAAACTGCAGACTGGTAACTTCATTCTCAATGTCCCTCTGCCATTATGTAGGAAAGTATATTAAGATCACTCTATGTCATATAATATAAATGGCTTTCATTCAGTAAACAGTCTCAAAAACTCACATAAGCCAATTCCTCATGTAGTACAGTATAATGAATAAAAGCTTGGACTCTATAGAGTCATACAGACCAGGACTTGCCACTGATACACTTCTAAAACACAAACAAATGACTTAACTTCTCTAAGGCTCATTTTCTTCATCTATAAGAGACATATATTTACTGCAATTAGGAGTTAATTCACATTAAGTCCTTATTAGAAAGCCTGGCACCTAAAAACATCCATTTAATGCTAGCTGCGATTATTATTAAGCATAAAGAAAATTTAAACAAATATATGTTTCTATAGTTAAAATATCCAATACTAACCGTGACTCCATGCTATCATCATAAGAACGTCCCCTTCTTGAATGCTCGTAGTCTGACCTGCTGTAATCAAAGTAATCTCTATCCCGAGGGGATCTTTCTTGTTCCATGTATCTAACACATAAAAGAAGAAAACCAAAGTTTTAAGTTGAAAATAATGATGTTATACTTAGGAAAGTCATATATTGGTAATGGCAACATAACTCTATGACTGAACAAAGTCTTATCAAGTGGATTTCAACAAACAGCTTATTTTTTTGCACCTATTCATTTAGTCATGACGATTATAAAAGCTTTCAGCTGGTGTGCAACAAAACAACTCCAAAACAATTCACTTAACCAAACCTGACACCCTGATTCGTACTGTCCTTAGTAAAAGATATATATCTGCATATCATATATAGTTTAACATGAAAAAGGCTATCCTCCAAATGATTCCTTTTGCTGAGTCGGCTCATTTTACCAAAGTACTGAACAAATGACATTAGTGTCATTGGTTGGCCTCCATAAAGACCAGTTTAACTCTACTACAAAAGACTACTTTTATCAGCTGCTATTCTTGAAATTATATTATTAGATATCTGTAAGAATGGATTGAAATTATTAGCAAACAGGGATAGAGAGTATAAATCTATTTGAATCTTAGAAGTAATAAAATCAGAGAACCTTAAGAGAAGTTAAATACATACACACACGATAAATAGACACAGTAACATAATCCATGTTTTATATACATATCTACAATTAATTTATACACACACAACACATACATGTGTGTATGTCTGTAGAGAGATTTAAAAAAATATATATATAGGGAGGAGGTGATCGTAGATGCATACCACAGTGATTAACGTGATGCCCATAAAGCAAAGGTTTTTAGAGACAGCAGAGTGGAATATGAACAAAGTACATAGGGAATAAGAAATTAGACAAATGAAACAAAGTTTAGAGGGTGCTTCTGCTTTCGTAAGTTATTTTTAATGGTTATAGCTTACTAAGTGAAATAACTAAAGTCCTACTATGAAAGCATGATGAACATTAATGGTAATATTTCTGGATCTTTGATCTTAACACAATTATGGTAAGATATATATAAAAACATTTTGAAAACTTATATAAAGAGCTATGTAAATATAAAGGATAGTATTAACAGTAAAAGCACTTCAAAATAATGTGATTTCAACTCACCTTTCCATTTTATAAACTTTCATTCTATTTAGTATCTGAGATATTAAAATTATTCCCTTTCACCTAAAAAATTTCATAAAATCTAGAATTATTTACTAGAAATTCCTAGAACAGCCATTCAAGGATGATCTGTTCTCAAGCTCACTCAATAATATTGCCTGTAAAACCATCAAAAAGAAGTTGTTTACCCTAAAATTAGAAATCTAAGAGCTAGATAATTTCTTAAACTCATTATAAAAAATTTAAATGGTATTTGGAACACATAAAACTGTTTACCTGTCTTCTGGAGAGGAGGTCCTCTGATATGAATTATAGTTTTCCCTTCTGTCATGACTAGAAGAATGCTTTCAAAGGAACAAAAGAGGGGGAGGGGGCATTTAAAAATTCTGTTAAAAAACATATAGACAATGACAAATGTATCTTGGAAAGTTGGAAGTGCTTTAAAAAATTATTTCAAAATATTTTTTTAACCATAAGAATAATTTGTATTACCTAAATAGTATATAAGATAAAACAAAATTTTCAGGTCATCCAAGGTAAATGTTTGTGGTTTTCACTATAGATCAAATACTGTTTTTAACAAAAAAACTCAAGGTAGAAGAAAATTCTCTAATTTTTGATGCCACTTAGTTAATATTTTATTCCTGTGTAATAAGATATAAATTTACAGAACATCATTTTTTTTTATTAATTTATTTTATTTATTTATTTTTGGCTGCATTGGGTCTTCGTTGCTGCGTGCGGGCTTTCTCTAGTTGTGGTGAGCGGGGGCTACTCTTTGTTGTGGTGCAGGGGCTTCTCACTGCGGTGGCTTCTCTTGCTGCGGAGCATGGGCTCTAGGTGCGCGGGCTTCAGTAGTTGTGGCTCACAGGCTCTAGACTGCAGGCTCAGTAGTTGTGGCACACGGGCTTAGTTGCTCCATGGCATGTGGGATCTTCGCAGACCAGGGCTCGAACCCGTGTCCCCTGCATTGGCAGGCGGATTCTTAACCACTGCACCACCAGGGAAGTCCCTAGAACATCATTTTTATAAAGGCCTTTCGTGGTGAAAAACAAGACCAAAGCTTTCCTTTGGTGAAAAACATGACCAAAGGCCAGAGATTTTCTAGCAAGAGTTCACTTCTGTAGTTATGCCCAAGTCTTTTATAACATTGCACTTACTTTCTTATCTCCATTAGCTTATAGAAACCACAACATTAGTCCAGGTTACTAAATCTGGATAAAATAAATACCTAGAAGAAACTGACTCTAATGTATTTATGAAAATTCATTTTTGTTTTCAGCAAACAATATTTGAGTGTCTGATATGGCATGTATGGCAATATGGTAGGCTGTAAGGATTTAAAAAATATGACTTGTAAAATATAGCTAAGCCAAATCCTTTGAAAAATAACAGACATACAAATAAGTAACTTCAGTGTAACATGAGATTGAAGATATGTCAACACTGAGACAGAGATATGAACCATCCAGTTTAAGAACATATCCTAATTTAAAAGTCCAAATATAGTTAAGAAGCCAAAATATTTATCTCTATAAATAGGTAAATTTTTTAAACCACTGGTATAAAAACATTCATACTGACAAGCTTATTTTTAGGAATTAAAGTAATTTTAATTAACTGAACTGTAAGAAAGGAAAAACAGTATGTTTTCAAAGTATCTTAATCTTGAAATCTAGGAAAAAATAATTCAAACAATGAGTAACTTGTTCCACATACTTACATGCTTCCCTCCTTAATGGGAAAAATATACATTTAAAAATTGAAAATTATACTGCAAAGAAATGTAAACAAGCTCCAACTTCCTCTTATGTTATGACTATCTAATTACCAGCAGTGTGAGTATAACATTATCACAAGTAAATTGCCAATACAATCTTCTTAAGTATTGAATTTTTTGAATAGCATACACTAATTAGACTAATGCATGTTGGTGAATAAACATGTGATCAAATTTATAATTTAAAGTAGCCAGTCTGGCTGTATTTCACACTGAATGCAAACATCTTAAAATCCTGTTTCCAATGTGTGTAACTTTTAAAAATTATTTCACTGGGCAGCTTAATTAAATAGAACTGTTCAATATATATGATATAGGTTTCCATAACACTTGACATCTAGATCCTAAACCAAATATAGAGCACAAGATTCATTCAATTCATGGTAACACTAAACACGATATTTACTTATTTATTATAAGACACAGCCCTTCCTGTCTAGACACTCTGGTGGATAAAAAAGATAGGAAAAACCTTCAAGGAACTTAAGATCTTATGGGAGAGAGACGGTTATAAAGATTTCTACAATTAAACACATCAGATTATATATGAGAGAGACAGAGAAGGGGGAGGAGAAGGGGAAGGAGGGAAGGGAGGGGAGAGAGAAGGAACAATAAAATTGCACTGTCTACTTTTTCTTTCACAAGGCATGACAATTATTTTAACTACATTAGGGAGCAGGCCTCAATTCTGTGCTAATGATTTTTAACACGTCTACGCAATATCTATTGTGGGTAAGAGGGAGAAACCAAAAATACTGAGATCATGAATCAGGATTTTGTAAATACGATCAAATTAACAAATGACTGGCACACTAGTCAGTGCTAACAGGAGATCTTGAGTAGGAACAAGCACTGTGGTACAGAGTACTGAGGGTGACAGTGAGTAAAGGGGAACCTGAACTGGGCTCCGGTAGGTTTTACTAAGTGCAAAATAATTTCGAAGTGTGATCCAAATAATAATAACCTAATTTCCCTATTTCCCTTATCATAGAGTTTAGATTCTAAGAGCAGTAGTTGAAAGTAACATATTGTTGAAATTACCTTTAAAAATTCTCTAAATTGTTCATTAAGTGAAGCAAATATGGTACACAGTGCAGTCACCTGTAGTCTCTGACGATGTAGAGAGAACAATATGAGGAGGTGAGTGGAGCAGACAGCCTGTGTTCAGAGGCTCTGAGCATCCGTTAGGCTCAGGGAACAAGTCTTCAAGAGCCAGAGGGAGGAGGGGCTGGAAGAGTTAGGGAGCTTGCTTCCAGCTGGCTAAGGAAGCTATGGGAAGGCTCAATAGAAAAATAAGGGATCCTCAGCTAAAGCCTCCTGAACCTTACAGATGAGGTCTCAGAATGTCAAGAGAGGATCTGAGCGTCACCTGAGGTAAGAATGGACCCAAACCAGCTAGTGGACCTGCTTATAGCCAACAAGATGGAGAGAAGGAGACAAACTAAACTGGCTGGAGGGCTGAGACACTAAGTGTGAAGGGCTTGCTGATTGAGGACATCCCTTCCTAAGCTGGGGGAATGCCCCAGAGGACCACAAGAGGGAAACGTGGAGAAGCACAGTCTAAGAGAAACAGGACGCGGATTCTGAGAAAGACTAAACACTTCTCCTTTGGTGTAAATGTTACAGAGTCTAAATCTCTGTGCTCTTGCCTAACATGGCTCAGTCGAGAGCCAGTTCCGCACAAGCTCTCCTTTCTCCTTATGTCCCCACCTCCTAACACAGTCTGCCACCTACTCGGCCCACAATTAATTGTTTAATTAACTGTCATTGGACCAATCAGTGCAAGTCCCAAAGAGGCGGATTTCAGAACACTATATGAAAGTATCTACTGACAGATGGGGCCAGCTTCAGGGACAGTGAGCCCCCTGCCAAAGGAGCTATGCAAGCACAGCCTGGATGTCTACCTAGGAGGGAGGCTGGAGAGTGGCCTCTCACACTCAAAAGAAGTTCAAAGAGATGGCAGCAGAGCCCGCCTCGGCCTGTAAGCGTATCGATTCAGTTTATTAAGCATTTACCACACCCCAGGCCTGGTACCTGGTGCCTGCTGTTAAGGAGCTCCCATCTACTCACCCTCTTTAAAGTAGGTTTAGGGGTGCAGAGGTGGTGGAGGAGGGGAAGGGACAAGTGCCGGTCTTTACAATCAAATAAAAATCCACCTTTCCCTGTACTGACTCCAAGACCCAGGAAGTGATGTGCCTGCTTGTGTGAGCAGATCTGTGGGCTACACAGATTGGCTGGCAGATCTGTGCAGCTGAAAAGAAAAGCAAGTAGAGTGGTTTGCTTTCCTGCCAAGTCCGCTCACAGGCAGAGGAGCAGTTCTGAAGCAGATGGAGTTACTGGTTCCTGTGGCTGCTCTGACCTCCTCTACTATTCTACTTTTCTCAGAACCTGCTCCAGCCACACTAGACTCTTCACCTTTGCCTCTGTTGTCCCCTCTGCTTGGCACACTCTTCTCCCAGACATCTATGTGGCTAACTCCCGCATCTCCTTCAAGTGTGTGCTCAAAAAGGCCCCTTTTCACCGGGCCCTCCCTATGAAAAATTACATCATTCCAACGCTACTCATCAACCCTACCCTACTTGTTTTCTCCATAGTGCAAGTCTAGCATTTAACACTCTAATATACTATATAATTCACTTACATATTTAAGTTTATGATTTTTCTTTCTCCCCCACTAGAATGCAAACCCCGTAAGATTCCTGTTTTATTCACCATTTTACCCAAAGTGCTTAGAATAATCACTGGGACATAGTAAGAATTCAGTGAATATCTGATGAATAAATGAATGTATAATGTCTAAAGTAAAGTACAGCACAGAATAAGGAGCTCATTTATGCATATGCAATATGCAACAAGAGGTTCACTTGTAGACAGACATGTAGGAACTGTGACCAACTGTGGAAGAAGATACTCATCTTCCATTTCATGCTCACGCAGGAAACAATGCTCTTTGAGAAGAATGGTGGAATTTCCTGCTGTTTATTTTTCTTTTGCATGTGCTCACTCACATGCACTTTCTTGATTCACACACACACACACCCTGTATGTTCTCTCAACTGCCCACTTGCACATCTGGCCAAGTATCTACATTTGAAATTGTGTTAAGTTAAATGTGCGTATGACGCAATTCTACTGTCTGGTTCTAATGTCTTAATTATATAAATGCATTTTTCTTTAAAGGGTAGATAACTGACTACAAGTTTATGTTCTTTATTATAAGTTTCAAACACTTACCTTTATTTGTGCCACGCTACTTTTCATTTTCTGTTGCCAGTTGATCTGATACGTCAAAGACTCCTTAAGCTGGTCCAAATAACAAGTACTGAACGGTATGAATTCCTTGACAGTTTAGTTTTACTGTCTGCAAATGACACCTATAAAATATGCCAAACAAACCTTTGTTAACACTTATAAAATGTGTGTAAAATAACAACATATTATTTCCACACAATGGACATTTGACCACCTTATTTTTCTTAATAGGCAAAGATATAATCAATAATTAAATGTAAGTTCAAAAACTCTTTAAATAGTTCCATTTAACAATGTATAAAAAACATATATTAGTAGAAAAGACTCTGAACAAAAGAGCAATAACAAAGGCTTATTAAACACCATAAAGTATTCTAATACAAAACACCCAATGTTTCGATTTAAACTAAGAATGAAATAGCCAGTGTTCTTGTAGTAATGATCATTCAGAAATATACACCACATGGAAATATAAGGTGCTAATGCAGATGGGGATGTACACAAATCACTAAGTCAAGAAAGATTTCCATTACAATGGTTAGCATGCTATCTAGGTTAGTAAAAATAATATACACCAGATTAACTTGTCAATCTATAAAATATAACTGCAATCTAAAGCACATCATTGCTCAGGGACTCCCAAAGTGGAGAGAGCCAAAGAAAGGAAGCCCCACGGGCTAGATATACTCTCCCAAATCTCTGACCACCGCTGAACCAATACATGTACTAAATAGTGTCCTCCGGAGCTGCCCTCTGCCCGCCGGGGCCAAGTCCCGGAGAGCCCCGGCCCGGCCGGCCCGAGCTGCGGCCCAGGGCCCATTGTCCGCCGGTCCGTCTGTCCGGACGCGGGGCCCAGGGACCCGGAGCGCCGCGGAGCGCCGAGGCGCCGGATACCTGGGATTCAGGCGAGTTTACTTTGCTCCGTGGGAACTGCACCAGAGCTGGAGATATGATAGAAGGCTGCCTGAAAACTGCTTCCTTTGCCACTTCCTGTGGAGGCCTGTCTTTGCCATTTGCGGTTTCTTTCTTCTTTGGTCAGCACCTTGCAAGGAGGTAGTAACATCCAGTCGTGAAACTGGGAAAAGCCAGAGCTCTTGGATCAGGGAAACATGTCCCGTCGGAAACAGACAAATCCAAATAAAGTTCACTGGGATCGAGTATTTGCTGGGCCAGAAGAGCAAGCCCGCCAGGCGATGATGAAAACTGATTTTCCTGGAGACCTTGGCAGTCAGCGACAAGCTATCCAACAACTAAGAGATCAGGACTCCAGTAGCAGTGACAGTGAGGGTGATGAAGAGGAGACCACACAAGATGAAGTTTCTTCCCACACATCAGAGGAAGACGGAGGGGTGGTCAAAGTGGAAAAAGTTAGAAAATGCAGAACAGCCTGTTGGTGGGAACAATGTGGTAGAGCATGAGGTCACGGAGAATTTGAATTCTGACCCCTTACTTGGACTCTGCCAGTGTCCCCTCTGCCAGCTAGACTGTGGGAGTCGGGGGCAGCTGATTGCGCATGTGTACCAGCACACTGCAGCAGTGGTGAGCGCCAAGAGCTACACGTGTCCTGTCTGTGGCCGGGCCCTTAGCTCCCCCGGGTCACTGGGTCGCCACCTCCTAATCCACTCGGAGGACCAGCGGTCTAACTGTGCTGTGTGTGGAGCCCGTTTTACTAGCCATGCCACGTTTAACAGTGAGAAATTTCTTAAGTCCTTAATATGGAATCCCTACCGGCAGCTCACAGTGAGGGCCCCTCCAGTGCTGAGGGGAAGGGCATTGCCTTAGTCCTCCAGTGTACCCTGCTGGAATTCTGCTTGTGTGCAACCAACTGTGCTGCCTACCGGAAACTGCTAGAAGCCCAAACCCCCAGTGTACGCAAGTGGGGCCCTGCGTCGACAGAACGAGCCTTTGGAAGTCCGGCTGCAGCGGCTGGAACGAGAGCGCACAGCCAAGAAGAGCCGGCGGGACAATGAGACCCCCGAGGAGCGGGAGGTAAGGCGTATGAGGGACTGAGAAGCCAAGCGCCTGCAGCGCGTGCAGGAGACAGACGAGCAGCGGGCATGCCGGCTGCAGCGAGATCGGGAGGCCATGAGGCTGAAGCGGGCCAATGAAACCCCGGAGAAGCGGCAGGCCCGGCTCATCCGGGAGCGGGAGGCCAAGCGGCTCAAGAGGAGGTTGGAGAAAATGGACATGATGTTGCGAGCTCAGTTTGGCCAGGACCCTTCTGCCATGGCAGCCTTAGCAGCCGAAATGAACTTCTTCCAGCTACCTGTGAGTGGGGTGGAGTTGGATAGCCAGCTCCTGGGCAAGATGGCCTTTGAAGAGCAGAATAGCAGCTCTCTGCACTGAACCACACCCTCCTGCCTGCCTTCCCACTCAGCTGTCCCCAGGGTCCTGTCCTTGCTGCCGGAGGCAGACCCGAGTTTGTTGCAGGTGGACCTGTGTACCCCTTGCGTATGGGAGCAGGATGATGGGGTCAGGAGGGACCCAGCTCAAGGCAGCTCTGGATGAGGGAGCAGGCACTCCGGACACGATTCCCCAGCCCACTGCTTCAGGGCATGTGCATAGGACTCTGGGGCCCCAGTGTGGCCCTGGCCCACGCCCACCCCACGGAGTTGTGAGGGCAAATAAATTAATTTTATCTTTAAAAAAAAAAAAAATAGTGTCCTACTCAGGATCACAGGACTGAACTGAGATGTGAACAACTGCTTAAGAGACAGAATTTGCAATTTAAGCCTAATCAAATTAATTGCCTGAAGGGTCACCATTCCTCAGAGGAATGTACCAGAATCCAAAGCCTTAACATAATAGTAAAATGTCCAGGATACAATTAAAAAATAACTCAACTTATCAGAAAGCTGTGGCCCAATCTTAAGAAAAAAGACAAAGGAAATCAACACTGAGACACCAACCCAAATGCTGAAACTAGTATACGAAGTTTTTAAAGCATACTCAAAAGTGCAAAGGAAAACATGCTTGCAAGGAATAAAAATATAGAAAATTTCAGGAAAAAACCCCAAACAAACACAAAACAAAAAATGAACCAAACTGAAATCCTAGAACTGAAAAATATATGAAGCAAAAAATTCAAAATGGAGATAAAGGAAAGCCAGAAAGCTTGATGTAAGATCATTAGAAATTATCCAATCTAAAGAACAGATAAAAAATTTTAATGAACAGTATCAGGGACATGTGGGACAATTATCAAAAGACCTAGTGCATGTGTAATTAAAGTCCAAGAAGGAAAGAGAGAAAGAATGGGATAGAAAAAATATTTCAGGAAATTACAGCCAAAATTTCCCCAAATTTGATGAAAGGCACAAATTTACAGATTCACAAAGCTTGGAGAATCCCCGGCAGGATACACGTAAAGAAAACCACACTTACACACATAGTCATATATAGTAGTCAGTAGTCAACCACAATGCGAATTTGCAACAGGGGAGAAAAAAGAACCAAAACTTCCAGGGCCCTGACTTTTTTCTTAAAGTACTTAAAAAGGAAAATTTGTTTGTATTTTTTATTTACATTTTATATTTTTGAACATATTGTTAGGGGGTCAGCCATTTTTAATGATCTCAGATGACCAAACCAGCCTTCAGAGCGTTCTCTGTCCTACTTCTGACTTTACTTGTGGTGTGACCATGTTCATTATAATCTCAAAGGAGAAAAAAAACCTTGTAAAAAAAACAAAAACCACCACAACAAAAAATCTTATTCGGAGCATTCCAGTAACCTCTTTGTGTATGTACTTAGCCGTACTGTAAGAAGTTCGTTTGTATGAGATGGTTAAAAAGGCCAAAGATAAAAGGTTTCTTTTTTTTCCTTTTTCCATCTATGAAGTTGCTATTTATTTTTTTTGGCCTGTTTGATGTATGTGTGAAACAATGTTGCTGAAAATCAAAGATAAAGAGAAAATCCTGAAAGCAGCAAGAGGAAAAAAACAACATATTATGTAAAAGGAAATAATTCAAATTACTGATGACTTCTTATCAGAAACTAAGGAGACCAGAAGACAGCAGAATAATTTTTAAAGTGCTGAAAGAGTAAGAAACTGAATTAATCTAGAATTCCAGCAAAAATAATCTTAAGAATGAAAATGAAATAAAGACATGTACTGATTGAACAAAGCAAACAAAAACAACGAAGAGAAACTAAGAGAATGTATCACCAGCAGACCTGCACTATAAGAAATCCTAAAGGAAGCTCCTCAGGCTTATCGGAAATGATATGAGATGGAAGTCTGGATTTTCAACAAGGAATGAATAACACTGGAAATGGTAACTTTCTCGAGAAATATAAATGACAACTTTTTCCTTTATCTAAAATACACAGGTTTGTTTTAAAGCAAAAACTACAATGTCTAGAGAGGGCATAGTGTATGCAGATGGGATATATATGGACTAAAATGGACCTACATGAGGCAAGGTTTCTGTATTTCTTTCTGAAGCAGAACAATACGAACTCTAAGAGGCCTGTGAAGAGTTAAGGCTATATAGTGTGTTCTCTAGACCAATGACCAAAAAAATAACATAAATAAATATAGCTTAAAAGTCTACAGACAAATTAAAATGAAATTTAAAAAAATATTTAACTTATAAAGGCAGGAGAGAAGGAACAGAAGAACAAAAAACAAAGGGGACAAAATGAAATAAAATAAGATGGCAAACCTAAATCTAACTCTATTAATTATATCAAATATTAATGCACAAACGTTTCTAATTAAAAAACAGAAGCTACTCCTCCCTCACCTCAGGTGATACAACCCTGAAGGCACAACCTTGTCTCGGATGGATTTTATGCCCCAGTTGCCTCAAGATGACTTACACAATGTGTATGTGCCATACACATATCACATACATGATTCTCTTCAAAGATCCTGTTTTTATGGCTATAAATGTATAGAGCTATAAAACTCAGAATTTTACTCAACTAACTTTTGCTCAAAGGCAATGGTATTTTTGTTTTTTACTTCTACTAGCACAACTGTTATATTCTAGCATATCCTTATCACCTAGTATTATTTATACATACACTTGTTCAACAACAACAAATATTTATTGCACCTGTATTATTCTGCCAGGCATTTTTCTAGGAACTGGGTAGACAGCAATGAACAACCATAACAAAATCCCCTGCCCACATGGAGCTTATGTCCTGCTTATAAAAAGTAAATCTATAATGATAAGCGAAGCACTAAGCTACTAATAAAGCAAAGTGGCTGGTGGGGCTTTTTTCACACACGCCAGTTTCAGATCATCACTTAATATTGTAAAACCTGATCCCTAAGTCACTATTTAAATAATAAATTAATAAATTAAATTAATAAATTAATTATTTATTAATTAATAAATTAAAAATAATTTGAAATAAGAAAACTTGCATGATCAGAAAATTACCTGTACATCTATTGGGGCCCACCTGACTTACTACAGCAGAAGATACGTATGTGGGGGTGGGGGGAATACCTAGGCATGCTGGTTTTATGAAAGCATCCCCAAGGTAATTCCAATGTTCAACTCTTCCTCAAGACTGTTCAGCTTTCCAATTCTGGATGAGAAACAGGTTCTCAACTAGTCTTAAACCATGAGCCACTTAAGGTAAAATATAGAGACACCACAGCTTACCTACTTTATAATGAAGAACTTAGTCATAAATCGTTTGGAAAGGGACACATAAATTCCAAACATTAATCCTTAACTCACTGGTAAGAAGCACATACATGCGTGTAAAAAAAAATCAGTATCAGTGCTTTTTAAATATGAGAAATTCTGGGCACAATTTATAGGGAGAAAATTCACACTCGTAATGCACTGACGGCCATAGTGCAGGTTTTTTGGAGCTTAAGATATCAGCCATGGGACTTCCCTGGTGGCGCAGTGGTTAAGAATCCGCCTGCCAACGCAGGGGACATGCGTTCGATCCCTGGTCTGGGAAGATCCCACATGCCTCGGAGCAACTAAGCCCGTGCACCACAACTACTGAGCCCGCGTGCTGCAACTACTGAGCCTGCGCGCCTAGAGCCTGCACTCCGCAACAAGAGAAGCCACCACAATGAGAAGCCCGTGCACCGCAACGAAGAGTAGCCCCCGCTTGCCACAACTAGAGAAAGCCGGCACGCAGCAACGAAGACCCAATGCAGACCCCCCCAAAAAAAATCAGCCATGATAATTAAAGTAACACTATCTACTATAACATGATCACAAACACAAATTTAAGCACTGAAATGCAGTCATCCAGATGATAAAATATGTTCATAAAACACTTTAATTATCCTTAAAATGGAAACAAAACGTGAAAAATTGAGGAAAACAAGAGGAAAAAAAACCTGCATCGAGTTCAGCTTTCCTATATAAATGAGATATGTATCTGATAACAATAAATGTTTCAATGATTATGTACTTCTCAAGTTAAAAAAATTCATATACATAGACTGAAATAAATTCTATAAATTTTATTTTGCCTGTAGGCTTAAATATGCTTGTTAACTGGTGAGATCTGGAACATACTTTATGTAAAAATTAAAAGCCTAGAGAACTGTCAATGTCCTTACTATCCATAATTTGTTCTTACTCCCAGGATGATACTATATTATACCTCAGTAACGGATTCCTCTCTCCTCTAATAATGTTGTTATATAAATTAATAGTTTTTGCTCGTTCCTTACATTCACTCCTGTATGAATGAGCCCCAGGAATTGAATCGTCCAGAAGGAACCTCAAAAGAATCCAAGTAAAAGCCTCTACCTAGTACTCTTTACTTTTTTCAGGGAATATGCTGATGGATACTGCTGCCGTCATCACCTGTGACTGATTTCCAGGACTTTTCTGATCCTGAAGGAGAAAACACTGAAGACAGAACAAGGGCCTCCTTCCCCTGATGCTAGACAGCAGTGACTGCCATGCACTTCTCTGCATATTTTTGTCTGTGATCCTCTTGGTTGTTTTTTTCCCTCTCTGCTGGCTGACACTTCTAAATCAGCACTGTATAACAGAACTTTCTGCACTGACGGAAAGGTTCATATTCTGCCCTGTCAGTAGCCACCATACCAATACAATAGTCACTGCCCACGTGTGGCTACTGAGCACTTCAAATGTACCTAGTGGGACTGAGAAAATTAATTTTATTTGATTTTAATTAAGTTTATATTTAAACATGAATAGCCACATGTGGCTACTGGTTACCATACTGAACAACACAATTCTAAATGATTAGCAGACACTGGGGCCTTTTAGTCATGGTACTCCCAAGATCCTTGTTTTTGACTATCTCCAGATATGATACTAATTAATTCTTCAGATAGTGTCAAAGTTAAAAAAAAAACTCATATCCAAATTAATGGGAAGAGTTGTTTGGTTATTTTCCATGGCAGATTCAGATTATGGGAAATAAGGGATAATATAATAATGCTCATCCTAGAGTTTGTCTATGTTGCAATCATCAATGTGTGATCTCCAGAGTCTTAAATGCTGCTCTGCAGCTACTATGATGCCAAATGATCATTTTACATAAACAACAAGAAAAACCTGGCACTAGAGATACTACCACCATCACAAACTTCATATACAATCATGACCCACTGAATAACAGTGCAGATAGGGATTGATCACATCTCCAGAAGATAATGGTCTATCCTTCAGCTTAGGCTGAGTAACCAGAAGGGGTATTAATAAAATGAAAAAAACAAAACAAAAAAACAGCCTTGATGACAGCCAAGAATTGACAACTGACACAGAAACCACAATTTGTAAAATGGATTTCCACTAATTTCCAAAAGAGAAAAATTAAACCAATCTAAGTCATGATATACAACATGGATTATTTAGGGTCAAATTCTTATTTCTAGTTAGTCCAGATCCATCTGACCCACACAAAATGGTGTCCGCATGGACTCGCGTGTTCTAAAGATATGACCACTTACTGTTCCAGCAACTCTTTAGTTTACAAATTTTCTCTAGTCTACAAATGCCTGCCAAGACCATCTGATGACTACTAGGTACGTTACTGGGGATTTTTCATTGATGGGCTTTAACATACAAGACAACTGAAGCACTTTCTCCAACAATTCAATAGCATGGGGGACAAAAAAAGAAATGAATGGCACAGCTGTTACAGAATAAAAGAGGCCTAACAGACTTAACATATGTAATATGTAGACCTTGCTCAGATCCGAAGTTGAACAATTTGCCCTACTCTAAAATGGGATGTGTTTATATAGCAGGACTCATGCTAACTTGAATTCAGCACTAACTCCTCTATGGAGCCTTTCTTCTAAAAAAGGAGATGGACTGAAGGTCTTTTCTCTTCATGGGAGACAAAATAATGGAAGAGAACACTTTCTAGTCCAGTAAGACTGTGAACTTGCTGACAATTATTATATTCACATCATGGTTTTCTGGGTAGAAGAATGAGAAGAGGGTGGGATCTGGACTCTCAGAATTACTTAAATCCTTAGATACATATTTTCTACCCAAGAGAACTTATCTTAGCATGCACCCGAAATAAGACTCATTTCAAAATCAGCTGTTACCTATATAGTGTGCCCAAATTGATAATAAAGGAGATAGTTTAAGCTTTAGTGCCAATAACATACAAACTTTAAAATAGCATTTTCTTCAACTATATTACAGTTCTCCAATGAGACAAGTCATTTTAAAATAATACAATGATGGGACTGCCCTGGTGGTCCAGCGGTTAAGACTCCGTGTTCCCAATGCAGAGGGCCTGGGTTCAATCCCTGGTTGGGGAACTAGATCCCACATGCCACAACTAAGAGCCCACATGCCACAACTAAGAGCCCGCATGCCGCAATGAAGATCCTGCGTGCTGCAACTAAGACCCGGTGCAGCCAAAAAAATAAATAAAATAAATAAATAAATAAATAAATATTTAAAATAATATGATGATCAGTGTCCCAAAGCTGATAGGAATGGTGCAATGGTGTACGCAGGCGGCCCAACACTGTTCAAAACCAGCCAATGGAAGAAATGCCAATGTATACAGTAGCTCCCAACAAACGAATCTGCCATCCACACTAACAGATTCTATAGCACATTACAGTGATGTTTCTGAGATATCCAGAGATGAACAAATTACATTTCCTGTGTTAGAAGTCAGAAACATGTAATTTAGAGTAAGATAACAACAGCAACAATAACAAATAATAATATTATTATAGTCACAAAGACACTATGCCAGGCACTTCATTTATATATTCTTAATTCAACCTTCATGATTACCCTGCTTTTGTGATGTTTTAAGTCTTATTTTTCAGTGAGAGAATTGAGGTACAGAGAGTTGAAGCAATGTGTACAAGTAAATCACAGTTAGTAAACAGCATTAAAATTCAAAAAAGTTTATCTGATGCTTAAAACCATCTGATATTGCATCCCAATGAAAATGCCAACATTAATAAACTGATGCCAAATTGGTAAATTATAAATTGTAAACAGATATGATCTCTATTATCCAGAAAATTTTTCTATTCTAAACTGATCCATTCTTCTAAAGTTCCAGATAGTAAAGGTTTTGCTGTTAATATAATGAGGCACTACTTCTTTTTAAACATGAATAATTTTAAGGATTCCCTTATGTAATTTACATACCTAGAATTCACTGTGACCAGGTACAATATGAAAAAATAAATCACTTGACTCTATTGTGCAAGACCTAGTATTTTCCTTGACTATCCCTCTTGGGTCTAAAACCTGGTTTCTCTTCTCAACCTACCTACACACAGACACAGGGCAATTTTTAATGCTTTTTATTTCAAATTATCTCATCCATTTAAATTTAATGACTTTTCTTTCTGATCGGTGTCATCTTTCACCTTTCTACCCTTTAACCATCATCATCAAACATTTTTCTGGCAATCAAGTACAACCTGTTACATTTCTACCTCCCAAAACATAAGTGTGAAATTGACAATACTGCAGACTGCTACCGCAGTTCTAACAAAAAATGCATGAAGTACTATCATCATCCAGATTTATATAGAATATGCCTGTAGGGAAATAAGGAGAGTTCAACATGTGCATGCTTGATACTTAGACTAACTGGAAATTCCTGCAATGAGAGCGATTTATCTAGAGTTTACAGCTCTCACTGCTCTTCTTAGCATCGCTGTGTGGATTTTCTGATGAATTATTAAATTTCTCTCTCCTTGTCACAAGTAAGCAACTCAGCAAAACCACACCTGCTCTCCTGAGCAAGGAGGATATTTTATAATAGGGAGATGTAGTTTCAGCAAGCATCAGAGAGCAAAATATTCAATAAGATTTGTAAGAAGTGCTTTAGACTGTTAACTGGAAACTATGAAATTATAAATTCCACAGTTATCTGAAAAATTCAGAAAATGAGAAGATATTCAACTAATGGCTGAAATGCAATGCTTTCTCAATCATTTCAGTATAACACATCTATCATTGTCCCTTAGGTGTCCTCAACCCATGCTGGAGGAACTTGTGGAAGCATACTGTCCTAAAATTGTTAAAAGAAGTCAAAGAAGGACTTCCCTGGTGGCGCAGTGGTTAAGAATCTGCCTGCCAGTGCAGGGGACACGGGTTTGAGCCTTGGTCCAGGAAGATCCCACATGCCTTGTAGCAACTAAGCCCGTGTGCCACAACTACTGAGCCTGTGCTCTAGAGCCCGTGAGCCACAACTACTGAAGCCTGTGCACCTAGAGCCCGTGTTCCGCAACAAGAGAAGCCACTGCAATGAGAAGCCCACGCACCACAACAAAGAGTAGCCCCCACTCGCCACAACTAGAGAAAGCCCACGCGCAGTAACGAAGACCTACTGCAGCCAAAAATAAATTTTAAAAAAAGTCAAAGAAGTGGATTTCCTTTAGTTTGCTCTTCTGCATTCTAAATAGTAACAGTAGGTGTGGCAAACTCCAAACATTATAACAGAGTAAAAAACAAACTTTAGCTGCCCAGTGGGGAAAATGGAATATTAAATAGTATTCAAAATAAAAGCTAGTTTAAATCTGTTCTTAATACAAAAAGGTGATGGTATCCTTGGGAAAAACAAATAGGACCCAAGCCCCTGACCCTTCCAAATAGTGATTTTCCTGTTCAGGGAACAGATAGGAGTAACAGATGGGCCACAGTTCTTTGTTTTTTGTTTTTTTGGCCGCACAGCATGGCTTGTGGGATCTTAGTTTCCCGACCAGGGATTGAACCCACGCCCTTCACAGTGAAAGTGCAGAGTCTTAACCACTGGACCGCCAGGGAATTCCCTGGCCACAGTTCTTAAGCATTAATGACAAAATTGCTATGGCTTTTCCCTATCTGTACTGAAGGAAAACTCCATTGTTTAAGAAAACTGCTTCCTTATTTTTTCTTGCTGTTTTTTTTGGATATATACATATTAGTGAGAAATTTGCCCCATGATATGCCACATAAGAAAAAAATGATACTGTAATTTGAATTCAGCACAGGTTCACAATTTCAAGAAAATAAAAGGGCCAAAACTTTTTAGGAAAAGTCACCAGGGTGACAATCCCTTATCTGCAATTCTGAAATCTGAAAAGCCTTGAAATTTAGATTTTTCTTTAGCTTGTGGCAAACTCATTTGGCAGCAAAATCTGAAATGCACTAACTTGAGACTTAATGTGATTCTTCACTTGATGCACTGTGGAAATATTACATGTATTTGATTAGAGGATGTTACCCTGGATCCCCAAAGGGGAACAACTTAATAAATACATCTGCACTGTATTTCTTCTCTAAAATCTGAAGAGAATTCTGAATGTCAAATCGGAATTACAAATAAAGAACTGCAGACCTGCCCTCCCTGTTTGCTTCCTGGTACACCATCGTACATCAGGTGTGCGCTCTGATGCATAACCATTTGAATAACTGAAGGTTACCATGTTGAAGTACAGGGTTAAAAACTGTGCAGACAGTATTGGATATTGTTTGCATTTTTAAATGATGAGGAATAAACAATATAAAAACCTTTGACTGGTCTCTGACCCTACGTAGGGGAGACAGGACCAACTTGGGGACATCTTAAGACAGTAAGACTCAGATGAGTAAAAAAAATGACAAAAATCTAAAAGTTCTTATCATTTTAAGGAATCAGTGACACCAATATTCATACCGAAAATTACTCATTATAAACTGGGAGGAGGTATTAACCCCCCATTCATTTCCTACACGATGAAACCAGTCCAAATTAGTCTGCGTTTAAGTTATCAAAGAAATTAAAGTGATGTGATCATTTGGATATGCCACTTAAACATTTTTTAAGTAGCATTCTTTTGTTGGTACATAGGAAGATCCATCCTGTAATGTGCTCCTTTTCACCAGAATGCAGGCTCTATGAGAGCAGGGAAGTTGTCAATTTTTGTTTGTTTCCAAATTTCTATCAGCTATTTCTTGATTTATAGTATTCATTTCAACATGAGTTGGTTTTCAAGAAAAATTCTATATGTTGAACTTCTTTACTGATTCATTTAAATATAAATTATGTCATTTATGGGGCAAATTCCCTGGATCCTACACCCTTTCTACTTCCAGTCTCTTTCTCTACACAACCAGTTTTTTTTTTGGTAGATGAGTCCACACTGGCTGCCGCTAATTCTTAATCTCCCATTAAGCCCTCTTACGCACCACAATTTGGTTTTCCACTCCCACTACTACATAGTACTTGTCAAGGTTACATAATGACCTCCTTGTTGCTAAATCCAGGGGCCACTTCCTTATTTTATGACCTTGTTTCTAGCATTTGGTACTGCTAACCCCCTTCTTGAAGTTCTCACTTCTCAACTTACAGGGTTCCAAGTTCATCTGGTGTTGCTCTTGTCTCTTCTTCTGTCCACCCCTCTAACATTTTACTATCCCATAGAGTTTAATCTTTACTCATGGATTTTTATCTGTTTTGTTCATTGCTGTAATCCCAAAATAGAAGTCTCTCAATATTTGTTAAATGAACAGATGAATAGTGCTTATCTTTTCTTTCTCCATATTCTCTCTGGAAGACCATCTCCACCCTCACATCTTCAACTCATATTCATAAGAATGACTTTATTCCAGCCCAGTCTTTTCTACAGTGTTCCAAATCTTTATCACCAAATGCCTACAGAAACCTCCATGTGGCTGTCCCAAAGGCCCTCTGAACTAGGGGAGTCCAAACTGGAACTCATTTCCTCCTCTCCTCAAACCAGCACTTCCTCTAAGATATTACCTGTAAAGCTAGCCAAGTGACAGTCTCCTTTTCCTCACTCCCAGTCAGTCATCAAATCCCACTGATTTTGCTTTCTCAGTTAACAGGAGATAAAATCAAATCTGCCCATTCTCTCTGCCACTGTACACAGGAGAAAGTAGGGGGAAGGCTCCATTTAGGGAAGATCCCATAGTAAGATAACCCTCGTTTCATTTTAGAAGAAGGCAAGTTGGTTTTGACCTCTCTTAACAAAATTTCTCACAAGGTCTTCATCTCTTGGCTATAAGAACTTGCCCAACTTGCCTCTAAAAATATATGCATACTACTAACCTGTAGGGTTCCACTGCATTCTACCCATGCAGGGTAAAAAGATCCTTTAAATATCTGCAAAGCTACCCACAGAGAAACCAGGCCTTAAATTAAAAGCACATCCCACTATGATAAAAACTGTAAAAAATACAAACACATGAGAGCTAAACAATACACTACTAGATAACCAAGAGATCACTGAAGAAATCAAAGAGGAAATCAAAAAATACCTAGAAACAAATGACAATGAAAACATGATGACCCAAAACCTATGGGATGCAACAAAAGCAGTTCTAAGAGGTAAGTTTATAGCAATACAATCCTACCTCAAGAAACAAGAAACATCTCAAATAAACAACCTAACCTTACACCTAAAGCAATTAGAGAAAGAACAAAAAAACCCCTCAAAGTTAGCAGAAGGAAAGAAATCATAAAGATCAGATCAGAAATAGAAAAAGAAATGAAAGAAACAATAGCAAAGACCAATAAAACTAAAAGCTGGTTCTTTGAGAAGATAAACAAAATTGATAAACCATTAGTCAGACTCATCAAGAAAAAAAGGGAGAAGACTCATATCAACAGAATTAGAAATGAAAAAGGTGAAGTAACAACTGACACTGCAGAAATACAAAGGATCATGAGAGACTACTACAAGCAACTATATGCCAATAAAATGGACAACCTGGAAGAATTGGAAAAACTCTTAGAAAAGCACAATCTTCCGAGACTGAACCAGGAAGAAATAGAAAATATAAATAGACCAATCACAAGCCCTGAAATTGAAACTGTGATTAAAAATCTTCCAACAAACAAAAGCCCAGGACCAGATGGCTTCACAGGCAAATACTATCAAACATCTAGAGAAGAGCTAACACCTATCCTTCTCAAACTCTTCCAAAATATAGCAGAGGGAGGAACACTCCCTAACTCATTCTACGAGGCCACCATCACCTTGATACCAAAACCAGACAAAGATGTCACAATAAAAGAAAACTATAGGCCAATATCTCTGATGAACATAGATGCAAAAATCCTCAACAAAATACTAGCAAACAGAATGCAACAGCACATTAAAAGAATCATACACCATGATCAAGCGGGGTTTATCCCAGGAATGCAAGGATTCTTCAATATACGCAAATCAATCAATGTGATACACCATATTAACAAACTGCATGAGAAAAACCATATGATAATTTCAACAGATGCAGAAAAAGCTTTTGACAAAGTTCAACACCCATTTATGATAAAAACTCTCTCAGAAAGTAGGCATAGAGGGAACCTACCTCAATATAATATGAAAAACCCACAGCCAACATCATTCTCAATGGTGAAAAACTGAAACCATTTCCACTAAGATCAGGAACAAGGTTGCCCACTCTCACCACTACTATTCAACATAGTTTTGTAAGTTTTAGCCACAGCAATCAGAGAAAAGAAATAAAAGGAATCCAAATCAGAAAACAAGAAGTAAAACTGTCACTGTTTGCAGATAACATGATACCATACACAGAGAATCCTAAAGATGCTATCAGAAAACTACTAGAGCTAATCAATGAATCTGGTAAAGTAGCAGGATACAAAACTAATGCACAGAAATCTCTTGCATTCCTATACTCTAATGATGAAAAATCTGAAAGAGAAATTAAGGAAACACTCCCATTTACCACTGCAACAAAAAGAATAAAATACCTAGGAATAAACCTACCTAAGGAAACAAAAGACCCGTATGCAGAAAATTATAAGACACTGATGAAAGAAATTAAAGATGATACAAACAGATGGAGAGATATACTATGTTCTTGGACTGGAAGAATCAACTTTGTGAAAATGACTGTACTACCCAAAGCAATCTACAGATTCAGTGCAATCCCTATCAAACTACCAATGGCATTTTTCACAGAACTAGAACAAAAAAATTGCACAGTTTGTATGGAAACACAAAAGACCCCAAATAGCCAAAGCAATCTTGAGAAAGAAAAGCAGAACTGTAGGAATCAGGCTCCCCAACTTCAGACTATACTACAAAGCTACAGTAATCAAGACAGTATGGTACTGGCACAAAAACAGAAATATAGATCAATGGAACAGGACAGAAAGCCCAGAGATAAACCCACGCACATATGGTCACCTTATCTTTGATAAAGGAGGCAAAAGTATACAATGGAGAAAAGACAGCCTCTTCAATAAGTGGTGCTGGGAAAACTGGACAGCTACATGTAAAAGAATGAAATTAGAACACTCCCTAACATAATACATAAAAATAAACTCAAAATGGATTAAAGACCTAAATGTAAGGACAGACAATATAAAACTCTTAGAAGAAAACATAGGCAGAACACGCTATGAATAAATCACAGCAAGATCCTTTTTGACCCACCTCCTAGAGAAATGGAATTAAAAACAAAAATAAACAAATGGGACCTAATGAAACTTAAAAGTTTTTGCACAGCAAAGGAAACCATAAACAAGTCAAAAAGACAACCTTCAGAATGGGAGAAAATATTTGCAAATGAAGCAATGGACAAGGGATTAATCTCCAAAATATACAAGCAGCTCATGCAGCTCAATATAAAAAAAAAAAACAACCCAATCCAAAAATGGGCAGACCTAAACAGACATTTCTCCAAAGAAGATATACAGAGTGCCAACAAACACATGAAAAGATGCTCAACATCACCAATCATTAGAGAAACGCAAATTAAAACTACAATGAGGTATCACCTCACACTGGTCAGAATGGCCATGATCAAAAAATCTACAAACAATAAATGCTGGAGAGGGTGTGGAGAAAAGGGAACCCTCTTGCCCTGTTGGTGGGAATGTAAATTGATACAGCCACTATGGAGAACAGTATGGAGGTTCCTTAAAAAACTAAAAATAGAACTACCATACAACCCAGCAATCCCACTACTGGGCATATACCCTGAGAAAACCATAATTCAAAAAGAGTCATGTACCACAATGTTCACTGCAGCTCTCTTTACAATAGCCAGGCTATGGAAGGAACCTAAGTGTCCATCGACAGATGAATGGATAAAGAAGATGTGGCACATATATACAATGGAATATTACTCAGCCCTAAAAAGAAACGAAACTGAGTTATTTGTAGTGAGGTGGATGGACCTAGAGTCTGTCATATAGAGTGAAGTAAGTCAGAAAAACAAATACTGTAGGGTAACACATATATATGGAATCTAAAAAAAAAAAGCATCTGATGAACCTGGGGCAGGACAGGAATAAAGACACAGACGTAGAGAATGGACTTGAGGACACAGGGAAGGGGAAGGGTAAGCTGGGATGAAGTAAGAGAGTAGCATTGACATATATACACTACCAAAGGTAAAATAGATAGCTAGTGTGAAGCAGCTGCATAGCACGGGGATATCAGTTTGGTACTTTTTGACCACCTAGAGGGGTGGGATAGGGAGGGTGGGAGGGAGACGCAAGAGGGAGGGGATATGGCGATATACGTATGCATATAGCTGATTCACTTTGTTATACAGCAGAAACTAATACAACACTGTAAAGCAATTATACTCCAATCAAGATGTTAAAAAAAAAAGAAAAAGATGTCACTATGACATATTCAATCATTCCACACTTTCTAAATTTCCTTCTAAATTTCAAAAATGAAAATTCTGTCTCAATGTATCAACAATCTATCTCCTTATACTACTCTTTGATAGAAAAGAGTTCTTGGGGTAGCAGTCCCTCTAATTGCTGAATAAAATAAACCCTAAGGGACATCGTTACTGCTACTGTACCCTCAATCACTTGTACTTAACCACACCCCCACAAGCCCACCTCGTCTCCCCTCAGTTTCCCCACACTTCACTTGGTTCACAGCTCAACTGGCTGGCAACAGAATTTAACTTTTCTCATTAACCCCAGCACCTCATTCACTGGACAAATATTACCATTATGGGTTTTACTGGTCTGCGATTAAGCTAAATTTATACCCATTTTCAAGATAACAAAGAGACAAAACCTTACATTTCAAACCTATACCACAACCCTCACCACTTTACTTAATATATATCTTATGGCAAAGAAGTAGCTCTAGTGCTTCTAATCACCCACTGAATAGCTCCTTTTTCATTCTGTCTTAAAGTTTGTATTTGTGCAGGGGAGTCTCCTTTGTGAGGTCATAAAAACTGAAAAATTTTGTACAGGACAAATGAGAAAACAGAACTAAAAATAATAATAATAATAACGAGGCTGGTGTCATAATTGATAATTATATTAAAAAGTGGTTCACTCTGTAATGACCTATATGGGAACAGAATCTAAAAAAGAGTGGATATATGTATAACTGATTCACTTTGCTGTACAGCAGAAACAACACTGTAAATCAACTATACTCCAATAAAAGTTAAAAAAGAAAAAGAGCTTACAAACTCCTAAAAAAAAAAAAGTGGTTCAGAAAAGCACTTGCAGAGAAAATGAGGAAGTATAAGGTTAAGAGAAAAAGCCAGATGGTCTTTTTCTACTTTCTTACCTTACCCCCTATTCTTCGGAAACAAATTAATAGAGGGTTAAAGGCAGTGTCTGTGTATAGTGAAGGGAGATATACGTTAAGCTGCACAGGAGGCATTGAGGTCTGAGAGATGAGAGTTCCTATTATCAGGCAGAGCAGAGAAGTCCAAGTGCTATAGCAAGGTTATAAACTCAATACTACTGGAAAAAAGGAAGTGCAACTAGGTGGGTCTGTGGCATATAGAAAGAAATGGGTTTAGAAGCTGAATTTTGAAGGACAAGTAGGAAAGGGGGAAAAGGTCATTCCAGCAATGAGACAGCATCAGTAAGCACTCAGAGAGATGAAAGACCTTGTAGAAGAACACTGGATCCTTGAAGCTCTTCGTCACTGTTATATATCCAGAACTTAGGACAGTGCCTGCTACTTAATAGGTTCCAATTCTAAAATCAAATATAAAAAGAGGTGTGTGGACTTTTGATTATTGCTCCTATTTCTTAACTCCCTATAATGATATTTTGACAACTTCTTTACCAAGGAATACCACAGCAGCCTTGTCCTACATATCAACCCCTATTTCTAGGAACCGCCAAGCTATATGTCATCAATTGTATCATGACAGTCCTATCAGGTGCCATTCCTTATCTGTCTTCATCCCACGTTAACCTGGAGAGCAGCTTGAATATACCTCCCTATTGCCGTGAAAAAAAGAAACAAGAACAAAAACAAAAAAACAAAACAAAACAGAAAAAAAACAGTTCCTTTGAAGGCACTGCAAGAGGAAATCTGATCCTGGAGGTGCAGTTACTTCAACTTACCAAAACAAGTCTAATTATTGAGGATGCTGCATGTTTTCAAACATTCATACCACTTTGTCTCCCCTCACCCCAAATCTGTTCATCAGCTTGCCTAATTAAGTACATGGGCCGGATATGTTCCACCAACTCTCACAGCACAGCTTTGAAAGTGGGCTTGCTGAAGATTTAATGAAAGCGCCATTCAGTAAATCACATTCTAAGTTTTAAAGAAAACTTGGATGCTGTGTCCTCCACAGAGAAGTTTATGAACTATCCCCTCGACACACAGCACTACGTTCTACTCCAGAGGCTCCTGTCCCCAGGTTTAGAATAAAGCTGTCCTGGTAAACTAATTCAGGAAAGGACTCACAGAGTAGCTTCTGAGATGGAAGTACTGAATTCTAGTCTGATCCATTTATGAGTTAGGATCAAAGTCAAGTTAAACATGAACCTCCACTGGGTCTCTCCCTCCCATTAGCCAAACTATTTGATAATTCCAGGAGCCCTTATGTCCCCTGGCCAAGGCAGCCCACACCATCTTTTTGGTATCTGTTCACTGGGAAAGATTTATTAACTTAGCTACAAATAGCAAAGGCTTGCTTTAATCATTGCTTCCTCTCCAGGTATATTATTTCTGAAGAAAATGCTTTGAAAGTTTGTATTCTGTTTTAGGCCTTGAAATGTCTCTTCCAATGTCCACTTGGGAAATGTATATACTGAGATAAAATATTCAGGCTACAGGTTTATTACGTCTGGAAGTTTGCTAAAGCTAACATGCCAGAGGCCTTTTTGTTCCATTATCCTCCCACGCTAGGATTCTCAGATTTAAACAGAGAAGTAGAGAACTGCAGCAAGGAAGCCCTCCAAGTCATTAGTGGGATCAGCTGTATTACCAACAGCCACTTCTTTCTTGAACTAGCTCTAGGCCCGCCATGACTTATATCAAGTTAGGGATATACCAGGTAGTACAAGATTCAGTCCAAATACAAGTGAACCATAAACAGAAAATAATGTTCAAGTTAAGGCATGGGCATTATAAATAAACAATGTATCACTGTGTACTCTCTTAGGTGGTCTCAGATACAACAAGCTACTGCAGAACTCTTGGCAATGCACAATCATCAGGGAGGAGACTTAACCTCTAACAATTCAGCAGCTGGGAAAAAGGACAGAGCTAAGAAGACTGGTTTAGGAAAGACAGTTGAGCAATCTAGGAAGTGTCAGAACTCCAGAAGTGATTGGAACTAAGCTATGCAACATGAGGAAGGATGTGGCTGGCCACAGATCAAACACTTTGGAGCAAAGAAGGCAGCAAACCTGATTCTGGGGGTAGGGGTGAACCACAGCCGATACCTAGGAGATGGGCTAGAACAGTGGCTCTCAAACTAACTGGCATGAGAATCTCGGGAATGCTCTGGCAAAAAAGAGTGAAGGGTCCCTCATTCCCCAGCTTCTGATTCAACAGGATTGGGGTGAAGCTCAATAATTTACATTTCTAACAAGTTCCATGGAGATATTGATGCTACTGATTCTACAGATTCAGGACACCTCATTTTCAGAACCACTGGGTCAGGCAGGATATTAAAGGTTCTTGGCCTCTGAAGTCTCAGTGCCTTACATGCATTATTTTTCTTCAACTTCAAAACAACCTGTAATTTTTAGATGAGGAAGCTGAGACTAGAGATGTTAGGTAATCTGCCCCAAGTGACAGACCTAATAAGTTCTGGACCAAGACTGGAATCTTTGGTTTACTAGTCCTTCATCCAGTACCAATTCAAGTAGGCCTCCTCCTCCTACAGATACTAAACACTTCTTGTAATCAAGATCACACTTTTAATGCCAATTCTAAACCCACTTTTCCACATTAGGATGTTAACTGAGGTGAACTGGCAATCCTAAAACAAGTTTAAATACAGATAAGGAAGAGGCAGGTTAACTGGTTTTCTGAAGCCCAAGTTTGCTTGTTTATCTATCTGCTATTCCCAGTCTGTGGAAACCTAAAAAAGCATACTCTTACCCCACTTTCAATCACTTAATTCTTGCATCTGGAATAGGCTTTCCCCATTTTTTTCGTTCTCCATTTATCTGAAAGAATTGTTTTAAGAATTAAGCGAAAAACGGTAAACTGGTGATTGCAGTTGGAGTCAGTAAAATTAACTATGATATTATATTACCGTTACGTGCAAATGTACTGTAGGATTGGAGCTCGATAGAGATGTGGAGACTGGAGACCCAAGTTTGGGAGTTATCATCTTATTGGTGATAGTTCAGGTTATGCAAGGATAAAGGATGACAGAGGAAGAACACTTGTAATGAGTAACAACAGTCCCCAGGAATAAACACTAGTAAGCGTCAGAAATTACGTGGCAAATGAATGAAAAAGAAACGACTAATGAAACTTTAAAGAATCAGTCACATTACGCCGCAAAGAGGAATGAGAGTGAAACTTCCACTATTTTTTAATTAACTACCATTGATTGATCCCGCAACCGTGGCCCGGGGCCGGGGCATAAGAAAAGGGCCTTGAGAAGCCCAAACGAGTAAGTAAATAATCCGCGCCCAAAACACACGCACACGAAAGGCGAGAGTACCAGCACTGGTGCTGGATTCCACAATAAAGCCACTGCGGAGAGACAGGCCCAGGAACCTCTCGAGGAAGCTACTCTGTCCGCGCAGGCGGGACGGGAGTTCACCGCTGCCCCCTCCCCACCCCAACCGCTGGGACTCCTCGGCCCGACCGACACTCACAGCCCAACCTCGCGGGCCAGCGCGCGGCGGGAGACCCAAGCGCACCCGAGTCGCCCACGGCCGTACCAGCGAGCCCGCACCCACTCCCGGTTCCCCTTCACTTCCCACCCGGTCTGGCAACCCACCACCCCCACTTCAGTTCCCTGCCTGTAGCGAGTCTACGGAGTTCAGTAATTACCTGGCGCTCCACCGCGCCGCCATTACACCGGACGTACGTCACTTCCCCTTCCCGCCCCGGCGGTAAGAGGAAGACGGAACGTGAAATACATAAAAACCTGACGCTAAACTGACTTTGATAAGTTATCTTATTAATTTGTTTAAAATACCATCTTGTAATACCAGATACAGAGCTGTCGATCCGGCCACATTTTTCCCTTCCCAAGACGCCGACAAAAGAGAAGTTGACACAAACTACAAAATCCAGAACCCACCGCCAATGAGGACGGAAATGACGCGAGCAATTGTAGGGTGAGAAGGCAGCAACGCACGACGGGAATTGTAGTTCTTCTGGATAAGCGCCAGAGAGTGCGTGCTGTAGGCCCGCCAGAAACCTGGTTGTGTTTAAGAGTTTTTAAAATTTACTTTAATCTGTAATTATTTCTCTGCAGTTGGCAAAAAAGTAGACCTCAGTGTAATCACTTTTCCGTGAAAATCTTAAGGAGAGCAGACACCTTCTTCAGACTTTTTACGATAGTTAAACCAGGAACCAAAAAAAGCAAAAATGTTACCAAAGGTTAAGTGCCTACTAAATTCCAAGATTTCCAGCCCAAGTGAATGGGAGAATATTGGACCACAGAGTGAAGTAATGAGGAGAAACTAATTCTGTAGAGAAGATGGTGCCTCTATTTTAGGTTAAGGTACCAGCTGGCGAGACATGCTGAGGAGAAGGAGATTGCCTGACCGACTTGGAAATCGCAGTCTGTACGCAAATCAGAGGTAATCAATCGAAGTATTTTCTTAAACATTACTTTTCAACAGTAACAAAACCTAAAAGTTAACTGCTTGTTACTGTTTTGAAACTATCTTTTCCTAAAACTGTATCTTTATGTTCCTCAAAACAAGTGTATAAACCAGTCCTGGTTTCTCCAAACACTGATTTATTACAATGTTAGGGTACTGCTAAACCCTTCCTAGAGGCAGAAGAGTAAAGTGATTTCGGGTAAAGACACTGGAGCACAACAACTTATGTTTAAATCATGAATCTATTGATATGGACGATTGACCTTAGGCAGGTTACTTCACACTGTGTGCCCATTTCCTGATCCGTTAGATAGGACTGATAATAGTACCCACCCCACAGAATAGTTTTAAGACTGAATTAGTTTTGATACCCTTGATGCATTTGTGATAATTCCTACCATATGATAGTATTATCTATCCTTTTTCATATGTAAGATATTTGGCCATAGCTTAAGGTGCATTTTGGTGTCTTAAAATATTTAAGTGGATAGATTTTAGTTGTAATAATAGGAGATGAATCTGGTAACCATTTGTATCCATATCTGAAAAAAGCACAATACCACCTCTACATTTATCAACAGAAATAGGAAAGTTGGAGTTGAACCTAGGGGAACTGGGTGGAACTGGGAGAGACTAGGTTTGTCATTTGGGTCCTCGAGGAATTAAACAGTGATAAAATTAAGAATGTAAAAAAGATGAAAGGAAAAGGGAGAAAACTAAATGGGGTAGGGGTAGCTCCAGAGCAAAGATGAAGAGTCCCTCCCTGGGATACAATGGCGAGGGCTTTACAACACTGTGTTGCTCAGTCATTGGCCAGAGCCTCCCCAAGAAGCGTGTGGCCTCAACTCAAAAGCTGAGGTGAACTTGAAAGTGGTAACAGTTAAAGGCTGTCACCTAACCACACTCCCTGTAACCAGGCAAAAAGCCATTTATTGAGGAGGTATCTGAGCAGCACATCTCTGTGTTTGTCCCAGCCCACCCATTGCATCAGGTAGATTCACTCTCCATACACATTCAGGGAACTGTTGTCTTCCTGTAGAGACACTTCAAAGACAGAAGTTAGTGGGACAAACTACGGTCCCCATCTTTGCAGTTGGTCTTGAGCCACAACTGAACTCATTGACTCTCTCCTCCACTATTCATCCTAAATTTTCCTCTCTCTCTCCGCTACCACTTCTGCTGGTCTCAGTAATTAAACGCGTGGTGTGAAAACCCTGATTCCTGAGCAATTTGAGCCCCTGGTAACAGTCCCCTTCTCAGGCAGGTGTTGCTGCCCTTGTCCATTTATAGTCACTATTGGAGAAGGTACAGGTGTACAAGTGGATCACCTGAGTACCACATGTATTCCTACTTGCCTCCATCGAATAACATCAGGCCTGCCTCCTCCTGATGATCAGAATTAGCTTCCCTGACAGGGTGTTGACTCCTTGCCTACTTGTCCCTGAACTCAAGAATTCCAAAGTTCCTAGGCAGCAGATGAAGCTTAGTTCAGTGGGACCCTTCCTGTGTGCCCTAGCAAGAATATACCACCTCTGGGGACTAGAACCTCTAATTCCACAAAGTTCAGAGTTGCAGGAATGGGAAGTACTAGGTCCCTTAGTGGGTCATTGGGAATGATGGTAAATGGGGCTATTCCTGTTTTAAGCCATTGTTTATGGCCCCACCTATTGTTTCTATCTGGGATCCTGAGCCATATCAAGGTCTACTGCATCCTGGGGAACAGTACCTCATTCTTGCAGAGTATTGTCTCTTAGAAAGTACTTGAACTTCACCCTGAGCAGACCATTCCAGTGCTATACTAGGCCACCAGATTCTGGGACGTGCAGCATGTGGTGCAAACAGTGGAACCCATGGCCACAGGCCCCTTCCTGCACCTGAAAACTGTAAATCAGTTCCTGTAAACTGATTTCCCTGGTTGGATGCTATATTGTATTGTATTCCATCCCTGTGGCTCAGGCATTGTGTAAGTCCCCAGATGGTTGTGCTAGGTGAAGATTGGTGGGCTGCAAATGCATACCCAAAATAAGTAATCTATTCCTATGCTGCACCTTCCAGGATGGAATGATCTCAATGTAGTCAACTTGCTGCCAAGGGCTACTTGATCTCCTGTAGGAGTGATGACATATTAGGAGCTCAACATTGGTCTCTCCTGCTGGCAGGTTGAGTTTTCAGATGAGGCAGTAGGCAGGTCAGCTCTGGTAAGTGGGCTCCATGCTGATAGGCCCATTTCATAGACTCCATTCTTGTCACCATGGCCATTTCATTCATGTGTCCATTATGCCAGCACTGGGGTGGCCGCTAACAAAGACAGGCTAACATCAACTCGCTGAGTAGTTTTGTCTACTTGGCTGTTTAGTTCTTCTTCTATAATGTATACTTTCTGGTGGACATTGACATGCGACAAAAAGATCTTCACACTTTTTGCCCACACCAGTATTTATAGCCACATATCTCTAAGCCTCTAAGACCTCCTTGTCTGCAACCTTCTAAATCTCTTTCCTTTCAGACCTCTGACCAGCCAACCAGGCTATTTGCCATTGCCTATTAGATAATATTCGAAAGTCAGGCCACTTTTCCCTCCATACCATGTGTACCACCCGAAGCTCTGCCCATTAGGAAGATTTTCCCTCTCCTCTGTCTTCAAGGCTTTTCCTGACTAAGGCTTTAATGTAGCTGTTGTCCAGTTTAAGCCTTCATCCACATACTTAGCCAACCCACCTGTGAACTACGTTTGGCCAGTTTTTCTTCCTTCAGCTTGTTGTTCAAGACCCCACCTCCTACCCCACATGGCCATCAATATGAGCTGAGAGAAGAGTATCGATACAACTGTGATGGGTGATGTCAAGGTCTGCACTATGTCTGGTCTTCTTCATGCTTTATCCTAAATATAATACTTTCATCTTGTGACTGGGCCCCCAGAATTTATGACATGGTGGGTTCAGTAAGACACGTTTCATTTTGTACCACTAAGTGTCTCGTGATCAAGCATTCTCTTTTTAGCAGTAGCATGCCAAGAGCTATTTTTCAAAAATTGTACAACCTTGATCCAGAACTCTAGGAAGCTGAACTGTGATTCTCCTACTAAGATTTCCATAAACTCCATACTGCATCTTTCCCCAAAACTGACAACTCTAACACCACAGGATCTGCCAGATCCTTTAGCCCAAGTATCAAGGCTGCTTGCGCTATAGCTCATACCTAGTGCAGAGCCCTTTCTTGTGCCAGGTTGCACCTGGTATTATAGGCCAGAAATATATTCCTAGGTCTGGAGTACGTTGTTTACAGAACCCAAAGCATCCTCTTGGCCGTGTACTTTCTTCCTTCTTGTAGGGGATGCAAGAGGCAGCAATTTGTCTTTTACTTTGAAGAGGATGTTCTATCACTTCCCAGAACACCACACTCTAAAACCTTTAATGAAGGGACAGGTCCCTGATCTTTCATAGGGTTCATTTCCTCCAGCATGCTATCCACCTCTTGCTCAACCTGTTTGATCAGCATGATGTCATTGTTATAATGGATCTATATGACCTTCGACAAAATTTCCAGATGATCTAGATCTCTCTGGACTGTATTATGAAAGAGGAGAGTTAACATAGCCCTGGGGCTAGAGTGTCAGTGCATGTTGTTGTCAGTTTATTTCATGTGGACATTAACTATTTCTAATTGTCTTTCTTGACTGGGATAGAAAAGAATGCTTACTCCAAATCAATGGCTACATACCATGTACCTGAGGTCCTATTATCCTGCTTTAGCCATGATACTATGCTTGGCATGGCAGCTGCAACTGGGGCTGCTTCTTGGTTGAACTTGCAGTAGTCTACAGTCATTCTGCTAATTCATCTGGTTTCTGCAGGTGCCAGACTGTCAAATTAAATGGAGATATGATGGGAACTATTACTCCTGTATCCTTTATCTCCACCATACCCCAGGCATTGTGATTTAATGCTTTAGATTTGCTCTCTTGTCTGGGAGAGACGGGTTCAAAGACTTCTGCTTGACTTTCCCCCACTATGATACCTCTCACTCCACAGGCCAAGGACAATATATGGAAACGGCTCCAACTGTGAAGTATGTCAATCCCAATTATACACTTGGGACTGGGTAAAGGACTACCAAGTTAATCTGTGAATCCAGGGGACCACTGTGGGCCAGACTCTGGCCATAACTCCATTTATTACCTGGCCTCCATATACCTCCGTTCCGATAGCAGAGCCATGATGTTGCTTCAGATCTTCAGGTATCAATGTCAGCTCTGACTTGCATCTAATAGTGCTCAAATATGTGGATACTCCCCTTGCCCTGTGTACAGTCATTCAGATAAGTACAAGTGGGTCCCTTTGGGAAAGGGTCAGGGGAATCTCTACAATATATACTTGATATGGTGTTGCAGGGTGCTTCTTCCTGAGACCCAGCTAAGTCTTCAGCCAATGGTTTGAAAACTGGTACAGGTTCAGGCACTGGGCAAGAGATTGTGACTTTTTCTTGGGGCAACCACCTTCAGCCTCCTGCTCATCCATTCCTTCTTCTTTCAATCACGTATAGTGAGCAACAGTCTCATTGGCTGCCCATATATTTTGCCCCTAGTGACACCCTGTTCTGTCAGCCATCTTCACAACTCCCTCTTGGCTACTGCTCCTATATTCTGGTCACTATAATTATGACCTCCTAGCTTCTGGGGGTTAAGTGTTGCTCATCCTCTATTGCTTCAGGGCCCCATTATCCTCACTGCTACTAATAAACCAAGCTCCATGGCAGGCTCTCCTATAGTCAGCCCTTGAGGAGTCAGCATTGGATGTCTTTCTTTGTGATGCTGGTGCCCCTCTTACTAGCACATTCCTGTTGGCCTTGAGGAATGATATGTCCTCTGGGTCCTCCTGTGCAAAATAAATTTGTGGTAGGTTTTCTGGCCTCACATAATATATTTACTCCAGCATGTCCACTTTCCTGAGCTTTTTGTGTCTTCTCTCCAGGGTCAGCTATGGCAATTCAGGCATTTCATTTTTCTCGCCATGAGCCATTACTTTCTCCAGATGTCTGGGAATCACCCTACCAGCACATTCGCTCTACCCACTCAGATTCTTTCCAGAGTGTTTAATTCTATATTCCAAGAGAGTGCCCCAAAGTCAATAAACTCTCCCTATCTAGTATTATATGCCAGTGCTCTCTATCAGTGAAAAGTTTTAGCAATCACACTCCCATATTGTGCCACGTACTAATTGTTCCCCATATACCACCTGCGATGGGCTTTTCTTTGCCAGTCAGGAGTGAGGGATCCAGTTTCAAGCTCCCAACTTATCACTTGCTTTTTTGGGTCTTTCCTGGAACCACTGTGTCAGTTGGGTCCTCTGAGAAGTGGCCTTTGAGATGGAGACAGGAGAATAAAGGTTTGTTGGGGAGGAACACCTGTGAAAGGAAAGGGCAGGAAAAAAGATTGAGCAGGAAGAGTCAACAGACCATAATGCAGATCTGACAAAGTACCTGAAAGCCCAACAGAGAGGCCCAGAGTGAGGATTAGCTCTTAGAAGAGTCTTGCATTGGATGAAAGTCTAGACCCTTGTAGCACATCTTGCTTGGTCTTTGGCTGAGGCCACCCCAAGAAGAGCATGACCTGGACTCAGAATCTGAGGCCAAAACTGAAGGAGTTAATAGTTGGAGGCCACAAGTCCTTTCTTGAAGAAGGATCTGAACATCTGAAGGTTGCATTTCTGTATCTGCCACAATAGGTACTAGCACTAGAAATAATCAGGTTTGTTTGGTATGTTCTGTATTTCTTAATTAACTCACTGCTATTATAAGAATTGCATTGGAGGAACTGACAAATCAGAAGAGATCTCAGCCTTCCCTGAGTTAAGTTCATATAAGAATTTCAGAGATTGTAGGTTTTAAGGGAAAGACCTGGAAATTTGCCCTCACTGTCCGTAATAGGTTCTTAGTTCATGGGAAACATTGATTAAATCCTTACAAAATAGCTAATAGAGAATTTTACTCTCCTTCATTTTGATATTATTGGTACTGTACTAAACTGACCACAGCAATTCAGTCTCATTATTAAACAGGTTTCTGCTTCTCTCTGAAGCTTGCCTGAGACTCCAGTTTAGGCAACAGGCTAGTGATTGTGTCATTAACAAAAAAACTGTCTCAGAGCCCTCAAGATTGCACTAGGTACTCTGAACTATGGTTATTCCAAAGAACAGAGTCTTGGGTGCAATCTTCCAAGGTAAAATTGCTTAGGAAACTTTTAGACTGTACAGTGTACCAAGTCAGGATTCCCAGGACTCTTTTCTGTCCAAAAGCAGAAATACTTCAACAAAACTAACTACTTGATCCAAGGCCCAATGAAATACGAATTAATTTCAATGGACTTAATAAACTATTAAGGGAAATTTTAATGTGGTAATTTATTCAGAATATTTTTGGTATTATTTTAATGTTCCGTTTTTTGTAGATATATGAAAGAGCCTTTTCCTTTTCTTCTGAAGCTATTTCAAATCTTCAATTTAATAAACTCTGCCTTTGGGATCTGATTCTTACTGATACATAAACATTGAGAAACAGATATTTTCACTGAGTCTCCTTACTTTCAGAACTTTTTTCCAATAAGAATATTTTCTCCTTTTTACCAGGGTGTAATTGGACAAATCAGTGGTGCAAGAGTCACACCTGAAGTGTCACATTTGAGAATAATTCTCATTTAATTGTGTATCAACCAGGGTTAACTTTATATGTCAAGATCAGCTCATGAATGACACCAGCTGTTGACTTTAGCTGTGAAGGCCAGCCAGCTGAGTAATGACCATTGCCTTGGAGACCAGAGGACCTGGGAACATTGCACTAATCTAAGGATCCTCACTAATCCTTTTTCCTATAAAGACCAGATGCCACCTTGGAGAGGAGGTGGGGGAGGGATGGATCTGGCATGCTAAAAGATTTACCTAAATACACTACCATTACTTAGGTTTCTTTTTTTTTCTTTCTTTCTTTTTTTTAGGGACGTGGGCCATACTTACCTGCAAGGGGCTGTTTGGAAATGTGTAAGGGTGGTGAAGTTTGTCATCATGCCAGGAAAGTCTGCTTTGGCATTTTGTAGAAGAAGGAAGTAGGGATGAGGAGGGGCAGGGGTTCTAAATGTCTGCAGAGCTCTAGGAAGAACTGTCTCCCCAGCATACCACTTGAGTTATCATGAGAAACACAGAGAGGGGGTGTTTAAATCATACTATCCGTTTAGGTTTAGAGGAGTGGCTTAACAGTTTTGTTTGGTTTGGTTTCTCCACACAAGCCAGTGGGGAGAGCTCTTGAGGAAGGTAGGATTAGTTTGAAGCAAATAAAGAATTACTTTTCCTTCCCATATTTGTAATGTGATTGGTCCTGTTACAGCTATACTTAAAACAGAGTTAATCCAAATGCAAAGTAATTATAGCCATATTTTTAAAAGGTAGGAGTATAGATTCGTGGAAGGAACAAAAGATATTCTTTAATTGATTTTCTTTAAGATATGTTTTTGTCCAGAGTGCCTAATTCTCAGATGATCGTGTTAGTCACACTAAAAAGCCAAAGCTTTGACCCATTGTTGTGTGACTCAATTCATATCATATTCTGAAAGTTTTAACAAGCCTCTTGTGCTTATGTAACCCACATGTAATAACTTAAAAGTGCTCTTGGAACTATTTCTGACAGTTTCTACAAAAACACTTTAATTGGGGTGGCCAACAGCTTTTAACTGCCACAGGGGATGTTTTGATATGGGAAGTAGATGGGAATAAAAACCCACTAAAGAAGAGGGTTCCCTTGCCCACACCCCCCAACCTGTGTTTTTCTTTCTGATGATGTTTCCAGAAAGCTGTCCTTTTTAGACAAATGTTAAAGTTTCCAGAAGGCAAATAGTGCCTTTTTCTGTAAGTGAAAGCAGAGGCAGGAGAAAACTGTTTACAGGAGAAAGTGGAGATGCAGAGGAAAATTGGTTCTAAGAGTAAAGAAGAACAAAAAGAAGCATAGAAGCAGTGAAAAAAGACAAAGTAGAGAAACGCAGAGAAATACATGAAATGGCAATAAGAGTGGGTATTTTTGAGTCATAATCCAACAGGACTGATCGATAATGACCTTGCGGTGCAAGCGAGAGGACACAGACTCTTCTTTAGTATAAGAGAAGGAGTTGATTGTGGCCCGTGCTCTGTGCTGGAATCTCAGCACTACCTGGGGGCCATTGGGAAGCAGGAAGGAGCACACTGAGCCTGGCTGCAAATGCTGGCCTCTGAGAGGGAAGCTGAGAGAACCAATCCTAAGTACCAGGGAGCAGCAGAGCATACTGGCTAAAACATGATGACCAGAGCCAGATCGTCCAAGTTTAAATTTACCAGATGTATTATTTATTGTCACGTAACAAATTACTCTAAAGCTTAGTGCTTAAAAAGTACACTTATTATCTCACAGTTTCTGGGAGTTAGGAATCAAGGGCAGCTTAGCCTAGTCCTGGGGTTCAGGGTCCCTCACAAGGTTTCAGTCAAGGTGCTGGTCAGGGCTTCAGTCATCTCAGAGGCCAACTGGGAGAGGATCCACTCCCATGCTCACTCACATGGCTGTTGGTGGCCTCAGGTCCTTGCTGTCCATGGGCCGGAGACATCAGTTCCTTGCCACTGATGTGCGCCTCTCCACAGGGCAGCTCACAGTATGGCACCTGGCTTCCATCAGAGCGAACAAGTGAGACGGCATCAGAGAGGGCACAGTCTAATCCTGAAAGTGACATCTCATCACTTTGTCTATTCCTTTTGTTAGAATCAAGTCACTAGGATCATTCCACACTCAGGGGGAGGGGATGACCCAAGGACATGAAGACCAGGAGGTCATCTGAGAGGCTGGTTTATCAGACCGCTAAGTAACCCACCCTACCTTCAGTTTCCTTCACTCTAAAATGAGGATGAATGATAGCGTTTACAACATTAAACAATACAATAAAGAACATTTTTTTGGCCTACGTTGCTTGAGAGTGGACTAAGATAATGTAGGTAAGATGCCAAATGTGGTGCCTTACACACTTACTTTTGAAATAGTGACCATTTTTCCTCCTAGGGATTTCCTTTTCCTTTCTCCCATGCAAGTAATTGCTCGTTCCTCCAGAGGGAGATACGGCCACATGGGAAGCTGAGGCCTGCTGGTCTTCCCAATTTGGTTTCCAAAAGCCTAGAACCTTGTGGAAACAGAAGGTTTGGGATGGAGACCAAATAACTGGGAAAATCATTAGGGAAAGAGCAGGTCCCGGGAAGGAAGAGTGGAGCGAGTGCTGAGCTTTCTCTTTCTTCAATCAGGCATCACATGTTATCGATAGAAAGGTCTTTGTTTTCTAATTCTTTGAATAAGCAATCTGATGAAAATTATGGACATTTGAATAAGCAATTCAGTGAAGGAAAACGACCAGCCTATATTATGCAGAGGGAAGGTCTCTACAATCTTACTGAATCCTGCAGCATGTGTTCTGTAATCCTTGGATTAAATAAAATGACAGTACCCTGAAAAAGCAATAAGGGGGATTTCACTGCCTGGAGTTTAGGTTTAGACTGAGTTAGTATTTAATACCACTTGGCAGTATTTTAAAAGTTGCATATCTGTAGTCAGCAAATTAGTTAACACTATTTTTGAATACTATAAATATTCTATCATACAATCAAACCTGTGCTAAGAAAAATGCTGACTATCTGGATGGCTTAAAAGTCAGTGTTCAATATATTGAGACGTTTAGGGATAAAAAGAAATAAAGGACATTTCTCATATTGGAATGTTTGATCAATAAATAGGAATTATTACCAAGCACAGGTTACAGTAAGAGGTACTGTGAGAAATATGAAGTTTGTGAAATATTTTCTCTACTTTCAAATTTTCTATCTAGTTGAGAGCTTTCGTCAAAGCTGATTTTTTAAAATCTAGTTGAGAGCCTCTGCAAAAGGCCTGACATACAGTGTCTTTTATCAGGTTTCCCATCTGACTTTCGGAAATCCCCAGAGAATAGGTCCTTGTTCCATAAACCTGTCACAAGAGACAGGATATCACAGTGGTTAAGGTGACTGGCCCTGAAGCAAAGGTGACTGCCAGAATTTGTACCTTGGCTCTGCCACTTGGTAGCTGTGTGATCTCAATCAAGTTACTTAAGCATCTCTGTACCTCAGTTTTCCTACCTATAAAGCAGTAATAATGTGACTCATGTCATATGGTTATCGTGAGAACAAAATGAGATAATCTGCGAAAATACTTAGAACATGTTAGTCCAAGTGTGTCTGGCTCAATAAACATGAGCATATTCTTACTAGGTGGTTGTTGTTCACTTTTCTCCATGAAATGACTGCTTCAGGCTTTTCTGCTCACTGGCTATTGCCATCTTATAAGCACTTCATCTAGTTGCTATTTGCTTCCCATTCTAGTTATGCCCCAAAGACAGACATGGCTCCTAATCCTGAATTGTTCAAAGCACAGCTGTGGCATTTTGTAAAACTTCACTGACGCATATATGGGTAGATAATACAATTAGAAAAGGAAAACCTAAGGCAAAACATTGAGTGCCATTTCTCCTGGAATCTGTTAGTCATGCCCTTCCAAAGGGGCTCCTTGGCAAGCTGACTCTGTCCTTTACTCTGCCTTGCTACCATGATCTGGGGCTTGACTCATTTTCTCCAGGTGGATATCCCCTCAATCCTGCCCTTCTTCTCAGGGTCCAGGGCCTACACCCACTCTATCTCTAGCTTTCTCAAGAGAAAGCAAAAACCAGCCAACACATCATAATCTCTGCAGAGAAAACAACACGCCCACAAAGAAAACAGAGCATTTCCTTTCTCATTGTCTCAAGTATCTCCGTTTCCACTTTCTCCTTTGCTTTGTACAACCCAAAGTTCCATAAAAACGTATTTTACCAAAGAGCTGCCTTTTCCCAAATATAAATTTTCTGCCACCCCTAGAACAACAAGCACAAATTTCAATCTGATTTTACCTTCACCAAACTCCATCCAAAAAAACCTCTTTAGAATCTCTCTCACGATTCCTAAATTAATGTTTTTAGGATAGAGGGAAGTAAGGAAAATATTGAATCAAAATGATCAGGCTGTTCGTGTGGGCAATTGCAGCTCATTTCTGCTGGAGATCCTTTAATAAACTATATGCAGTGTTGTCCCACAGAAATGTAATGCAAGCCACATATGTAATTTTAAACTTTCTAATAAGTAAAATTTTAAAAATTAAGTAAAATTAATTTTGATGTTATATTTTACTTAACAAAATATGTCTAAAATATTATAATTTCAATATATAATCAATACAAATATTAATGAGATAGTTTATCCTTTTTTTCATACTGTGTTTTTGAAGTGCAATGTGTATTTTTCACTTAAGGTGCGTATCTGTTTGGACCAGCTGCTTTCAGGTGCTCAATAGTTACATTTGCTAGTAGCCGTATTAGACAGGGTGGAGAGCATACCTAGGAATTGCCCCTGACAGGACAGTGGTCCTTCGTTGACTGGGAGCTGCTCCTGGGGAGGTTGACTTCTTCTGGCCAGACTGGCATTCCAGCCAAGCTTGCTTCTGCAGCCAGAGAGAGTTTTCAGGCAAAGAATCCTTATGCTAGAGAGCCATTAGGGGAAGTGTCCATCAAAGTGCAGGTAACCTCTGCAGAGACTAGGGGATATGGTCACGTTACCAACAGTGTTCACTACAAGCACCTAAAACAGTAGCTGGCACCATTCCATTCCAGTGGTAACTAAAAATGGCCAACTAGTTACAAAATTAGGACACTGTATCAGGAAAATTACTAAACAAATGTTCCTTTTTTCTCTTCAACAAAAGAGATGCTTCTCTCCTGAATGTGAAATGATGTCTCAAGTTTTTTGGGTTTTTTTTTTCCCCCTGTACTTTCTATTTCCTCCAGGAAATATGCTCTGGGTGAAACTCTTGCACATTTGCAGGGCCCTAGGTCCTAGCAAATTTGCTTTTTTTTTTTTTTTTAATGGATTGGTTTCTTAAAATTGTCAACATTATCTCTAAAAAGCTTTCAGTTGATTTTCTGGAAGTATGGGTGGGATCTTTAAAAACCTCAGATTTCATGAATTGAGCACAAAATTTTCACTTTTCACACTCTAGGACTGTGTCTATGTATCTGTTTTTCTGACTTCCTGAGAAAAGAAAAGAGCATTTGTATTTTAAATAGTTGATATTCTTCTTACATGCACATATTTATAAGATATCAAATCATGCATTCCAAAAATAATAACTAAACCTTGAAGCAGTAGCCAAAAAATGACATATGCATTTTAAGCAAATTGAATATTTTAATAGAAACATCTTCATTATTGCTGCTATTTATGGATTCTGAAATTTTATTTTATTTTACTTTAATTTTAAGTAAATATACTTTCAGGCTTACAGGAAAATTATAAGAATACACAATGAATTCTTACACCCTTAAGCAAGATTTCCTGAATTTGACATTTTACCACATCTGCTTTATCATTCTCTTTCTCTCGCTTTCTCTGTCTCTCTCTTCCTCCCCCTCAATTCCCCCCCCCCCACATATCCACTCTCATACATGAGTGTGTGTGTGTGTATATATATATATATATATATATATATATATATATATATATACACACACACATACGAGATTGTAAGGAAGCTGTAAAAATGTCTCCTTACCTTTAAATACTTTAGCATTTATTTTCTAAAAGCAAAGACATTCTCTTACATAACCACAACACAGTTAAAATCAGGAAATTAACACTGACGGAATACTATGACCTAAACTACAGATCTTAGGCAAATTTTGCCAATTTACAAGTCCTCAGTGGCAAAAGGAAATCCTAGATCACACATTGCTTTCAGTTGTCATGTCTCTTTTGTTTCCCTTATATATATATATATATATATATATATATATATATATATATATATATATATATTTATTCATTTTTGGCTGTGTTGGGTCTTCGTTGCTGTTCTTTAAATATGTGGTAGAGTTCACCCAGTGAAGCCGCCTGGTGCTGGATTTGTCTTTGTTGGGAGGTTTTTGATTACTGATCCAATCTTCTTCCTGGTAATCAGTTTATTCAGATTTTCTATTTCTTCATGATTCAATCTTGGTAGGTTGTAAATTCTGGAGTTAATCCATTTTCAATGTGTTGTCTAATTTGTTGGTGTATAATTTTTCATAGTAGTCTCTTCTGATACTCCTCTGATACTTTGTATTTCTGTGGTTATTGGTTGTGATTTGTCCTCTTTCATTTCTAACTGTATGTATTTGAATACTCTTTCTTTTTTTCTTGGTAAGTCTACCTTTTAGATAGGCCTGACCTATGATCCATCCTGGGTAATATTCCAAATGTGCTTGAGAGAAGGTATATGGTACTGTTAGTGGTTGGAATGTTCTGTGTATGTGTGTTAGGTTCATCTAATCTAATGTGTAGTTTAACTCTAAGTTTAACTCTAATGTTTACTTGTTGCTTTTTTGTTTGGATGATCTATTCATTTTAGAAAGTGGAGTATTGAAGTCCCTTGCTATTATTGTATTACTGTCTATTTCTCCCTTAATATCTGTTAATATATGCTTAATATATTTAGATGCTTCTATGTTGGGTGCATAAATACTTACTAATGAATTGACCCCTTTATCTGTATATGATAACCTTCTTTGTCTCTTGTTGCAGTCTTTGGCTTAAAGTCTAGTTTGTCTGATATGAGAATAGCTACCCCTGCTTTCTTTTGAAATATCTTTTTCCATCCTTTCAGTTTCAAGCTCTGAATGTCCATAAACCTGAAGTGAATCTCTTGTAGACAGCGTATAGTTGGATCTTATTTTATTTTTTTCCATTCATTCAGCCACTCTATATATTTTTCTTGGAGAATGTTAGTCCATTTTTATTTAAAGTAATTGTTGACAGGTATGGGCTTACTATTGCCATGTTGTTGTTTTCTGGTTGTTTTGTAAATCCTTTGCTTTTTTCTTCCTCTCTTACTCTCTTCCTTTGTGGCTTGATGATTTTCTCTAATGGTATGCTTTGATTTCTTTCTCTTTATCTTTTGTGTATTTACTATGACTTTTGCTTTGTGGTTACCATAAGGCTTACATTAAAATATTATATTTGTAGCAGTCTATTTTAAGCTGATAACAGCTTAGCTTCGAATGCATATGAAAGCTCTACATTTTTACACCCACCCATTTTATGTTTTTGATCTTTTTATATTCTGTATCCATGAACAAATTATTGTAGTTGCAGTTATTTTTAAATACTTTTGTCCTGTAACCTTCATACTAGATTTATAAATGATTTACCTACCTATTACAATATTAGAATATTGTAATAACTAAATAGTATCCTTACCATTGAGTTTAATCTTTCATGTTTTCGTGTAACTAATTAGCATCTGTTTGTTTCAGCTTGAGGAAGTCACTTTAGCATTTCTTGTAAGGCTGGTCTAGTGATGATAAACTCTGTCATCTTTTGTTAGTCTGGGGAACTCATTATCTCTCCTTCAATTCTACAGGACAACTTTGCCAGGTAGAGTATTCTTGGTTGGCAGTTTTTTTTTCTTTTCCAGTACTTTGAATATATCATCTCACTCTGTTCTTACCTGCAAAGTTTCTGCTGAAAAATCTGCTGATTGTCTTATGGTCGGGGTGGGGGGAGTCCCCTGTACATAACAATTTACTTTTCTCTTGCTGCTTTTAAGATTCTCTCCTTCTGTTTAACTTTTGACATTTTAATTCTAATGTGTCTCAGTGTGGATCTCTTTGGATTCTTCTTATTTTGAACTCTCTGAGCTTCCTGGATCTGAATGTCTGTTTCTTTTCCCAGATTAAGGAAGTTTTTGGCCATTATTTCTTTGAATAAGCTTTCTGCCCCTTTATCTCTCCCTCTTCTCCTTCTGTGACCACTATAATGTGAATATTGGTCCACTTGATGGTGTCGCATAAGTCCCTTAAGCTATTGTCACTTTTTTACATTCTTTTATCTGTTTGCTCCTCTAATTGGATGAATTCCACTGCCCTGTCTTTGACTTTGCTGATCCTTTCTTCTGCTTCATCTAGTCTGCCATTGAGCTTCTCTATTGAAATTTTCAATTCAATTATTATATTCTTCAGCTCTGTGATTTCTTATTGGTACTCTATTATATTTTTAATCTACTTACTGAATTCTCACTGAATTGTTCTTCTGACCTTAGGGAGCAGCTTTATGACCAGTGTTTTGAACTCTTCATCTGGTTAATCATTTATCTCCATTTTATTAACATCTGTTTCTGGAGTTTTATCATGTTCTTTTGTTTGGAACATATTCCTCTGTTTCTTCATTTTCCTTGACTCTCTGTGTTGGTTTCTGTACACTAGATAAAATAGCTTTTTCTTCCAGTCTTGATGTAGTGGCCTTGTATAGGAGATCAACCTTATTAATCAGTCCAGCCAAGCTCTTGTTTTTCTCTCACACCATTTTGATTATCCAAGCTGCCTTCTTTATTCTTGTTGCCTCCCCGTAGTTGAAAATGTGCCAAGACCCATCAATGTCCCAAAGGGGAGGATCACAGTTGGCACCTAGATGTAGGCTGATTAGAACCTGGACCCTCAGGCAGCAGCTGGGGAAGTATGTACTTATGTCCCTTCCAGGGAGAAACTGGGAAATAGGTGTTTTTGTCTGCTCTGTCTGTGCTGGGCCTGGTTGTATAGTCAGGGAGACAGGGTGGTCCTGTGCCCATTAAGAACTGTTTCTTTGTTTGCTACTGTGGGACTTGTGAATGCAAACCCCATTGGCTATCAGAGCCAAGCAATCTGGAGGCCCATCTCCCTGGCAGCAGATGAAAAAGCTTGGGTGCCATATGTGTGTATAAGCTCTTTCCAGGGAGATACTAGCTACTTGGTTTTATTGTTGGAGCAGGATGTAGGGAGAAGGCAGGAGATGTCTGCCAGCTTCCCCAGTCTCTGAGGGAAGACCTAAGATCAGCCAGGCCTAAGATCTACACTAAAGTTAGAAGCCTGACCCTCAGGCATCTGCTTTTAAATAAGGTATGTAAATCTCTTTCAGGGAAAGACTGGGAGATGAGATGAGCTCTAGGGGGATAGCTGGTTAAAAACTCTTCTTTGTTTGCTACAGTTCTGTGGAACTTGTGAATGGAAGCCCCATTGGCTTTGAGTGCCGGGTGATCTGGGAACCCATCCCTCAAGTGGCATCTGTAAAAGCTGGAATGCAGACATATGTACAAGCTTCTTCCAGGGAGATACTGGTGACTTGGAGCAGACTGGAGAGAGAAGGTGGGAGAGCTGTCTGCCAGCTTTCCCAGTCTCTGGAGATGATCACAGCCAGCCCCTAGATTCATGATAAATTAGAAGCCTGGCTGTTGCAACAGCTTTTTAAAGTATGCAGATAAACCCCTTCCAGGGAAAGAATGGGAGATGGGCATTTTTTGCCTTCTCCCTCTGTGCTGATCCCTGGGGAATAGCCAGTTATGAACTGCTTCTTTGTTTGCTATAGTCTTGTGGGTCTCATGGATGCAAGCCCTATTGACTTTCAGAGCTAGGTGTTTTAGGAGCTCATCCCTCAGCTGGGAGTTTTAAAAGTTGGAGTGCTAGATGTTACTCAGAATAATGTATTCAAGGTCATCCATATTGTAGCATGTATCTGTAGTTCATCATTTGTTGTGGTTGAATAATATATCAATTGTATGGATATATCAAATTTTGTCTTTCTATATTCATCCGTTGATGGACGTGTGGATTATTTCTGCCTTTTGCCTATTGTGAACATTGTTGCTTAAATATTTGTGTATAACTATTTATTTGAATACCTATTTTCAATTCTTTTGGGTATATAGAAGGAGTGGAATTGCTGGGTCATATGATAACTCTATGTTTAAATGTTTGAGGAACTGCTAGACTCTTTTCCAAAGTGGCTGCACCATTTTGCATACTTACCAGAAGTGTATGAGGGTTCTAATTTCTCCACATCCTTGTCAACACTTGTTATTATCTGACTTTTGATTTTAACCTCTTAGTAGGTATGAAGTGGTGTCTCATTGTGGTTTTAATTTACATTTCTCTGATGACTAATGGTGTTGAGCATCTTTTTATGTGTTTATTGGACATTTGTATATCTTCCTTGGAGAAATATCTATTCAAATCTTTTGCCTATTTAAAAAAAATTGGGTACTTTCCTTTTTATTATTGAGTTGTAAAAGTTCTTTTTGTATTTGGGATACAAGTCCCTTATCAGATATATGATTTGCAAATATTTTTCCCCATTTTGTGGCTTGTCTTTTTATTTTCTCAGTGGTATCCTTTGAAGCACAAATGTTTCTGATTCTGTTGAATTTCAGTTTATCTATTTTTCCCTTTGCTGCTTGTGCTTTTATTATCATATCTGAGAATTTTTTGTCAAACCCAAGGTCATGAGAGTTACCCTTTGGTTTCTTCTAAGAGTTTTGTAGTTTTAGCTCCTATAATTATGTCTTTGATTTATTTTGAGTTAATTTTTTAATATGGTGTGGAGAAAGAGTTCAGCCTCAATCTTTTGCATTTGTCTATCCAGTAATTTCAACACCATCTGTTGAAAGACTCCCCATTAAATGGTCTTGGCACCCTTATGCAAAAGCAGCTAGCCATAAACATGTGATTTTATTTCTTGACTCTCAATGCTATTCCCTTCACCTTTATATCTATCTTTTTGCCAGTACCACACAATCTTGATTACTTCTGCTTTGTAGTAAGTTTCAAAATAGGGAAGTACAAGTCCTCTTACTTTGCTTTTTTTTTCAAGATTGTTTTGTCTATTCTGGGCCCCATGCAATTCCATATAAATATTAGAATCAGTCTGTCAATTTCCACAGTAAAGTCAGTTGAGATTCTTTTTTTTTTTAAATTTTATTTATTTATTTATTTATTTATTTATTTTTGGCTGTGCTGGGTCTTCGGTTCGTGCGAGGGCTTTCTCCAGTTGCGGCAAGCGGGGGCCACTCTTCATCGCGGTGCGGGGACCGCTCTTCATCGCGGTGCGCGGGCCTTTCACTATCGCGGCCCCTCCCGTTGCGGGGCACAGGCTCCAGACGCGCAGGCTCAGCAGCTGTGGCTCACGGGCCCAGCTGCTCCGTGGCATGTGGGATCTTCCCAGACCAGGGCTCGAACCCGTGTCCCCTGCATTAGCAGGCAGATTCTCAACCACTGCGCCACCAGGGAAGCCCAGTTGAGATTCTTATAGGCATTGTGTTGAATCTGTACATCAATTTGGGGAGTATTGCCTCTTAACAATATTAAATCTTCCAATCCATGATCATGGATTTTTTTCCATTTATTTAGATGTTCTTTAATTTCTTTCAATAATGTTTTATTGGTTTCAAAAATGTAAGTTTTGCACTTCTTTTATTAAATTTATTCCTAAGTATTTTATTCTTTTTAATGCTATTGTGAGTGGAGTAGTTTTCTTTTTTTTATTTTCAGACTGTTTATTGCTAGTGTATAGAAATACAATTGATTTTAATATATTGACCTTGTATCCTGCAATCTTGCTGAATTTATTCTTCAGTTCTAATAGTTTTTTAGTGGATTCCTTAGGATTTCCCAAATTGATGTACAGATTCAACACAATGCCTATAAGAATCTCAACTGACTTTACTGTGGAAATTGACAGACTGATTCTAATATTTATATGGAATTGCATGGGGCCCAGAATAGACAAAACAATCTTGAAAAAAAAAGCAAAGTAAGAGGACTTATACTTCCCTATTTTGAAACTTACTACAAAGCAGAAGTAATCAAGATTGTGTGGTACTGGCAAAAAGATAGATATAAAGGTGAAGGGAATAGCATTGAGAGTCAAGGATTTCCTGTTTACAGTCAAGGATTTCCTGTATACAGTATCATGTCATCTGTGAATAGAGATAGTTTTACTTCTTCCTTTTCAATCTGGATGTCTTTTATTTCTTTTTCTTGCCTAATTGTCCAGTCTTGAACCTCTACTACAATCTCAAATGTACTGAAAGAGGCCATTTTTGTCTAATTCCTGATCTTAGGGGGAAGGGTCTAGTCTTTTACCATTATGTGAAATGGCACAAGCTGAAAGGTCTCCACTGACAAGGTCTGGATGTTTCAACAGTTATAAATTTATTTTGTGAAGATTATTTGGTACTGAAACCTCTCTATTTCCAGTGATTTTATTTCCCGTGGTCAAACAGGTTTGGGGGGCAGAATTCTGGTTGCAAAACGAAGAGAAGTAGAAAGGTTTTTTTAGCTTATCTAAAACTAAAACAAGGAGAAATTCAATTTGTGAACTGGGGTAAAAAGAGAGACTGATTTCTTGCTTAGGTATTGTGTGTGGAAGCAACAAAATAAGAAAGGAGAAAGAAACAGTTACAGAACAATGTAATTTATAGTTAGGGGGAAAAAAAAACTGTGTAATTCACTCAAAAACCTTTTTGCTTCCATCAAACCCACATACCTTCTAGTCACTATTGCTGTAATTAGATTCTCAAGAGATACAATAATGAAAACAATTCTGGTTGAATGCACCCTTTATTCTTAGACAGGTCTTCCATCCTGAATCTTTTCCCACTTTTCTCCCCAGATGAATTAGATATAGATATCTCTTTTATGAGAATACTTTAAAATTACTACAAGTCCCAAGTCTGGGCATCCAGATCAGTCTTCTCTGTCTTTAGGGTAGAACCCTGGTCCCCTGAGATAACTATAGTCAGAGGTATCCTGAAACAAAAGTCTGGATCACCAGAAGTTTTCAAAAAGAGAAGAAAAAAAGGCAGAATGTAATATTATATTTCTGTGATCCTTTAATTCCATCCATAAAATGTTCCATCTGCTTATACTGGGAAAAAAGGGTGAATTCAAGGCATCATTCCATGGTGGCCTTACTGTGTGTCCTTACCAAGGCATTGTGCCATGAAGCCAGAAGCTTTGAGGCACTCGAAGTGGGGATACTGCTGAAGATTGCTTTGTCACTCATTCTGGCAAAAGGTTTCGTGGCAAAATTACTGTGGCTCTTATGAATTTATTCTTAATATATTAATATTTAATAATGTAATTAGAACCAATGACTAATAATGCTTAATGGACTTTAACTTCTTGGTAATAAACAGTTTTTAAAGCTAAAAAAAGAAGAGTATAGTAAGAATAGACTATATGACAAGTTAAGTTTTGATTAGAAGCTAGTATGAAGTAAGGGCCTAGTTAATGAGGCCCTGCTTGGGATGGGCCAGTCGGAGGATACTACATGGGAGTACCCAGCCCACTGGGAGACACTAAGGGGAATTTGAGTGCTGAGGGGGCTTCGTAAAGAGACAGAGTGCAGAGTAAATGATATTTGGAGGGTGCCAAAGAAAACTTTCAAAATGTTATGTATTAGCTAATTAATTTTTAAATAACACCATTTATTATTTTGGGATTACTTTCTCAGATTGCATCAACCCATTACAGCAAGTAATGGTGGGCATTTATCACTTTTAATGATCCAAATGAGCACTCCCTGTCCCTCCCATACCATTCCCAGAGTTATTCAGAATCAGTACTTGGGAATGCAGAGATTCTATGGAGCCCTCACTTTAAGTTGCTCATAGGACTCCTTGGTTTGAGAAATAAGCCTTTAGAAACTTAATAATTTTTTATAAACACTTTTAGTGCCCCAACTGAAGCAACAATTCTAGAAGGGAGTATCCTTTTGGGGACTCTAAGTGCACCAAAGAGGTGGTATTGATCATGGAGGTAAAAATAATCCTTAGAGCTCTGTTCTTAAAGCCCCAAACTCTTGTTAGATCAAGTTGTCCCACAGCTAGAGGCCCCAAGGAATGAAAGACCAGGCTCCTGGGCATTGCCCCCGAGGTCCTAACTTACATTAAGACTGAAGGAGTTCAAGATTATCACAGGAAGTGTATGTGGAAATATAGTATTATGTGTGTGTATGTTTTGGAAGAAGAAGTGAGGAAGGAAGAAAGAAGGGAGCCAATTCCAGATCTTGCGTGACTTCAAAGCTTGAACCTTTTTACTGAGCAAATTAGTGCCAAATCTTCAACCAAAAAATCTCAAATGCCCTTTGAGTCACTTGGGACCATGCTTAGAACATCAAGAACAAGTCATGGCATATCTTCAACCCCTGCACCTCCTCATACTTCATTCCTGTTTCCCCATATCCAAGATCTGAGGGCTTATTTTTATGCTAGATTAAGGTGAAGGATGGATTTAGGCCTGAACTTTCCTCCATCTCCCACTCCCAAGCTTCCCATTGTCTTTCTTGATTTTGTTCTTCCAGGAGGAGTAAAGAGAGACCTGATTCCTCTGGCTTGATTTGTAATCCCTTTGTTTCTCCTTGTAAAGATCAAATGGAGAGAAAGAACTTTGATCCCCTTTAAAAATCATACCCTTTTCCCTCTCTCAACCCTCTCTTCCCTCCCAGCCCTTCCCCACGATGATGACAATATTGAATACTGGAGGATCTGGTTTGAGCACTGATCCAGAGAAGGTCCTTCCCCTTCTTAGACTTAGAAGACATCAAGGGAGGCCTCGGCAAGGCCATATCTCTATTGCCATAGAAAATGAGAGGAGAAAGTTGTTTCAAAAATTGAAACAGCAATTTGGGGGTGATATATTTTCCCCATATTATGATTTCAGCAAATCATAGTAGTCTTATGTTACATATGAGAAAATTGAGGCTCAGCCAGGTTAAGAGACTTGCCTGAGGTCTCAAAATGGCAGAGCTCAGCCTTCCTGACTGGACTAGTTCTCTTTCCACTACGCCATGGTGACTACTTAACAGTTTATTATTTTATGCTTTATTTATTCTCTTAAAAGGTTGTGGCTAAGGGAATTTCCCCACCATAATTTATGAAGTTAGTCTGATTCAGGTTAAAAGAAAGAAATCTTGGGAACATTTTCCAACAGAAAAAGAAAATTGAGAGGAAGAAAAAAAATGCAGATTAAGTATTATATATGAAAGACTATTTACAATAGTCAATAGATACCACATGGTTGTTTTATTAAATATAGGTTCAATTTAAAGATCTACAGGGATTTACTGAAAGAAAAGTGTTGTCTGTCATTGGATTAGAAAAGAACAGTTCCACAAATATGCAGTGGCTTTTTGTATTCAGTTTATTTTTTTATTAAAATAAATTTATTTATTTATTTATTTATTTATTTTTGGCTGCATTGGGTCTTTCTTTGTTGCTGCATGCGGGCTTTCTCTAGTTGCAGCGAGCGGGGGCTACTCCTCGTTGTGGTGCTCGGGCCTCTCATTGCAGTGGCTTCTCTTGTTGCAGTGCACAGGCTCTAGGCGCACGGGCTTCAGTAGTTGCGGCTTGTGGGCTCTAGAGCGCAGGCTCAGTAGTTGTGGCGCACGGGCTTAGTTGCTCCGCTGCATGTGGGATCTTCCCGGACCAGGGCTCAAAGCCGTGTCCCCTGCATTGGCAGGCGGATTCTTAACCACTGCACCACCAGGGAAGTCCCTGTATTCAGTTTATTTTGATCTTATCTTGGTTTGTCAAATACAATACCTAAATGAACAACTTCCAGAAAGCGCCTTGCAAAGAGTAGAGTGTAACAAGTGAAGAGGATGATTTAAAATATCCCCTAGTAAGGTGGTTTTGGAACACTGCATATACATATTTTGCCTCTCTTTTCTCCTACAGCCCACTTCTGCCTTCACCTTCAGTTGCTTTCCAGAGAGGAAGAACCAATATGTATTCCCACTAACTGTGTATACGTGTACCACTTTCTTGACTCTCTTGCCAACACTGTGTACTACCAATCCCTTTACAAAATTTTGCCATTCTAGTATGGTACAATGAAATCTTATTTTAATTTGTGGTTTCCTGATTACTAATGAGGTTGAGTCTATTTCCTGATAATAGTAATAATAGCCAACACTTATTAAGTGCATATAGCACAGCGATTATTTGCTAAATCCCTTAAGTGGATTGTCTCCTTCACTCCTGACAGTATCCCTATAAGGCATGGTATCTGATTATATTTACAGGTGAAACTAAGGCATAGATCAGTGACTTGTCCCAGGTCACAGCTCGGAATAACAGCCTAGACTTGAATGTAGATAACCTGAGTCTAGAGCCCCATGCTCATAAGGGCTATGAGTTATGCTATCTTTTTTCCGTATGTTTATTGTCCATCAGCATTTCTTCTTATGTGAGTAATCTACACATACCTTTTTCTTTGTTTTATTTACACAGCGACTTGATGCAATTTTCTTACCTAAATCCGATTGATGCTTCTTGATTGTTTGCACTGCCTCGGACTTGTAGCAGATCGAAAGACCAACTTGTCGTAGATCAACAGAAATAGCTCTAATGATTTTTAGAAATTCTCAGGCTTATAAAAGTATTATGTAGCAAAATATTAGGAACTCTTTAATATGTTTTACTCTTTGATAATGGAGAAATTTCTTCATTCTCAATGTCCCCAAATAGTAATTTAGAAAATGTTTATGATATTTAAAAAGTGAATATTTAGTGATTAGGCCTACTTAAAACATTATTAAATTAAGAACTTAAAAAAACCCAACTCTTTATTTTTTTCCAAGAAGATGTAATTGCTGAGAATATTTTAATCTATGAGAATATTGCACAATTTTAATTGGCAGAAAACATTTGTACCAACCAAGTTAAAAATTGCTAAGAGAGGCTTCCAAACAAAATTGTCAATTTGAGATGTTGACTTCTTTTTTCCCTATTGAAATAGTGAAGGTCACAGGTTCCAGTTAATATGTTTTGGTTAGTTTTACAAAAATGAATACTAGGACCAACTTCTGCCCTCCCTTTCTCTTCTTTTTTCTGGATTCATTTGTTCATTGGTTAACAGGGTTTTTGCCTTTCAGTTAATTTCATTATTTAATTGGGTTTTTTTTAAAGAATACAGAAAAGTTTTCTTCTTGACTTCAGTAGCATAAACCAGCGAGAAATCACACACACACACACACACACACACACGCACAGCCTTGTATTTGAAACCAAGTGAATATTTAAAATATTTTTCTCAGTTGTTTGAGTTTAGTATTATATGACACTGAAATTATGCTATTAAGGAAGGAAGTAGGATGAAACTGTCGGTAAAATAGTAGCTAACCATGGATATTTCTTTGGAAATGCTTAGTTCACATCACTGCTATGATGTTTACAGAGCACCCACCATGAATACAGGTGAGAGACCATGAAAGACTTGCTTGGCTGACATTTGGCCCAAACGGATGATGGATCTCCCATTCATCAGAATGGCCACACAGACATCCCCGGCCTCAGGCTGCACCCTTCCTTCTATCTACTTCAGCCTAGGATCTTCTCACCCTTGTGTGTTTCCTTTCCTCTTGCTACCTCAAAACTGTCTCATCCACTCTCATTCTCTCACTATCTTTTAATATAGATTCTACAGAAACAGGAGGGTAAAGGTTGAAGAGAGGTGGGGAGAATAAGGCTATAAGCCACTGAGGCAGCTGCTGTTCTCTTTTCTACCCTTGTCCTCTCTCAGCCTCAGGGCTAATCTCAGATTGTTTGAATATTTTCCACCATTTCTCCAAACATACCCCTTTCCCTGTTCAGCTTCCTACTAAGAGACTGTGCCCCATGTACTCTTATGAAATGCTTCAGGATTCTTCTGAACACAAGGCAAATTTTACTACATAAACCTGCCCTATCACTTATGTCATCTTTATCTTTTCTTTTTAAAATGTATTTTATTGAAGTATAGTTGCTTTACAGTGTTGTGTTAATTTTTACTGTACAGCAAAGTGATTCAGATATATATATATATATATACACACACACACACACACACACACACACATTCTTTTTCGTATTCTTTTCCATTATGGTTTATCACAGGATATTGAATATAGTTCCCTGTGCTATACAGTAGGACCTTGTTTATCCATTCTATATATAATAGTTTGCATCTGCTAGTCCTAAACTCCCAATCCATCCCCTGCCTCCCACCCCTTGGCAACCACAAGTCTGTTCTCTATGTCTGTGAATCTGTCTCTGTTTTGTAGATAAGTTCATTTGTGTCATATTTTTGATTCTACATATAAGTGACATCATATGGTATTTTCTTTCTCTTTCTGACTTACTTCACTTAGTATGATAATCTCTAGGTCCATCCATGTTGCCGCAAATGGCACTATTTCATTCTTTTTTACGGCTGAGTAGTATTCCATTTCATATATATATATATATATATATATATATATATATATATATATATATAATATATACACACACACATATATATCTATGTCACATCTTCTTTATCCATTCATCTGTCGATGGACATCTAGGTTGCTTCCATGTCTTGGCTATTGTAAATAGTGCTGCAGTGAACATCGGGATGCATGTATCTTTTCAAATTAGAGGTTTGTCTGGATATATGCCCAGGAGTGGGATTGCTGGATCATGTGGCAACTCTATTTTTATTTTTTTGAGGAAACTCCATACTGTTTTCTGTAGTGGCTGCACCAATGTACATTCCCACCAACAGTGTAGGAGGGTTCCCTTTTCGCCATACCCTCTCCAGCATTTGTTATTTGTAGACTTTTTAATGATGGCCATTCTGACCCATGTGAGGTGGTGCCTATCTTTGCTACCAGAATTGAAGCAGAAGGATGAATTTAAAAACTAGATACATAGTAATCAATCTTTTAAGTCACATTTTTATTCATTCATTTATTTTTTTTTCAGTTTTATTGATGTGTAAATGATAAAATTGTAAGACATTTAAAGTGTACCTCAGGGTGATTTGATATACATATGCATTGTGAAAGTCACATTTTATCTTTAAATAACATTTTGTCTTTAACTTTAAAAGTAGAACTGTGATAAAAACCACAAAAATAAGTCCATACTTGCTTAAGGCCAAGAGGATAGGGTAAATGCTGTAAGATCACTATGTTTCTCATTTGTCCAGAGAAGAGCCGTAGACAGACACAAAAGATGTGGTACTAAAATAGAAGTAGCTTGGCTGATTCTTGAGGCTTTTAGGAGGTAAGGAAGGTGGTGACAGGGCTGTTGACTGAAAAAAAAAAAGCACAACCTAAAAGTTGAGAATTATGTTTCATTTGTCAGACTTGCTGAGGACTTAGGCCCTGGAGGCAGCGTCTCAGATAGCTCTGAGGGACTGCTCTGAAGAGGTAAGGGAGGAGCCATACATAGGAGATTTTGCAAAAAAACCCAGTTAGTCGGAACATCAAAAGATTTCTGTTAATTAAAGGAAAAGAGACCTCTCAAGTTAATGAATTTAGTGCTTTTCTGTCTATATATGGGAAGATGCAAGAGTCTGGGCTCATTGAATTCATTCCTTTGATATGTACCCTTTGATATCTAGGGCCAGTATCCTGCTTTTCTCCATCCTGAATCCCCTCAGGGTGCACACATAGTCAGGGTGGCTGCAATGACTAATGGCTTGATGGCCGCAACATCCTTTGTTTACTGCTATGGCAGGTGATACTCTTTGTTCACTGGGCATTGGCCAAGATGGTGGCCTTATTTATCCTGACTCGCAGGAACCCCTGACTCCAGTTCCCCGAGTCCCCATCAGGCTATATTCCGTTGGAGCCCCTCCCCAGGCCATGATAACTGCATCAGAACCTGGGATTTGGGAGTGTGAGGAGGAACCTTAGGGAGCCAACTGATGGACCCACGGCTGAGTTTACTCTGTGGATGTATTTTCATTGCCCAACATGGTGTTTCACTTTTTTTCTTTAAATTTGAAGGCTTTCAGGTGTGGAGTCTTTAGTATGCCACTGCTTCCACCCCTCCCTGTTACTAAATACACAACAGCTTCAGTTATTTACGTAGTTGCCCAATCTTGAAGACATTTACGATCCTGATTACAATTCCATAGCTGGAAATGGAGTATGGGGAGGTATGTTCTTACTTCTTCCCAGGACTTATGTAGGGTGAGGCCTTTTATGGCCAGATCTTGGGGAGAAGGGGAAGGGGTTGCTCTGAAGCTCTGTGTTTTATTTGTTTTGTTTTTAGTTTTTTTAAAGCTTCATTTCTAAAGCTAGCCCCATAGACTTGCATTCCCCATCACTGTTTACCTTGTTTCACACAGAAGCCTCCGTTTTGCTCTGTACTGACAGTGTTCATGCCAAAGTGCTGAACAGTTCCCTACAGGAGTATAAATGTATGTGTTTATATTTATTATTCTTTTGAAAAACCAATAATAACAAAATAGAGCAAAATTCTGATACACGCAACCACATACCCCTGACCTTTGTATTTTTTTTTATCCAGCAAAAATCGCTCAATTGAGAAGAAATTCATTTGTTGAAAGTTGTAGTTTTAAATTTAATTTAAATGAAAAGGCAATATTTATTAATTAGGACTTCAAATACATATGTCTTACCTTAATGCATTGCCTATAATTTTTGATGAAACTGAAAAGTATTATTGTAAGGAATTTCAAACCTCAACCTCATTACTAGCAATGCAGTCTATTTTCTTTTTGCTGCTGGATTTTACTGGTAGATTCTGTGGATAGTTTCACTCTCTGGCTATAAAGAATCAAAAACTGAAAGAAAAAAAAAAGAACTTAGAAGGAGTTAAAAAGAAGAATTTTTCTTCTTTCTTGGTAATTTCCCTGCAGAATCAACCAAACAGGGAGCTGTGTTAACTTCATCTCCAGGGAGGAGTGGGGGAGAGCTGGACACAGACTGAAGAAAAATGTCAGATAAAAATAAATCAACAGCTTTATTATTTGAGGTGAAAATGAAATCTAATGGAAAATAGTGTGTTTTTTTTGTACCTGTGAATGATATCCTATAGAAACCAGTAAGAACTGAAAAATGGTCAAGATAGTAAATTTTAGTTATGTGTATTTTACTGTAATAAAAAACGTGGCAGAAAAAAAAAAGAAGTCAGTGAAAAATGAGACAAGCCATGAATTGTAATTTGATAGGAGAGCTTTTATTTCAGATCACAAACTCAGTATGAGAATGGCTATTCAAATAAAGAAGCTAATTAGCATGCGTTTAAGTTCTTCAATGTCAGCTGTGATTAAGTTTGGATTTTACCCCTTTAAACAATGATAGCTTAATCAAAACAGTAGCAACAGTAAAGGGAAGGAAAAGAAACTTAAAACTTGTGGCAGAGAATATTCTTGGAAACTAACACCCTCCACTGGCATCCAGTGCAATTTGAATGAGTGTTTTAATTGGATGAAAATCAATTAAATATCCATTAAGGAGCTGTCTTAGAATATTGTATCATTAAGTAATAGAGTTGCTAATTTTCCTTAATCACAACTGGGAAATGTGAAGAAAAAATTGGAGTAAAGAGGACATTTTGGAATGCCGTAGTTGACCTATAAAACCTGCTCTGAAGTAGTTATAATTCTGTCTGGCTCATTCATTGTACTTTTCAGGATTTCAGTGGTGCTTATCGGTAGGGAGAAGCAAGAAACTAAAACTATGAGGGACCAGAACAGGAAGAATGGACCTCTCTTCTGGATGGTGGATCTTAAGCTTCTTCTGGGCTATGGATCCTTTGAAACTTGGAAAAAATTCATTTGCATATATCCAAAACTATCTGTAATAAAATTAATGTTGAGGGTTCATGGATTGTCAGAAACTCATCCATGTGTTATCCAGAGTTCTGTGGACATAGTGTTAGGAATCTTTTCTCTAAGGTTTGCCTTCAAGTTGGATACTCAGCAATAATGCCCAGAGTCAACTTTGGCCCGATGGTGGCCCAGTCTGGAAGATGGTAGATAGAAGTAAGAGAATTTAGGCAATGCTGACATGCAAAGCTAGGGAGGCATCATAACAAATTCTCCAGATCATCACATTATTCCAAATCAGACTCCAGATTGCAGCTGAGACTACAGGGGACAGGGCTCAATGTCTCCATAAAATAATTAACCAGGATCACAATCCTTATTAAACAAAACAGCCCTAATAACAGAGTAGAGTACTGAGTGAGAAATTGAGGCACATCTTGTAGCTTGGACTAGCTAACGCAGTAGGGATTTGGAGAGTATATGCTACTTGGAGGGTCCACTGGTTTGCCAAACACCATACCTTTAGCATCAAACTAAATTTACAAGCATCATTTTGTACTTCGTGCCCTGGTTATAATTGTTTTAGGAATTTCTGAACTCAAACTTGTGGGTAAACACTATCAGAGACTGTAGTTGGGTATGGCTAAGAATGTGAGGAGTTAACTGTGCCTGTACATTTTATTCTGGGCATGAACTTGGACTGAAGTATGTAGACGGTATGGCAGTAGCATTAACCCTTTATATGCAAGACCACACATAAAGCCCCTTCGTCTAGAAATGATATCTCAAGCACTGACATTCTCCTTGGGTGAACAGCAGATTAGATCTCATTATATTCTGTTGTCTCCTAGCGGACTTTCTGTATCAACCCAGTTCTTAACCATTACTTTATTTTTTCTCTTCTAAGTCAGTAATTGAGGCTGTGCTTTTAGGAGAACATATCTATTCTTTGGTATTCTTTCCTCCCTCCAAATGTTTTGCATCATCAGACTCATCCCTCTGAGCACAGTCTGACTCAGTGTGTCCTCTGGCATATCCACACCTGCCACATTTCAGCCCTGCTCTGTCATGCATAAAAGTACAAGCAACTTGCTGTTTAAATGGAGTCACCCTGACGGTTTCCATTCATTCAAATAACATCTGTGAGGCTTGCATGGATTAACATTCAGATGACAGAAATCTAGTTCTTATTCAAATAAAGAGATAAGGATTGGTTCATTTTAACCGTGGGCAGGCACTAGAGAAGACTCACATCTCATTGGAATGAATTGGTGACTATTATTTTACCAAAGGTTTTCCATCTAACGTACCATGTGTTTAGGCCAGGGTCCTGGTACCTTTATAAAGAAAACATCACTGGACATGCAAATAATACTGTGTTTCTTATTACTGGGAAATTGCTCTCAAGAATTAAAAACTTCAGTAAGTGTCTTCTCTGCTCACTGCAAAGGAAGAATATTTTTTGAAAATTGTTAGGTTTGCCCAAACTCATCCACGTAGCTGCTTCATTCTTCAAGAGATGTAAAAGACTGTGTAGGTTAGAATGACAGACACCCTTCAGGGATTGATTTTGGTCAGTCAGAGAGCTATTATGTGCTCTGTGACCTGAATGAGACTGAGGAGGATTGGTGGAGGGGATGGTAGGGATCAGGATGTAGAACACAGGGGTGCCTATAGATTCTGTATATTGTGGGAGCTGATGGCCTTATCTCCGTGTTGGAGTACAGATGCCTTGCAAAGAGCTGCCCATCAGCAAGTGTAGACCTAAGGACAGTTTACAGAACACCAGTCATAAGGAAAGTGACTTTATGTAAGCTTCTTATTTGTGTTATCATAGGCCAGAGTGAGGAGTTGCTTTTTTATTGTTATAAATGCTGAATCATAAATATAAGCCTAGACATAGCCCTAGAGTCTAGAGTTTCTTGAAATCTTTTCCCCAGGCCATCCCTAGGAAACATTGGAAGGTAGAGTAGATTAATGTCTGATGCCTCCCTGTTCTTGGTTTCCACCAATGCTGTCTTCCCCTCAGACACTCCCTCAGGTCGCCTTTCTTTCTTATCCCCATCAAAGTTTGGATCTTGTTAAAAAAAAAAAAAGTCGGAATCATATTCACCTCCACATTAAGCTTAAAAAAACTGAGTGCTGACTTTTGCTTTGCCTGAAGCAAATAAAAAACTGGACAAAATATATGAAACAATGGTTTTCAAGACATCAGATGATGAAGGACACTAATTCCTGAGAAACAGGAATAAATGAGGTGAGCCCTATGTTGGCCCCAACTGACTGCACTGAGAGAGCCCCCAGACCGTGGTGTGCTGGCAGGGGAAACCCAGGTGTAAACCTGGTGGACTAAATTGAGAAAAATGAGTATGTTTTTAGTTGTTTCTATGACTGGAGAGGCTGTAGATATCTAGTGGACAGCAGTTGATGGGAAGTTCCTGAATAACAAAGAACCTTCCCAGCCAATTTGTACAAGTGCCCCTGAGGAGAAATACTGGTGGATGATCTCTGCCAAGAATGCTGAGGAGGTGAGGGAATATCCATGACTCTCTACTGGAAGGACACTGGGATGGTGAGGATAGAACAGTTTCTAAAAACACGAACAGCATACAATTAACTCTTTAGCTCAAGAGTTATTTGAAGAAGAAAATATTATGACATTGTATGTATTTCAACCAGTCTGAAGGCTTCAGGGAGAATTTTCTTTGTTTAGGATGTTGTAAAAACCCATGATCCTGAAGCACTCTTTCATTAGTCATACATTCTGATCTCGTCTGAATTTCAGTTTTATCCCGGCATGGCCTTTGGTGAGCAATTGTCTTTAAATGAAGAAACATACGGTTTTATTGTGGCTTCATGAACTGAGAGTCGCATTCCTGCGGATGAAACGGCACTTCAGGCAAAGTGCAGGCTGCCCGCCTCAGAGCATCCTGGTCATTAATTATAAGTAAACATCTTGCCCTCTTGGTGATAAATGAAAAGAATCAACTCTTCCTATTTAATGACTATATTCATTATGAAAGCAAAACACAATTATGCTGGAAAAATAAATCTTTGGTTTCAAAGGATAAGATTATTTTGTCTTAGAGCTCATTAACGTAGGTAGAAATCACTACTTGTGTGCTAATAGATGATTGATATATTCAACAGAATTACTTTTATAAATACTGTAGCTTGCCTTTGCCAAGGAGAGGTGGAGATAACTGTTGGCTAATATGCATTTCCCTTTCTTCCCTTGATCAGTGCTCCTTGAGTGTGCTCTGTGGAGAGGGATGATGCCAGATGCTGAGACACAGGGGAACGAGACAGACACTGCCTTGGCTCTCTTCCTTCTTTGAGTTGCTGTCAGTTCATAAACGTGAAGGGATTGGAGCTGAAGAGGGTGCTTCTCAAGTGGGTTTTGTGTGGAAAGGATACAGGGAAAGAATTACTCTGGAGTAGAGTAGGACTTAGGGTCTGGGAGACAGCTCTGGCACCAATACATGACCCTGAGCAAATCATATTAGCCACTGGGTGTCAGTTCCTTCATCTGTGAAATGAAGGTATTACTCTTTGATCTCAAAGGTTGTTTTTTTTTTTTTTTCAGCTTTAATTTGTAAATGAAGGAGATCTGCTCTTTGCCCCAAGTAATGGGTTTTCCTCCCAAAGCAAAGTTTATGTGCTAAGCAGAGACCTTACTTGACCCTCCCCTGATGATTCTTTCTCTGTTACACCCAGTTGTACAGAGCAAGACGACAGAGTGCCTGAAATCATGGAGTATACATTCTTTTCTCCTGACCGTTTTCCCTTAGGTGAGAGTCATGGTTGTCTCAGATCCCTTAGGAGAATTTTCAGAAGGCTGAAGGCTTTTCAATTCCAATGATTATTTATTCAATACAATGCATGGACAGGCCCAATGTTTTTATATACGTAATTCAACTTAGTGACCTCAGACAGTCTGACCTGGCCTAACTTAATACATGTGTAGCTTTATTGTGTATCTTTCCTATTATTCTGGTTTAGCATTAATGCCCTATAAATATTACTATAAAAGCTTAGAAAATTACTTTCAGATTTTCGTCTGGAAGCATGAAGTATAATAGCATTATTTATTTGTCATGACAATACTTCGAACAATGCCTAAGACAGTGTAAGCCTTCAGTAAATGATAGCTGCTATTCTTTTCTGATTACTAAAGTTTAGGGATGCTTCAATGTTTGGTAGGGCAAGTATTCCCTCATTATTTTAGTTTTAAAAAAATTACTGGCTATTATCACTGACTATTCATAAAGATGACCTTAAGATGCTTTTATTAAGGCCCGAAGGAGGTGAAGAGAAAAGAATAACACTGTCATCTTTGCAGTGTAAGTTTCCCCCTCCGTCGCAGTTACCTATTGCTGTGCAACAAGCTGCCATAAAACTTAGTGCTTTGAAACAGGAACAATTAATTATTTCTCACAGTTTGGTAGGTCGATTAGGTTGAGTTGGGCAGTTCTTCTGCTCCGTGTAGTATAGGTTGAGGTTGCTTATGTTGTCCTATTCAACTAGGAGATCTGCCGCAGCTGGGCTAGAAAGTCTGAGAAGGTCTCTCACGTGTTTGGAAACTTAGTGCTCACTGTTGCTTGGATGCCTCAGGTCTTCTCCACATCGCCTTTCACTCCAGGTAGATAGCTTGGACTTCCTTCCAGCATGGCAGCATGCTTCTAAGAGTGCAAAGGTGGAAGCCACAGGTGTCTTAAAACCTGGGCTCAGGGCTGCACAGTTTCACTTCCACTGCATTCTATTAGTCAAGTCAAGTCCCAAGTCTAGCCTAGTTTCAAGGGGAGGAGAAACAAATTCCACCTCTTGGTGGAAAGGGCAACATGTACATCCAGGGAGGGGAGAATTTGATGGTGTCTGGTAATGGGCTGGAACCCATGTTGGTTAGCATGGACAGCAGTCAGGAAGAAGTGCTGGACATGGAACAAAAGAGAGGGAGGACAAGCTGGAACTCATTAAACCTCTGTATCTGTCACGGCAAATAACCATTATTAGCAATAGCTGCTGCTTCACTTCTACCTCCCAATTCCTATTCAAATATTTCTTTTGGCCAATTCTAACTCAGGACCGACCATACAGAGATGAGGCATCTGGGAACATAGCTCTAGCTTAACCAAGTTGAAAATATAATGATCTAGTACACTATTTAAGATCATGGTTTATCTCTCCATTTATTTAAGTCCTCTTTTAGTGGTGTTTTATAGTTTTGTTCACATAAGTCTCTTCATACTATTCACATGTGTTTAGGGAGGTTTCATTGTCTTAACAGCTTTTCGTTGTCTTAGCAGCATGTCTTTTTCTTATTTTTTGTTGATGTTAATATTTATGTAGTGCTTTTCAAAACATGTTTATAACTGGACAGGTTATTGATATAATTAGTTCCCATAGCCTTTTCACCAGTACAATTGTATTTTTTAGACAATCATGTGAAGACATTCAGAGTTACACTTTCTTCTTTCCAAAATTTATAACTTACATGTTTTTAAGACTGGATACATTGGTTAGCACTGACAAGGAGGCCCTCTGATTGAAATTCATACTTTATAGGGCTCCACGTATCTCAGGAAAATACAAAAATAAATTTATTAAAGAGCTTATGAGTGTCACTGCTGTTTGAGATTGTATACTCAATCCTGATATAGTACAGCCTGTAACCTTAAACATCCACTTTTCTGACTAGCACTGTTCAGGATCCAAAAGAAATGCTTCTCCCCAACTCTTGCCCAATATCCTTGAAACAAAAACCAATAACATATTTTGGAGATTGTGCCAGTGTGAATGTTTGTGGATTGTGCCTCTGCCGACATTGGTGATGGGCTCTGTTTTGAAATGCAAGGAGTCTGAACCATGTAAGTGCTTGGGTCATAGAAAAGACATATACATTAACTCAAAAAAATCCTTCCTGTCATATAGCATGGATAGAATAGGATTTTGTAAGCATCTGTTTTCTTGCTTTTCTTCATGTTCTAACTCACAGTTCTGGAGGTGCTTATAGATTAGCACAACCTTTGCCACAGATACACTTGGCAGCTGAGGAATATTTTGCAATATTAAACAATTCTTATTACTCTAAATTTTTTATATATGTAAATATGAATATAATGTATGAAAACTAATACAATTCTTTACATTACTCTATGGATCTGATGTTGTTTTAACGATGGTGAAAATTGCAATATAAGTATCATAAACTGACACGAAAATAAATATTTTGTAATATTTTCTGTAATGGTAATTTATAATATGTAACCCATTTTAATATTTGAACATAATATAGGGACTTTATGGACATTTCTGAATCCAAACATTGGTTTAAGATTTTTATTTACATTTCCAGTTGCTACTGTCATGGCAAAATGAAGTTTCTCAAAATTGAAATTGTGAAAAAAATTATCTGAAATTTACAGTGAGTCAAGGAAGGTTGTCCACTTTGTGTTACTGTCAATAGAATACAAATTATGTGAAAGTCTTGACCATAACAATGTAATTTGTGATTTCTTTGAAATGAACTAAGAGAATGGATTTATGGAGTAAATCTATAATGATTTATAAATTGTGTATATTTTTATTTTCTACTCATATATCTCCATCCCATCAACAGAATATGAAGATAGGTGCACTAATATAAAAATCTAGCTGTCTTTGATATTTTGATGACTTTTAAGTCATATAAAATCATTGCTTTACATAGTTTAAAAGTTTTTTGAAATCAAGGCTGGTAAGTGGATGGGTGGAACCAAGAAACAGATTCTAGATTATGGATGCACCTGTGTGTCTCCTTCAATACATGGACTCTAATGCTGTGTGGGAAGTGAAACCGCAGAAATGCATCTCAGAGGGCTCTGAGGAGCTCTGGTTCTTTATGTCTCAGCACAGAAAGAATTCAGTGAGAGGCAGAGTGATAGATAAGAAGTGATTTATTAGAATAGGACGCTTGTGAGGTTTACAAGCGGGAAGGCAAGAGGGTGCTGCCCCAAGAACGTAGTGGGCTACAGTTTTTGTTTGTTTGTTTGTTTTTTGAAAGCTTCTTTATTTATTTATTCATTCATTCATTTTTGGCTGTGTTGGGTCTTCGTTTCTGTGCATGGGCTTTCTCTAGTTGCGGCAAGCGGGGGCCACTCTTCATCGCGGTGCGCGGGCCTCTCAGTATCGCGGCCTCTCTTGTTGCGGAGCACAGGCTCCAGACGCGCAGGCTCAGTAGTTGTGGTGCATGGGCTTAGTTGCTCCGCGGCGTGTGGGATCTTCCCAGACCAGGGTTCGAACCCGTGTCCCCTGCACTAGCAGGCAGACTCTCAACCACTGCGCCACCAGGGAAGCCCTGGGCTACAGTTTTATAATCAAAGGAAAAGTGGGGAGTAGGAGAAGACCACCTTCTTCCTCATTCTTGGGTAGATGTCAAGCTTCCATCATCAGTTCCTCCTCCACATTGGGCAGGGGAGTTTTCTTGTCCGTACATGGTCAAACTGGGACTGTCATGGCACAATGGAAATGAGGAAAAAGGCAGTAACATATACTAAAGTATGGTAAATCATATTAGGTTTCAGTATAAAGTCATCTTTTCCTTATATTTTTGTTTTTAGTGTGCGTAGAGGAGCATGTCCTAGGAATCATTAACTTACTTAGCTCACTGTGCAGGATGTAGGTCTCATTCCACCATTGTTTTATTGTTTTGGCGCATGTCTCATGTTTCTGTTGCATGATTTTATTGCTAAGCAAGCCTTCTTGGTTTTGTGGTTAAGCAAACCTGCTTTCTTGAGTGATCATTAACTTACAGGGGTCTCTAATACTTTTTTCTTTACTTATGATCCCTTAGTGGGATTAACTATTTAATCACCTACTTTGTCCCTTTACTCTGTCCCTATCAGAAGCACCCTAAGACAGTGACCTAACACACCTATGTCAAGTTATGGGATAGAACAAATTTTAATTAACAGCTTTTTAGCCTGATTTTTATTTATTTATTTATTCTTTTTTTTTTAACATCTTTATTGAAGTATAATTGCTTTACAATGGTGTGTTAGTTTCTGCTTTAAAACAAAGTGAATCAGTTATACATATACATATGTTCCCATATCTCTTCCCTCTTGCATCTCCCTCCGTCCCACCCTCCCTATCCCACCCCTCTAGGTGGTCACAAAGCACCGAGCTGATCTCCCTGTGCTATGCGGCTGCTTCCCACTAGCTATCTATTTTACATTTGGTAGTGTATATATGTCCATGACACTCTCTCACCCTGTCACATCTCACCCCTCCCCCTCCCCATATCCTCAAGTCCATTCTTTAGTAGGTCTGTGTCTTTATTCCCATCTTGCCACTAAGTTCTTCATGTCCTTTGTTTTTTTTTCCTTTCCTTAGATTCCATATATATGTGTTAGCATACTGTATTTGTTTTTCTCTTTCTGACTTACTTCACTCTGTATGACAGACTCTAACTCCATCCACCTCATTACAAATACCTCCATTTCATTTCTTTTTATGGCTGAGTAATATTCCATTGTATATATGTGCCACTTCTTCTTTATCCATTCATCCGATGATGGACACTTTGGTTGCTTCCATGTCCTGGCTATTGTAAATAGAGCTGCAATGAACATTTTGGTACATGACTCTTTTTGAATTATGGTTTTCTCAGGGTATATGCCCAGGAGTGGGATTGCTGGGTCGTATGGTAGTTCTATTTTTAGTTTTTGAAGGAACCTCCATACTGTTCTTCATAGTGGCTGTATCAATTTACATTCCCACCAACAGTGCAAGAGTGTTCCCTTTTCTCCACACCCTCTCCAGCATTTATTGTTTCTAGATTTTTTGATGATGGCCATTCTGACCGGTGTGAGATGATACCTCATTGTAGTTTTGATTTGCATTTCTCTAATGATTAAGGATGTTGAGCATTCTTTCATGTGTCTGTTGGCCATCTGTATATCTTCTTTGGAGAAATGTCTGTTTAGGTCTTCTGCCCATTTTTGGATTGGGTTGTTTGTTTTTTTGTTATTGAGCTGCATGAGCTGCTTGTAAATCTTGGAGATTAATTCTTTGTCAGTTGCTTCATTTGCAAATATTTTCTCCCATTCTGAGGGTTGTCTTTTGGTCTTGTTTATGGTTTCCTTTGCTGTGCAAAAGCTTTTAAGTTTCATTAGGTCCCTTTTGTTTATTTGTGTTTTTATTTCCATTTCTCTAGGAGCTGGGTCAAAAAGGATCTTGCTGCAATTTATGTCATAGAGTGTTCTGCCTATGTTTTCCTCTAAGAGTTTGATAGTGTCTGGCTTAACATTTAGGTCTTTAATCCATTTTGAGTTTATTTTTGTGTGTGGTGTCAGGGAGTGTTCTAGTTTCATACTTTTACATGTACCTGTCCAATTTTTCCAGCACCACTTATTGAAGAGGCTGTCTTTTCTCCACTGTATATGCTTGGCTCCTTTATCAAAGATAAGGTGACCATAGGTGCGTGGGTTTATCTCTGGGCTTTCTATCCTGTTCCATTGATCTATATTTCTGTTTTTGTGCCAGTACCAAACTGTTTTGATTACTGTAGCTTTGTAATATAGTCTGAAGTCAGGGAGCCTGATTCCTCCAGCTCCATTTTTCTTTCTCAAGATTGCTTTGGCTATTCGGGGTCTTTTGTGTCTCCATACAAATTGTGAAATTTTTTGTTCTAGTTCTGTGAAAAATGCCTGTGGTAGTTTGATAGGGATTGCATTGAATCTGTAGATTGCTTTGGGTAGTAGAGTCATTTTCACAATGTTGATTCTTCCAATCCAGGAACATGGTATATCTCTCCATCTATTTGTATCATCTTTAATTTCTTTCATCAGTGTCCTATAATTTTCTGCATACAGGTCTTTTGTCTCCTTAGGTAGGTTTATTCCTAGATATTTTATTCTTTTTGTTGCAATGGTAAACGGGAGTGTTTTCTTAATTTCACTTTCAGATTTTTCATCATTAGTATACAGGAATGGAAGAGATTTCTGTGCATGAATTTTGTATCCTGCTACTTTACCAAATTCATTGATTAGCTCTAGTAGTTTTCTAGTGGCAGTTTTAGGATTCTCTGTGTATAGTATCATGTCATCTGCAAACAGTGACAGCTTTACTTCTTCTTTTCCGATTTGGATACCTTTTATTTCTTTTTCTTCTCTGATTGCTGTGGCTAACACTTCCAAAACTATGTTGAATAATAGTGGTGAGAGTGGGCAACCTTGTCTTGTTCCTGATCTTAGTGGAAATGGTTTCAGTTTTTCACCATTGAGGACAATGTTGGCTGTGGGTTTGTCATATATGGCCTTTATTATGTTGAGGAAAGTTCCCTCTATGCCTACTTTCTGCAGGGCTTTTATCATAAGTGGGTGTTGAATTTTGTCGAAAGCTTTCTCTGCATCTATTGAGATGATCATATGGTTTTTCTCCTTCAGTTTGTTAATATGATGTATCACGTTGATTGATTTGAGTATATTGAAGAAACCTTGCATTCCTGGAATAAACCCCGCTTGATCATGGTGTATAATCCTTTTAATGTGCTGTTGGATTCTGTTTGCTAGTATTTTGTTGAGGATTTTTGCGTCTATGTTCATCAGTGATATTGGCCTGTAGTTTTCTTTCTTTGTGACATCTTTATCTGGTTTTGGTATCAGGGTGATGGTGGCCTCGTAGAATGAGTTGGGGAGTGTTCCTCCCTCTGCAATATTTTGGAAGAGTTTGAGAAGGATAGGTGTTAGCTCTTCTCTAAATGTTTGATAGAATTTGCCTGTGAAGCCATCTGGTCCTGAGCTTTTGTTTGTTGGAAGATTTTTAATCACAGTTTCAATTTCAGTGCTTGTGATTGGTCTGTTCATATTTTCTATTTCTTCCTGGTTCAGTCTCGGTAGGTTGTGCATTTCTCAGAATCTGTCCATTTCTTCCAAGTTATCCATTTTATTGGCATAGAGTTGCTTGTAGTAATCTCTCATGATCTTTTGTATTTCTGCAGTGTCAGTGGTTACTTCTCCTTTTTCATTTCTAATTCTATTTATTTGAGTCTTCTCCCTTTTTCTCTTGATGAGTCTGGCTAATGGTCTGTCAATTTTGTTTATCTTCTCGAAGAACCAGCTTTTAGTTTCATTGATTTTTGCTATTGTTTCCTTCATTTCTTTTTTTTTTTTTTTTTTTTTTTTAATGAGGATCTTGAATCAGATGCGTATGTTTGATTGATTGATTGATTGATTTTGGCTGTGTTGGGTCTTCGTTTCTGTGCGAGGGCTTTCTCCAGTTGTGGCAAGCGGGGGCCACTCTTCATCGCGATGCGCGGGCCTCTCTCGTTGCGGAGCACAGGCTCCAGACGCGCAGGCTCAGCAGTTGTGGCTCACGGGCCCAGCCGCTCTGCGGCATGTGGGATCTTCCCAGGCCAGGGCTCGAACCCGTGTCCCCTGCATTAGCAGGCAGATTCTCAACCACTGCGCCACCAGGGAAGCCCTCCTTCATTTCTTTTTCATTTATTTCTGATCTGATCTTTATGATTTCTTTCCTTCTGCTAGCTTTGGGGGTTTTTTTGCTCTTCTTTCTCTAATTGCTTTAGGTGCAAGGTTAGGTTGTTTATTTGAGATGTTTCCTGTTTCTTGACGTAGGCTTGTATTGCTATAAACTTCCCTCTTAGAACTGCTTTTGCTGCCTCCCATAGGTTTTGGGTCATCGTGTCTCCATTGTCATTTGTTTCTAGGTATTTTTTGATTTCCCCTTTGATTTCTTCAATGATCACTTCGTTATTAAGTAGTGTATTGTGTAGCCTCCATGTGTTTGTATTTTTTACAGATCTTTTCCTGTAATTGATATCTAGTCTCATAGCGTTGTGGTTGGAAAAGATACTTGATACGATTTCAATTTTCTTAAATTTACCAAGGCTTGATTTGTGACCCAAGATATGATCTATCCTGGAGAATGTTCCATGAGCACTTGAGAAAAATGTGTATTCTGTTGTTTTTGGGTGGAATGTCCTATAAATATCAATTAAGTCCATCTTGTTTAATGTATCATTTAAAGCTTGTGTTTCCTTATTTATTTTCATTTTGGATGATCTGTCCATTGGTGAAAGTGGGGTGTTAAAGTCCCCTACTATGATTGTGTTGCTGTCGATTTCCCCTTTTATGGCTGTTAGTATTTGCCTTATGTATTGAGGTGCTCGTATGTTGGGTGCATAAATATTTACAATTGTTATATCTTCCTCTTGGATCGATCCCTTGATCATTATATAGTGTCCTTCTTTGTCTCTTGTAATAGTCTTTATTTTAAAGTCTATTTTGTCTGATACGAGAATTGCTACTCCAGCTTTCTTTTGATTTCCATTTGCATGGAATATCTTTTTCCATCCCCTCACTTTCAGTCTGTATGTGTCTCTAGGTCTGAAGTGGGTCTCTTGTAGACAGCATATATATGGGTCTTGTTTTTGTATCCATTCAGCCAGTCTGTGTCTTTTGGTGGGAACATTTAATCCATTTACATTCAAGGTAATTATTGATATGTATGTTCCTATTCCCATTTTCTTAAATGTTTTGGGTTTGTTGTTGTAGGTGTTTTCCTTCTCTTGTGTTTCTTGCCTAGAGAAGTTCCTTTAGCATTTGTTGTAAAGCTGGTTTGGTGGTGCTGAACTCTCTCAGCTTTTGCTTGTCTGTAAAGGTTTTAATTTCTCCATCAAATGTGAATGAGATCCTTGCTGGGTAGAGTAATCTTGGTTGTAGGTTTTTCTCCTTCATCACTTTAAGTATATCCTGCCACTCCCTTCTGGCTTGCAGAGTTTCTGCTGAAAGGTCAGCTGTTAACCTTATGGGGATTCCCTTGTGTGTTATTTGTTGTTTTTCCCTTGCTGCTTTTAATATGTTTTCTTTATATTTAATTTTGGATAGTTTGATTAATATGTGTCCTGGCGTGTTTCTCCTTGGATTTTTCCTGTATGGGACTCTCTGTGCTTCCAGGACTTGATTAACTATTTCCTTTCCCATATTAGGGAAGTTTTCAACTATAATCTCTTCAAATATTTTCTCAGTCCCTTTCTTTTTCTCTTCTTCTTCTGGGACCCCTATAATTCGAATGTTGGTGCGTTTAATGTTGTCCCAGAGGTCTCTGAGACTGTCCTCAGTTCTTTTCATTCTTTTTTCTTTATTCTGCTCTGCAGTAGTTATTTCCACTATTTTATCTTCCAGGTCACTTATCCGTTTTTCTGCCTCAGTTATTCTGCCATTGATCCCGTCTAGAGTATTTTTAATTTCATTTATTATGTTTTTCATCGTTGCTTGGTTCCTCTTTAGTTCTTCTACATCCTTGTTAAATGTTTCTTGCATTTTGTCTATTCTATTTCCAAGATTTTGGATCATCTTTACTATCATTATTCTGAATTCTTTTTCAGGTAGACTGCCTGTTTCCTCTTCATTTGTTAGGTCTGGTGTGTTTTGACCCTGCTCCTTCACCTGCTGTGTGTTTTTTTGTCTTCTCATTTTGCTTATCTTACTGTGTTTGGGGTCTCCTTTTCACAGGCTGCAGGTTCGTAGTTCCCGTTGTTTTTGGTATCTGTCCCCAGTGGCTAAGGTTGGTTCAGCGGGTTGTGTAGGCTTCCTGGTGGAGGGGACTAGTGCCTGTGTTCTGTTGGATGAGGTTGGATCTTGTCTTTCTGGTGGGCACGTCCACGTCTGGTGGTGTGTTTTGGGGTGTCTGTGGCCTTATTATGATTTTAGGCAGCCTCTCTGCTAATGGATGGGGCTGTGTTCCTGTCTTGCTACTTGTTTGGCATAGGGTGTCCAGCACTGTAGCTTGCTGGTCGTTGAGTGAAGCTGGGTCTTGATGTTGAGATGGAGATCTCTGAGAGATTTTCACCGTTTGGTATTACGTGGAGCTGGGAGTTCTCTTGTGGACCAGTGTCCTGAAGTTGGCTCTCCCACCTCAGAGGCACAGCCCTGATGCCTGGCTGGAGCACCAAGAGCCTTTCATCCACACAGCTCAGAGTATAAGGGAGAAAAAAATAGAAAGAAAGAAAGAGGATAAAATAAAATAAAATAAAGCTATTATAATAAAAAATAAGAAAAAATATTATTAAGAGTAAACGTATTCAGAAAAAAAAATTTTTAATTTTTAAAGATAGATTTATTAATTTTTTATAATAAAAATAAGAAAAAAAATTAAGAAAAAAATTTATTAAGAAAAAAAATTTTTTAATTTTTTAAAATAAAAAATATGAAAAAACTTATTAAAAAATTTTTTAATTTCTAAAAATAGAAAAGGAAAAAATTATTAAGAAAACATTTATTAGGAAAAAAAATTTTTTTAAGTAAAAAAAAAATAAGAAAAGAAAAAACAAAAAAAAACAGACGGACCTAACCCTAGGATTAATGGTGGAAGCAAAGCTATACAGACAAAATCTCACCGAGAAGCATACACATATCCACTCACAAAAAAAGGGGAAAAATTAATATCTCCTGCTCCCAGAGTCCCCCTCCTGAATTTGGGATGATTCGTTGTCTATTCAGATATTCAGCAGATGCAGGCACATCAAGTTGTTTGTGGAGCTTTAATCCGCTGCTTCTGAGGCTGCTGGGAGAGATTTCCCTTTCTCTTCTTTGTTCGTACAGCTCCCAGGGTTCAGCTTTGGATTTGGACCCGCCTCTGCATGTAGGTCGCTTGAGGGCATCCGTTCCCCGCCCAGACAGAACAGGGTTAAAGGAGCAGCTGCTTTGGGGGCTCTGGCTCACTCAGGCCGAGGGGGAGGGAGGGGTACGGAGGAGGCGGGGCGAGCCTGTGGCGGCAGAGGCCGGTGTGACGTTGCAGCAGCCTGAGGCGCGCCGTGCGTTCTCCCGGGGAAGTTGTCCCCGGACCACGGGAGCCCGGCAGCGGCGAGCTGCACCGGCTCCAGGGAGGGGCGGTGTGGAGAGTGACCTGCGCTCGCACACAGGCTGCTTGGTGGCGGCAGCAGCAGCCCTAGCGTCTCCTGCCCGTCTCTGGGGTCCGCGCTGATAACCGCGGCTCGCACCTGTCTCTGGGTTCTGTGCTGTTAGCCGCGGCTCGTGCCTGCCTCTGGGGTCCGCGCTGATAGCTGCAGCTCGCGCCCGCCTCTGGGATCCGTGCTGATAGCTGCGGCTCACGCCAGTCTCTGGAGTTCGTTTAGGCGTCGCTCTGAATCCCCTCTCCTTGCGCGCCGCGAAACAAAGAGGCAAGAAAAAGTCTCTTGCCTCTTCGGCGGCTGCAGACTTTTTCTCGGGCTCCCTCCCAGCTAGCTGTGGCGCACTAGCCCCCCTCAGGCTGTGCCACGCCGACAGCCCCAGTCCTCTCCCTGCGATCCGACCGAAGCCCGAGCCTCGGCTCCCAGCCCCCGCCCGCCCCAGCGGGTGAGCAGACAGACCTCTAGGGCTGGTGAGTGCTGCTCAGTGCCAAGCCTCTGTGCGGGAATCTCTCCGCTTTGCCCTCTGCGCCCCTGTTGCTGTGGGATCCGCGCTGATAGCCGCGGCTCGCGCCCATCTCTGGAGTTCGTTAAGGCGGCGCTCTGAATCCCCTCTCCTTGTGCACCGCGAAACAAAGAGGCAAGAAAAAGTCTCTTGCCTCTTCAGCAGCTGCAGGCTTTTTCCCGGACTCCCTCCCAGCTAGCACCGAAGCCCGAGCCTCAGCTCCCAGCCCCGCCCGCCCCGGCGGCTGAGCAGACAAGCCTCTCGGGCTGGTGAGTGCTACTCAGCACCGATCCTCCGTGCGGGAATCTCTCCGCTTTTCCCTCTGCACCCCTGTGGCTGCGCTCTCCTCCGTGGCTCCGAAGCTTCCCCCCTCTGCCACCCGCAGTCTCTGCCCACAAAGGGGCTTCCTAGTGTGTGGAAACCTTTCCTCCTTCACGGCTCCCTCCCACTGGTGCAGGTCCCGTCCCTATTCCTTTGTCTCTGTTATTTCTTTTTTCTTTTGCCCTACCCAAGTACGTGGGGAGTCTCTTGCCTTTTGGGAGGTCTGACGTCTTCTGCCAGTGTTCAGTGGGTGTTCTGTAGGAGCAGTTCCACGTGTAGATGTGTTTCCACTGTATCTGTGGGAAGGAAGGTGATCTCCGCGTCTTACTCTTCCGCCATCTTGCCCCTCCTCCTGATTTTTATTTTTTAATTAAAAATGTTTTTAATTGAGATATCATTGACGTATAACATATTAGTTTCAGATGTATGACATAATGATTTTATATTTTTATACATTGGGAAATGGTCACCACAATAGGTCTAGTTATCATTGTCACCATATATAGTGTCGGCAGAAAAATATGCACAACCTAAAAGTTGAGAGTTATGTTTGTTATTCAGTGGACAAAACTGAGAAGTTAAGCCTGGGACACAGCATCTCAGATAATTCTGAGAGACTGCTCTGAAGAGGAAGGGGTGGGGGAGAAGCCAGGATATATAGGAGTTTTTGCCAAAAAAAAAAACCCAGGTAGCTGGAACGTCAAAAGATTACTGTTAATAAAAGAAAATCTGATATCTCAAGTTAGGGAATTTAGTGCTTTTCTATGTATGGGAGGATGTGAGAGTCTAGGTTCACTGAAATCATTCCTTTGATATGCACCTTAGCTACCTGGGGCCGGTATCCTATGTTTTCTTATCCAGAGTCTCCTCAGGATAAGGGGGGGGCGTTGGCTGCAGCAGTTGACTGCTAGATGGCAGCCTTCTTTGTTTCTGTCCTGAGTTCCCTCAGGGCTCACTGCTGGAGGTGAGGGCAGCTGTAATGTGGTAGCTGGATGTCTGCCTTTGTTTACTGATATGGCAGGCAGCATTCTTAGTTCACGATAGTTACAAAAAAATTGTTTGTTTGTGATAAGTTTTAAGATCTACTCTCTTAGTAACTTTCAAATATGCAATACAGTATTCTTAACTATAGTCACCATGCTGTCCATTACATATCTGTGACTTATTTATTTTATAAATGGAATTTTGTGCCTTTTGACCCTCTTTTCTCATTTGTCCCACCCCCTGCCTCTGGCAACCACCAGTCTGTTCTCTGTATGTATGAGCTTGGTTTTTTTTTGTTTTGTTTTTTTTAAAGATCACAGTTTTGTTTTTTTTTTAAAATTATTATTTATTTATTTATTCATTCTTGGCTGTGTTGGGTCTTCGTTGCTGTGCGAGGGCTTTCTCCAGTTGTGGCAAGCGGGGCCACTCTTCATCGCGGTGCGCGGGCCTCTCACTGTGGTGGCCTCTTTTGTTGCGGAGCACAGGCTCCAGACGCGCAGGCTCAGTAGTTGTGGCTCACGGGCCTAGTTGCTCCGTGGCATGTGGGATCCTCCCAGACCAGGGCTCGAACCCGCATCCCCTGCATCGGCAGGCAGGTTCTCAACCACTGCACCACCAGGGAAGCCCTTTTTTGTTTTTTTTGATTCCATATATAAGTGAGATCATATGGTATTTGTCTTTTTTCTGTCTGACTTATTTCACTTAGCATAATGCCCTGAAGGTCTGTCCATGCTGTCACAGATGGCAAGATTTCCTTCTTTTTTAAGGCTGAATGTATATACACCATTGTGTATATGCATATATATATATATATATATATATATATATATATATATATATATACACAACGCATTTTCTGTATCCATTCATCCATCGATGGACACTTACGTTGTTTCCATATCTTGGCTATTGTAAACAATGCTGCAGTGAACATGGAGGTGCATATATCTTTTCAAGTTAGTGTTTTAATTTTCTTCAGATAAATACTCAGAAGTAGAATTGCTGGATCATATGGTAGTTCCATTTTTAATTTTTTGAGGAACCTGCATACTGTTTTCCATGGTGGCTGCACCAATTTACATTCCCACCAACAGTGTACAGGTGTGCCCGTATCTCCACATCCTTGCCAACGCTTGTTATTTCTTGTCTGTTTGATAATAGCTATTCTAACAGGTGAGAGGTGCTATATCATTGTGGTTTTGATTTGCATTTCTCTGATGATTAGCGATGCTGAGCATGTTTTCATGTACCTGTTGACCATCTATATGTCTTCTTTGGAAAAATGTCTATTAAGATCTCTCTGCCCACTTCTTAATGGCGTTGTTTGTTTTTGCTATTCAGTTTTTAGGAATTCTTTATATATTTTAGATATTAACCCCTTATCAGATACATGATTTGCAATTTTTTTCTCCTATTCAGTAGATTGCCTTTTCATTTTGTTAATGGTTTCCTTAATGTGAAGAAGGCTTTTTAGTTTGATGTAGTCCCACTTGTTTACATTTTTGCCTTTGCTTTTGGTGTCAAATCCAAAAAAATCATTGCCAAGACTGATGTCAAGGAGCTTACTGCCTATATTTTCTTCTAGGAGTTTATGATTTCAGGTCCTTACCATTCAAGTCTTTAATCCATTTTGAGTTAATTTTTGTGTATGGTATAGGATAGTGTTCCAGTTTCATTCTTTTGCATTTGGCTGTCCAGTTTTTCTGAACACCATTAGTGCAGAGACTGTCCTTTCTCCATTGTATATGCTTGGCTTCTTTATTGTCATGAATTAATTGATTATATATGGGTGGGTTTATTTCTGGGTTCTCTATTCTGTTCCATTGATCTATGTGTCTGTTTTTATGCTTATACCATGCTGTTTTGATTACTTCAGCTTTCTAATACAGTTTGAAATCAGAGAGTGTGATACTTTCAGCTTTGTTTTTCTTTCTCAAGATTGCTTTGGCTATTTGGGATCTTGTGTGGTTTCATACAAATTTTAGGATTATTTGTTCTATTTCTGTGAAAAATGCCATTAGAATTTTGTTAGGGATTGCATTGAATCTGTAGATTGCTTTGGGTGGTATGGGCATCTTAACAATATTCTTGCAATCCATGAGCATGATATGTCTTTCCATTTTTTGTCTCCTTCAGTTTCTTTCAACAATGTCTCATAGTTTTCAGAGTATAGCTCTTTCACCTCCTTGGTTAAATTTATTCCTAGGCATTTTATTCTTTTTGATGCAATTGTAAATGGGATTGTTTTCTTAATTTCTCTTTCTGGTAGTTTGTTATGATTATGGGAAAGCAACAGATTTTTATATACTGACTTTGTGTTCTAATAGCTTGATTTTTTTTAAACATCTTTATTGGAGTATAAATGCTTTACAATGGTGCGTTAGTTTCTGCTTTATAACAAAGTAAATCAGCTATGCATAAACATATATCCCCATATCTCCTCCCTCTTGCGTCTCTCTCCCACCCCTCTAGGTGGACACAAAGCCCCGAGCTGATCTCCCTGTGCTATGTGGCTGCTTCCCACTAGCTATCTATTTTACATTTGGTAGTGTATATATGTCCATTAATAGCTTGATTTTTAACTTCTAATTATTTAAGTCATATGGTACATGGGCCTCATTTTGTTCTCTTGCCCCAGAACCCACAAAATTAAAGGAAAGCCTGACCAAAACTCTATTAAATAAAGTTGTGATAGCTAAATCCCTATCTTGATTCTTAATTTAATAGAAAGGCTTATTTTTTAATTTTATGATTTCATATGGTGCTGGTTATTTTGCTGCTTGAATTTGTTATCTGTTTGATTCTAGTCACCAGGATTATTTCCTTGAGTGAATGTTTTAGGAAAAGTTCATATTTGTTATATTTTCTGTATTAAGGGATATCTGGGAATGTCTTTCTGTTGCCCTTAAATATGATCTCTCACTGTCTGTTGAATTATTATGTCACTATCTTTTTCCTAAAATGCTTCAATTATTTTTATATTTGAAGAGGATATATTGATACCAATATGATTTCTATTTCGTTCAATTCATTCAACAATTACTTATTGCAAGCCTCCTGTATGTAGTGTAGGTAACTTGATTTCTCCTCCTTGGGTGTTTATAATTTTGACTGTTGACATTTAAATTCATTTTCACTTACTATGTTTACCTCCTTATCCTTTTCTTCTGAGTTTGAGGAGCATTTCTTGAGCTGTTATTCACGTTGTGATATTTCTGCAGTATGCAGTCTGCTGTTTGCCATCCACATAATGTCTGTAATTCAGCTCCTTCCTTTCGTACAAAAGCAGTTTTTCCTGATAGCAAGCAGAGTGTTCTCTCTTCATAGATGCAACGTTCTCTTAAAGATCTTTGACAATATAAATGGATATTTTAGTTATTTTAAAAATCTGTTTCGTAGGACAACATTTGCTTTATCCCTCATTCATTCAACAAGTATTTACTGAATGCCCATTATGTGGCAGGCATTGTTCTAGGCACTGGGCATGTATTAGTGGGCTAAAGAGGTCTTATATTGATATACGATATGTCAATGAGCTGAAGGGATTTTTAAATCCCTGGCCTTGGGGAGCTTATATTCTAGTGGGAGAGGAAATATGATCAACAGTCAACATACTTTTTTGAAGGTCACATGATCATTCACATGTTTGGTGACTTGCTGGGAAGACTCACTGGACTCAGAGGTAGTTGTACTCACAGCTCTTTCCCCCCTCTGTAGGGGGAAAGACTCATCAGGCAGAGTCTGGAGGGGTCCAAGCACAGCCTTCCAAAGTTCTCTCACCTGGGCGTTGGTATGTCACAGAGAACTTGCTGCTTCTTCCAGCGATCAAATGAAACAACACGTGTGCAATGGCATTGTTTCTGCCCAGGGAAGCCCGCTTGAGACTTAGAGTCCAGAGTTTTTATTAGGGGCCAGTCACGTAGGCATTCTCTGCCTATGAAACCAGCTGCATATTGACAAAATTCCAGACTCCCAGAAGGAAAGGAGGTGTTTCATTGTAAATCATGCTGTTTTCACAAATATAGGCAGACCTTGTTTCATTGTGCTTCACTTTATTGCTCTTTGCAGATATTGTGTGTTTTACAAATTGAAGGTTTGTGGCAACCTTGTGTGGAACAAGCCTATTAGCCTCATTTTCCCAACAGTATTTGTTCAGTTCATGTCTCTGTGTCGCATTTTGGTAATTATCCACTATTTCAGAGTTTTTCATTATTATATGTATTATGGTGATCTGTGGTCAGTAATCTTTGATGCTTTTATTGCAAAAAGATTATAACTTGCTGAAGGCTTAGATAATGGTTAGCATTTATAGCAATAAGAAATTTTTAAAGTATGTACTTTTCTTTAGACATAATGCTATTGCACACTTAATAGACTACAGTATAGTGTAAACATAACTTTTATATGCACTGGGAAACCAAAATATTCTTGTGACTCACTTTTTTGTGATACTTACTTTATTGCTGCGGTCTGGAACTGAACTCACCATGTCTCTGAGGTTTGCCTGTAGCCTAGGCAACCAAACTTATCAGTAAGTAAAATAGGGAACATTCTAAAATCCAACTTCCCAGGCCCAGCCAAAGACCAGGCCCCTAAGCAGGCCCTTTTAAAGACTAACATCAGATGTTCTATGTGAACAATTTCCTGCACAATTGTAAACAAATAAATCTTATAGTTTAATATAACATGATAAATACCATGAGAAAATAGAGCAGGGTAAGGGGGAATTGTGGGTGCCAGGTGGGGATGCAATTGGCAAATAGATTACAATTTTAAATAGCTTCTTTGAGAAGGTGATATATTTGAGCAAAGGCAGAAAGGAGGTGAGGCAGTGGGCCATGTGGATAGCTGGAGAGAAAGCTGGCTTGCAGAGGAACACCCAGAGTGCAAAGCCCCCTAGCAGGAGGGTTTCTGTTCTTTTCTTTTTCTTCCCCCCCCCCCCGGATACCTTTATTTATTTATTTATTTTTGGCTGTGTTGGGTCTTCGTTGCTGTGCGTGGGCTTTCTCTAGTTGCAGCGAGCAGGGGCTACTTTTCGTTGCAGTGCGCGGGCTTCTCATTGCAGTGGCTTCTCTTGTTGCGGAGCATGGGCTCTAGGCGTGCGAGCTTCAGTACTTATGGCACGCGGGCTCAGTAGTTGTGGCTCGCGGGCTCTAGAGCTCAGGCTTAGTAGTTGTGGCGCACGGGCTTAGTTGCTCCACTGCATGTTGGATCTTCCCGGACCAGGGCTCGAACCCATGTGCCCTGCATTGGCAGGCAGATTCTTAACCACTGCACCACCAGGGAAGTCCTGTTATTTTCAAAGCACAACAAGGAGTACAATGTTGCTGGAGCAGAGAGTATGGAGGAAAGATTAGGAGAGGTGATCAAAATGGCAAATTTGGATTTTCCTTGACTGCAGATTTTCATATGCTATTTTTTTGTTTGCCTTTCCTTATGTGGAGATTTCTATTACAGGGAATTGCAAGTGGTTCTGCAAAAATCTCATGGCTTTCTAATCAAAATTTTAGTCCTAAACAAAGAAGAAATTTTACAATTTTAACATTTTTATATTGATGGATTAAAGGTTTTCTTGCCTAGAGGGTAGGGTGGAATGGGGGTGGGGACTGTTTACAATTCATTGCCTGATTTCTATAGCAAAAGAGAGTTCTTTCTTTTTTTCTTTTTTTTTAACATCTTTATTGGAGTATAATTGCTTTGCAATGGTGTGTTAGTTTCTGCTTTATAACAAAGTGAATCAGTTATACATATACATATGTTCCCATATCTCTTCCCTCTTGTGTCTCCCTCCCTCCCACCCTCCCTATCCCACCCCTCTAGGTGGTCACAAACCACCGAGCTGACCTCCCTGTGCTATGCGGCTGCTTCCCACTAGCTATCTATTTTACGTTTGGTAGTGTATATATGTCCATGCCACTCTCTCACTTTGTCACAGCTTACCCTTCCCCCTCCCCGTATCCTCAAGTCCATTCTTTAGTAGGTCTGTGTCTTTATTCCCGTCTTACCCCTAGGTTCTTCATGACCTTTTTTTTTTTTCCCCTTAGATTCCATATATATGTGTTAGCATACGGTATTTGTTTTTCTCTTTCTGACTTACTTCACTGTGTATGACAGACTCTAGGTCCATCCACCTCACTACAAATATCTCAATTTTGTTTCTTTTTATGGCTGAGTAATATTCCATTGTATATATGTGCCACATCTTCTTTATCCATTCATCTGTCGATGGACATTTAGGTTGCTTCCATGTCCTGGCTATTGTAAATAGAGCTGCAATGAACATTTTGGTACATGACTCTTTATGAATTATGGTTTTCTCAGGGTATATGCCCAGTAGTGGGGTTGCTGGGTCATATGGTAGTTCTATTTTTAGTTTTTTAAGGAACCTCCATACTGTTCTCCATAGTGGCTGTATCAATTTACATTCCCACCAACAGTGCAAGAGTGTTCCCTTTTCTCCACACCCTCTCCAGCATTTATTGTTTCTAGATTTTTTGATGATGGCCATTCTGACCGGTGTGAGATGATTCCTCATTGTAGTTTTGATTTGCATTTCCCTAAGGATTAATGATGTTGAGCATTCTTTCATGTGTTTGTTGGCAATCTGAGATTTCTTTCTTTGCCTTTACAAGTGGGGTCTGCTGCTCCTTGTGCTGACTTCCACTGTGCTCACTGGAATTTGTTCTCAGGTTGACCTTTGCCCCCCACCCCCAGTTGCCCCAGGACCAGTCTTCACATCAAGCTCCTGAATTAGGAGTAAGTTAGATTGGAGTTCTAGATGCCTGAGGAAGGCAGTAGACCTGATCTGGGAGTGCATTTCAGGTCTCTGCTTATTGTGTGTGCTGGTCCAGGGTCAGCTGGAACAAAGACCTCTTACTCTAATTGGCAGCAGAATCTATTGGAATCTACCATGGCAATTCCCTTTTGAATTTAGATATTTGGATTTTAAGAGGGCTTTTTCAGCCAGGACTGCTAGGTAGATGGCACCTAGAAACAGTCTCTAAAAGAGGGATGTGCCTGTGAGCTTTCTTCAGTAGATGGATCGTAATGCTGTTTTGGGAAGCACCCCAAGGTGCTCAAGAGATGTTGTGATTAATAATTGATGCCTGCTCTTACACAGGGGAAACGAGTAGGCACACATCTTCCATGTATTGGGCATCTCTGTTCTGGATCTGGTGAAAGAATGACTGTGACTGCAGTTGCAAGCACTGTTAAAAGCAAATCAAGGAGCTCTTTGGGAACTGGAAAGGGACCTATTCTGGTATCCCTCAAATGGTACCGTAGAGTCACCATTACATGTAATCTCCACAGTGGGTAGTACCACCAGCAGCATAAGCCTTCTTGCAGTTAGTCCAGAAAGGCTAGGCTAGGTTTCCTATAACTGGATCCTGCCATCCTGTAATTGGGGAAGAGGTCCAAGAGCTGCTGCAATCATTAAAGCATAGCATCATGCTCAAAAAGAGGGCCCTTCATACTGGTATGTAGGAGATCTAGTAGATGTCATCAAAGACCAGAAGCATTGCTGGGATTTGTTCTAGTTACCTATATTAGCAAGGCACTTGGGAGAAGTTTGGTTTAGAAAGAGAATGAGAGCAGATTTTTATGGAAACCTAAGTTAGCGCTTAGCTCTTAAGTAACTCTCTATACAAGTCCTAAGTTTTCAGCCCTTTAAAATCAGGGACTCAGTTCCCAGCCAAGGCCTCTGTGAGCCCTCAATACACATTTGTTGAACGGCCAGCTCTTGAGGGCCAATCCTGTGGCTTCTAAAGTCCAAATTAATCACTTAGTTCAACCATTTTTCCACATAAAGAGATTAGAAATATGCTGTGGAAAGATTGTTGCTCCCGGGTCAGTCTTTTTGAGCAAACTGATAAATAGCATAGCATCATTATTTTCAAATCTGAAGGTCCTTGGCTGCACTCTCTGGAAAATAATGTATTCTTTCCAGAGAAATTACAAGGGTTAAATAAGATAATTCACAGTTTCTAAAGACACTTTACTGGAACATAAATGGTAGTTTCCTCTTCTCCTTTTAAACATGGCAGCTTAAGAAAAAATATAACAATAATCTACAGATTGAAAATAAGGTAATAAAATTCAAAATGGCTTTTGAAGTTTGTTAAAGTTGAGTACTCTTGACTATATATAGCTTTGCTTTTTTTGTTTAAATGTAGCTTAAATCAAGAATCAATCCAAACAACTTTTTCAATTAATTCCGGCACAGATAGAGCTGGTTTGCTCATTATGTTATTACTGTCTGAAATCCTGTTTTCTAGTTTAGTTTACGACTCTGGAAGAAGCTTTTTGGTCTGATCTAATGTGACTTTTGAGAATTATTAGACTTGAGTGTATTTCAAAGAAGAATTCTATGAAAGTTTTGACTATTATTTTTGTTCTCTATTACTCTTAAAAATACATTGATTCATATGTAAGTCTTTAAGATAATTAGAATTATGTTCACTATCCCTAACATTTGTAGGATTATCACAAGATTATAATGGTAATGATATAAAGTTCTTTCAGTTTTTATGTTATAGAGACCATGCCAACTTCTTTACTTCCAGGTAGGAAAATACAACGTAAACTGAATGGCAAAATTGCTATCAGCAGTGCATAGCCTCTGAAAGAATGTTTTTAGTCCTTAGAACTGTCAGAAACTGAGTTCCTGATTTGTGTGGGTACCAGACAAAAAGAAATGAATTTTTTAAAAGAATTAATTAATTTTTGGCTGCGTTGGGTCTTCATTGCTGCGCGGGGTTTCTATAGCTGTGGTGAGCAGGGGCTACTCTTCCTTGCGGTGGTCAGGCTTCTCATTGTGGTGGCTTCTCTTGTTGCGGAGCACAGGCTCTAGGCACACAAGCCTCAGTAGCTGTGGCACGTGAGCTCAGTAGTTGTGGCTTGCAGTCTCTAGAACGCAGGCTCAGTAGTTGTGGCACGCAGGCTTAGTTGCTCTGCGGCATGTGGGATCTTCCCGGGCCAGGACTCGAACCCATGTCCCCTGCATTGGCAGGTGGATTCTTAACCACTGCACCACCAGGGAAGTCCCAACAAATGAATTATTAAGAAGATAGAAAAGGAGTATTATTCAGCTTTAATGATGCTTATTCCCCAAAATTTATAGTTGTCTCCACAGCACGCACATTATGGGGGAAAAAGACAAAATTAATTCATGAATCAGGAATCATAAAGTCTCCAAGGATGATATTGCTGTTTAATAAATAAAGTATTAAATACTAAAGATTTTAAATTTTATTAGAAAACTACTCTCTGGATTTTTTAGCTTCTGGCATTTTTTTTCAAATCTGAAAATTTAGCAGTTTTGATATTCACTTGAGCTCTAAATTTTTTATATTTGAAAATAATATTTTTTTTTCCAATAAGCCTCTGGCAACATCAGCCTGAACAAGAATATAGCAGAAATAAATTGACTTCATATTTGAAAATCTCAAAGGGCTTAAGATACTCACAGTTGAAAAATGCTTTAAAAGACGTATTTCCTTCAATTTATAAAAATGGCCAGTTTGAAATTATGCTTTTAAGAAACAATTTTAATATTTATGATGATTGTGAAACAGTATAATTGAATGCTGAATTGATACTCTATTAGAATATCTAGAGACCTCTTAAAATGATTTTAAGATTACCTAATAGGATCTCCGTGCTTTGCATTACATTTCTGGGAATTTTAATGAAAAGTTCAGCAATTGCAGTCAGAAGATCTTTAAAGCTCATGTGATTTCTGTTATGTTATGCTTAGCTTCTCAAAGCTGTCACATTGTTTAAATCCCAGTGGATGGACTGGAGCCAGGTAAAGTCAGAGTTGTGAAGTATAGTAGGTGAAGTTCATATTTACTGCCCAGAACTTCTATATTTGGTGCTCTTTTTACATTCTTGATGTGAGTACCCCCCAGTCCTCATTAAATTATAGATATACAGTGTTCACATATAGCCCTCTGTGTCAAAACCTGTTTACAGATAAAGAGTAGATAAGAGATAGCAGTAAGTTTATTTAAACAGGTAAACTGGTAATATCGTATGCCTTTGGCTGAGAAATTAGAAAAACAAATTTTCTTTGCTGCTATCAGTGATCCCAGAAGGCAGGCACCAAAAATACAAGATCCCACATTTTGCATCAACTTAATAGCTGCTTTCATAATGTTGTCATGAATTATGAGCCAAAGAAAAGCCTTGTACATTACCTAGTCTAGTTCCTTTATTTATGGAGGTGACAGGTAGTGGGTGGTTAGTGGTGGTGGGTCGGGGGAGGCCCAGTGTCACAGGTGTAGTGTCAGTGGAAGATTGAAATTCAGGCAGCCTGAATGCTAGTTCAGAACTCAGCCTTGTAAAAAGCAGTGTATTATGCAGATTAAGTGCACAGGCTCTGGAGTTAGACCTTCTGGGTTTAATTTTGGCTCCAGCCCACCCCTTGCTATTTATTTAACCTAAGTACCAGTACCTATCTTACAGTCTTGATGAGAAGATTAAATGAACTAAATGAAGTTTAAGATAGCCTGGCGTGTGAGTACTCCACAGATATTAATAACACCACTGGCCTTGAGGAGGCTGGTCTCCTCTGCCATTTGACCTATATTTAGAATCATTTCAACCCGTTAGTAGTTTCAGCCCATGCTGTAGTGTTATGTTGTACTTTTTCAGCCCATTAGGAAGGTTATTCCTATTGACCTATGACTTGACCCATGAATAAAAAGCCATTAGACCCCACCATAAAAAGAAGCCCTGGACTATATATCTTTGCTACTTGTATATATTAAACTGAAGTTCATATAAGTCAATTCTTTAAGCATGGGGTAGAGAACTCTTTGGAATAATTCTTGCTGTCTGTTTCCAGGGAAAAAGCCATTTAGTTTACTTGATATTTCCCAAATGAACCATATTAGGGTGATAAGTAACACTTGATTTTGTTTCTTTTGCACCTACTAATTGCTCCTGCTGCTAAAACAGCAATGTGCTCCCTAATCTGCTTCTAGAATAAAGGCAGCTTGAGTGGCTGGGACTAGAACTACACATCTGTTCTTTCTACCCTGGTTGGCAGACACTTCATCTCTACATCTGTGTTAACCCACAAACTTTTTGTTTTAGGAATTATTCAAGTATTTCCGGAAATGTAGTACTATGATTTTTTTTTAAAAATAAATTTATTTATTTATTTTTGGCTATGTTGGGTCTTCGTTGCTGCGCGCGGACTTTCTCTAGTGGAGACGAGCAGGGGCTACTCTTCATTGCAGTGTGCAGGCTTCTCATTGCAGTGACTTCTCTTGTTGCGGAGCATGGGCTCTAGGCACGCGGGCTTCAGTAGTTGAGGTGCACAGGCTCGGTAGTTATGGCTCGCGGGCTCTAGAGCGCAGGCTCAGTAGTTGTGGCGCACTGGCTTAGTTGCTCCGTGGCATGTGGGATCTTCCCGGACCAGGGCTCAAACCCGTGTCCCCCTGCATTGGCAGGTGGATTCCTAACCACTGCACCACCAGGGAAGTCCCAGTACTATGATTTTTTTCCCCAATGGCTATGAGTTACAGTTGACATGGATGCTAAATTGTTTTAATCTTGACATATTATTAAAAGATGTTCCGTGGCACCACCGCAGTGAATTACATACATTATGCATTTGACAAAGGGATTTTTTAAAAAGAAATACTGCCCCCTTGTGCTGTGATGTGGTACACTACTGAACGAGGGTAATTTTAAGAAGATCTTGTAAATTCTCTGAATTCTCTTTAAGTATAACAGATCTCATTTAGAAGGAACACTAAATAATGTGCGTTGTGTATAATATGTTTTTACACATTAGCAAGCAGTAATAGAAGCAAAACCAGACAGGATGACTATTTCTTTTATCTAGTATTACAAAGAGCAGCACAAATGTTGCATTTTAGAAAGACTATAATCTATAGTGAAAGTTCTTTGTATTTTTGTTTTGGTCTTTGCACACCATTTCACCTGGAAGAAATACTACTATATAGTAATAGATTTGTAGTAGTGCTTTACAGATGACCATGGGACCTCATTTAGTCCTCAAATCAAGTGTGTTAGGAGAGATATTAGTATTATTCTTCCCACTTTATAGAATAAAATGAATGAACGGAAGAAATATTGAATAACTTACCCAAATTAATACAATTAGAAAGTACAATTGGTAAGAACATAAAGCTAATGTACTCAAACTCATACAATTAAGATCTTCTGACCTTAAATGCTGAGCCTTTTCTACTATAAAGTACTGACTACTAAGATGTTCAAAAGTCAGTATAGGGGCTTCCCTGGTGGCGCAGTGGTTAAGAATCCGCCTGCCAATGCAAGGGACACAGGTTCGAGCCCTGTTCCAGAAAGATACCACATGCCATGGAGCAACCAAGCCCGTGCGCCACAACTACTGAGCCTGCGCTCTAGAGCCCGCGAGCCATAACCACTGAGCCTGTACACCACAAGTACTGAAGCCCGCACGCCTAGAGCCAGTGCTTTGCAACAAGAGGAGCCACCACAATGAGAAGCCTACACACCGATACGAAGAGTAGCCCCTGCTCGCCGCAACTAGAGAAAGCCAGCAACGAAGACCCAACGCAGTGGGGGAAAAAAAAAATAAAGTCAGTATAGCAGTCACGCTACTGAAATTGTAGAACTAGTATTTTCAAATCTTTAATCAAACTGAGGTTCTGTTGTAATTTAATAGCTCCATATTCTATACTTATCTCTTTGCTTTATGAAACACAACATTAGATTGATATTCAAGTCAGTTGGTAAATTTAATTTGTGGGTTAGCATTGTGAAAGAATGCCAAAAAAAGAAAAAAAAAATCAAATGGATTTGCTTGTATTCTTTACTTGGAAGTACATTTTTTTTTTTTTTTAAAGTTTTACTTTATTTATTTATTTATTTATTTATTTATTTATTTATTTATTTATTTTTGGCTGTGTTGGGTCTTCGGTTCGTGCGAGGGCTTTCTCCAGTTGCGGCAAGCGGGGGCCACTCTTCATCGCGGTGCGGGGACCTCTCTTCATCGCGGTGCGCGGGCCTTTCTCTATCGCGGCCCCTCCCGTCGCGGGGCACAGGCTCCAGACGCGCAGGCTCAGCAATTGTGGCTCACGGGCCCAGCTGCTCCGTGGCATGTGGGATCTTCCCAGACCAGGGCTCGAACCCGTGTCCCCTGCATTAGCAGGCAGACTCTCAACCACTGCGCCACCAGGGAAGCCCGGAAGTACATTTTATAGTTCAAAGAAATCATTTGAGCTGAAGAAGTTACTCAAAGGGAAATGTACCTATAAAATATGCTAAATAAGACACAAATCAAGTATTACATAGTTAAAAAGCTTTTTTTAAAAAAACTTGAACAATGAATAAATAAATTCCCATAGTTAAATTTTTCAACAATATGAGAAAAGGAATTAAGGGGTTAAGGATTTTTCCCCCTGCCCAAATCCCATTTTCTTCCCCAGAAGTAAACACTGTTAGCAGTGTGGTATACATTTTTTCATTCTATTTTCTATTCATTTACACATATTTGCATGCATATGGGCAAATATATTGTTTTTGGAGGTCATGTGTAGGATCCATTTGTAAGTATTCTGTTGACTGCTTTTTTCACTTAAAAGTATTTTGAAGATCACACATACAAGCGTGTATAGATCTTCCTTTGTTCTTTTTAATTGCTGCGAAGCAATTCATGGTATTACTATGATTTAATTCTTGCATTATTGGTGACCCTTTAGGACGTTTCTTGTTTTTCACTGTTACAACTGTTACAGGAATAGAGCACATTCATGGCTAGTTTTTCTAGAATAGATGCCTAAAATTGGAATCACTGTATCAAAAGGTATGCATGTATTTAGCATTGATAGATGCAGCTAACATCACCTCCAAAAAGCCGTTACATGTTTGTATTTTGACAAAGCATGTCCATTCCCAACACTCTTCTCAAAGCCAAATCATATTAATATTTTATTTTATGCCAATTGGTTGGGTGAAAATTTTTATTTCCTTATAGTTTTAATTTATATTTTTCTGATTACTGGTGAGGTTCAGAAACTTAACTTCTATTTATCTTTTATGTTTTTTCCTCAAAGAATTGCTTGTTCCTCTCTTTGTCCCTTTATATATTGAGTTTTTTTTGTCTTTTACTTATTGATTTGTAGGAATTCTTTTTATACTTAGATTTTAATTTTTTGCGTTTTATATATAGTAAATACTTTATTTTCTTTGTCTATGTAAAAAATTCTTGTGTCCTGTTTTAGACAGAAGTTACATATTTTTATATTCAAATATGTTAATCTTTCTCTTTGGGTCAATTGCTATTGTGTCAATTGTTACATTGATTTGGTGAGACATTACATATTTAAGACATTATGAGTCTTTCCATTTAACAGTTTTGCACATATCAATCCATTTATGTTTTTGATGCAACTGGATATCCAATTGTAAAGAAAAGTTAGGTGTTAACCTCATATCATACTAAAAAATAAATTTTAGATGGAATAAAGAGGTAAATATAAAAGTGATATGATATGTCTTTATATTTCTTATTGGAATCTTTTTAGGTATCTTATTTTGTCTTGTTAGTAGAATCAACTTTTCTGTGTTATTTTATAATTGATCATTGCTGGTATATTAGAGATCTATTAGTAGTGTTTGTATTTTGATCTTGTATTGGCCCCCTACAGAACTCTTATTAGTGCTAATTATTTCTCAGTTGACCTTCTGAGAATCATTTATTTCCTCCAGAAATAACGATGTTTGTCTCTTTTTCACAGTGTCTTTTTTTTTTTTTAATTATTGCATTGACAGCTTCCAGTACAGTCTGTAAAGCAGGATTGCTAGATGACATTCATGCTTTATTCTTGACTTTAATTTGAATGCTTGTAATCATTATCATTACATTTCCACTTTCATATATATGTGTGTATATATATATATATATACACTTCACCTTGTTAAGGACTTTCAATTTACATTTTACTAAGAGTTTTTACAAGAAATTTTATTAGACCTTTTCTTGACATGATTACATGATTCATGATTACATTTTGGACCCTATAATATGATAATATAATGAATTACAACAATAGACTTGTTAAGTTGAACCACCCTAGCATTTCTGGGATAAAACCCAAATGGTCAAGGTAGATTTTTTTTTTTAATCTACATTTTTGGATTTAATTTACTAATAATTTATCACATTGCACTGAGGTCCTTAAGTTAGCTTTCCTTTTTTGATCTTGTTCAATCTTAGCATCACAGTAGTGATTCCTTTGTAGAATTTCTCAAAAAGTGCTTTAAAAATCTATTTATTTTATGCTCTGGAAAGGAAAACTTATATGTAGTAATTATTTATTGAAGATTTGGTAAAACTATCTGAATGTTATCCTTCTTAAGTGACAGACATTTGACCACTTTTATAGTTTATTCTAGGATTATTGGCCTATTCAGAATTTCTTCATTAGATTGGAATAATTTTCACAATGTGTATTCATTCAAACAATTATTCAAGCATAGATGATCAAATTGATTACAATAAAGTGATGGTACAAAGTATTTTATTACTATTTCAAGTATATTTTCTATATCTGTAGTTATATTTCCTTTTGCATTTATACCATTATTTTGATCATAACTACAGAGATTTAAAAATTTTATTTTATTCACCTTTTTAAAAAGGTGGCTTTTGGTTATAATGGTGAAAGTATTATTTTTATTTCTATTTTTATCTTTATTAATTCATTTTTTACTTTTGTTGGAACTTCTTGTTAGCAGCTATTGGAGTTTTAATCTTAATTCACATTTTTCTTTTTTTTTTTTAAACATCTTTATTGGAGTATAATTGCTTTACAATGGTGTGTTAGTTTCTGCTTTATAACAAAGTGAATCAGCTATACATATACACATATCCCCGTATCTCCTCCCTCTTGCGTCTCCCTCCCACCCTCCCTATCCCACCCCTCTAGGTGGTCACAAAGCACCGAGCTGATCTCCCTGTGCTATGCACCTGCTTCCCACTAGCTATCTATTTTACATTTGGTAGTGTATATATGTCCACATTTTCTTTATTTCCAACAAGTACAAGTGAGGCTAAGTATCTTCCTCATATTATTACTTTGGCTTACATCTCACAGATTTTGATATGCAGTGCTCTTATTTTTCATTCACTTCTAAATATGATTTCTGTTTCCTTCCTTCCTTCCTCTTTCCCTCCCTCCCTTCATTCCTTCCTTTCTTCTCTATTTCTTTCTTCCTCCCTCCCTCCCACCCTCCCTTTCTCCCTTCCTTCCTCTCCCTCCCTCCCTTCCTTTCTTCCTTCCTTCCTTTCTTTCTTTTCCTCTCTTTCTCTCTCTCCCCCCCTCCCTCCCTTTCTTTCATCCTTCCTTTCCTCCTTCTTCCCTTAGAGTGAAGGGTCCTTATTAGCGAGTGCCCTCAGGATCAACACCTGCAGGAGGGGGAGGGAAAGCAAGCAGGAAGGACGAGAGGGGGCAGTTGAGCCGCAGTGCAGCTCTAATGACAGCCCTGGTTGACCCCACTGGGAGTTAAACAGCCTGCCAGGATTGCCCCAAGTTTGTCCAAAATGGCTAAGCCTCTATACCCCTGCCTTGACCAACTATCAGATGTGGGCTGCCCTTTGTCCTTGAGTAAGGTGCTTCTCTTTGACTGGGGCCCTCCCTGGAGGGGCCGATAGATGAAGGATGTCTGCTGACAGCTCTCCAGCTGTTGGAGCAACCAGCCCTTTTCTGAAAGGGACGCTGTATAATTCTTCTCCATGGCCATCAGTCTTCTACATGCTCAGCACTTTCTCTGTTCACCATTCATTTCATACCTTCTTCTGGGGACATTTATCTTCTGGAAGTACATCTTTTAGAATTTTCTTTAGTAAGGGTATACTTACTTTGTCTCATTCTTTTTTTTTTTATAAACACAGGGAACCCAAAATTTATGTATTTATTTTTGGCTGCATTGGGTCTTCGTTGCTGCGTGCAGGCTTTCTCTAGTTGTGGTGAGCAGGAGCTACTCTCTGTTGTGGTGTGCAGGCTTCTCATTGCGGTGGCTTCTCTTGTTGAGAGCATGGGCTCTAGGCGCATGGGCTTCCGTAGTTGAAGCACGCGGGCTCAGTAGTTGTGGCACACGGGCCCTAGAGAATGTAGGCTTCAGTAGCTGTGTGGTGTGGGCTCTGTAGTTGTGGCTCACAGGCCCAGTTGCTCTGCAGCATGTGGGATCTTCCCAGACCAGGGATCGAACCCGTGTCCCCTGCATTGGCAGGCAGATTCTTAACCACCACGCAACCAGGGAAGTTCTCTCCCTCATTCTTAAACTGGGTACAAATGTCTAGCTAAGTGTTCTGTGTTTTTTGCCCCCAACACTTTGAAGATACGATTTCATTATCTCTGACTTCCATTGCTTCTGTTTAGAAACCTCCTGTCAGTTTAATTGTCATTCCTTTCTGTGTAATTGCTTTTCTTTCTGGCTGCTTTTAAGATTTTTTTTGTCTTTAGTATTCTGCTGTTTCCCTCTAATATGTCAAGTGGATTTCTTTTTATTTATCTTGCTTATATTGTCCTTCCTGCACCTGTATTTCTACATTAAAAAAAAATTCCAGACACAGGCTACATCTTTTCTTTCTATTATCTATACCTTCTATTTCTTCTCTGTATGTCTCTCTTATCTCTTTCTCTGTCTCTTTTTCTCTCTCAGTAACTTTAAATTTTGATATAAATTCAGATTTCTAGAAAGTCACAAAAACAGTAAAAATCACCCCCATATACCCTTTACCAGGCTTCATTAATACTTTATATTTGAATCTATTTGCTTTATCATTAGTACTTTCTCTTTATGTATGTGTGTGTGTATTTCATTACTATGGCTACATAATACATTTTTTCCCCAAAATTTAGTGGCATTAAACACCATTTATTATACAAATGGGTCCTCTGGATCAGGAATTTGGATAGGGCACAGTGGACATGGTTGCGTCTGCTCATGCTGTCTGGAAGACTCAAAGGCTAGATGCTAGAAACATATGCAGGCTTGTTCACTCACGTGTCTGCCAGTTGATGTTGACTAAAGGCTGGTGGAGACTCAGTTCCAGTCTACGTGGGCTTCCCCATGTGGTCTGTGTCCCTTTATCTAAGGAATGAGTCCTTTCATCTTGGACTTATTAATGTCATCTTATTTTGTGTTTCTGTTTTCTTTTTTCCTTCTTATTTCTCTGTCTGCCTTTTGTGGATTAATTGTGTTTTATTTACACCTTTTAGAAAAACTTCCTTCGGCTATTTGAAAGTTACATGCTCCATTTGTCTTCTTATGGAAGTTACCCTAAATTTTTTTCACACACATAAGATCAAGGCATAAGCTTTGTCTTCTAACAAAGTCTAAAATTAATCTAAAGAAAAACTTAACCACTTTTTCTTTCCTGTTTTCTCTCCTACCTGCTATTACTAAGGTTAAGATCATCTGGTATTATAGACCAGATTGTCAATAATTCTATTTGCGTTATGCTTAAAGAATTATTTTTGCTAGATTAAGTACATGTGTTCCAAGTAATTTTGGAAGTATAAGTAAAATAGACAAGCAGCCTGAAATCCAAAACAGAGTTCTCAGGAGTCATTTCTGAGCTTGAGACACCCTAGTGAATAGATGTCCTTCATGGTCTAGAGCCTGATAGATCAAGCAGGAGCTTGGACTTTTCCCAGTTATCTAAAATCAGTGCCTCATTGCTCCAGCTTCCTGTTTTCCTCTCAAATATCTCTGGGGAGAACATGCATTCTTCCATTCACATTTGTAAGTGCCAAATGCTCTTATGTTTCTATATCCTCTGATAAGTTGGCTTTATTTCATAGACAGACACAATTTTAGACAGAAATGTTGTTCTTTATAAACAGTTGATTTAAAGTAGTAAAGTATACCACTAATAGAAACTAAAAGTTATTTTATTAACAATGTGATAAGAGCTCAATTCATTTATGCCTGTGTCCTCAATGCTATCTTAAGAAGACATCTTAAAATCTATCACTCTCAGTTTTCTTATAGGTAAAGTTGGAAAACAAGAAAATCCAAACCCTAGCTCTCAGAGTCATTATAAAGGTTAGAAATAATGTTAAGTACAAAGCATAGCACAGAGAAGATGTTCAATAAATGGTGGTGGTTTTTTATCATATCCCTTATTTTAGCACCATTTTGCCCCCATGAAGTTCTTAGGGTTCTCTGCTGTCCACACTTTGATAACTGTTTGAGAGTCCATCTGTTGAGAAAACACTGGCCTATGATGTGTGTGTGTGTGTGTGTGTGTGTATAATTTTTAATACCTTGGTCTAGAGATGAGCTGCTCTTCTCTAGTCTGATAATTAAAAAATCATAGAATCATAAGAGGGACTATGAATTCAAGAGAATGGCAGCAAAATGTCAGAGGTTTATCTTGTCCTCATATTTTTTCATGTTCATTCATTTTTTTTTTTTTTTTTTAAATTTTATTTATTTATTTATTTATTTATTTATTTATTTATTTATTTATTTATTTTTGGCTGTGCTGGGTCTTCGGTTCGTGCGAGGGCTTTCTCTAGTTGCGGCAAGCGGGGGCCACTCTTCATCGCGGTGCGGGGACCGCTCTTCATCGCGGTGCGCGGGCCTTTCACTATCGCGGCCCCTCCCGTTGCGGGGCACAGGCTCCAGACGCGCAGGCTCAGCAGCTGTGGCTCACGGGCCCAGCTGCTCCGTGGCATGTGGGATCTTCCCAGACCAGGGCTTGAACCCGTGTCTCCTGCATTAGCAGGCAGATTCTCAACCACTGCGCCACCAGGGAAGCCCCATGTTCATTCATTTTAATGCCATCTTCATGATTTTTGCTTTCTACACCTAACAGTTATAGTATTATGTAGTAACTTTTAAAATTGACCTTAATTCAACTCGCTTATTTTATGTCACCTTATCTTAATCAATAATATATATAATAGATTATATAATAATATAATCAATAATATATAAAATACTTTTTATCTTAATGGCTATTATAAATATTATAATTATTAATATAAAATGATTCCTTTGTATATCACCTAAAATCATATTACAGCATATTTGATCAGTGCTATACTTATTTGGGGGAGCTCTGTTCTAATGAATGCAGTGCTCACTTTCTCTCCATACTGTGATTTGTTATAGGCCTGAGAATTCAACTAAGCAACTAGCTGACTTCCTGCCTCCCTTCTTTCCCACTTGCTGTTTATCTGACCACCCATTTATTCATTTATTTACAATTCAGTGTCCTGTACCGTGCTTGGCACATGGTGGGCACTCAGTGAGTAGTTGTTGAACAATGAAACTGATGCTTTTCAAAAATGATTTGAGGCATCTAATTTTATTAAATTTATCCTTCCTATTTAAATTTACATTTTAGCCAGTGTTTAAAAATACGGTAAACAAGTAGAGATCACAATTGTGCCTTGTACACGATATACTCAGTTTATCTCAAAATAATAATAAAATTCCTGGATATAACAAAATCCAGCCATTTATTATTATTATTTTTTTTTTTAATTTTATAGCTACTTTATTTATTTATTTATTTATTTTTGGCTGTGTTGGGTCTTCGGTTCATGCGAGGGCTTTCTCTAGTTGCGGCAAGTGGGGGCCACTCTTCATCGCGGTGCGGGGACCGCTCTTCATCGCGGTGCGCGGGCCTTTCACTATCGCGGCCCCTCCCGTTGCGGGGCACAGGCTCCAGACGCGCAGGCTCAGTAGTTGTGGCTCACGGGCCCAGCTGCTCCGTGGCATGTGGGATCTTCCCAGACCAGGGCTCGAACCCGCGTCCCCTGCATTAGCAGGCAGATTCTCAACCACTGCGCCACCAGGGAAGCCCCCATTTATTATTTTTTATGGCTGAGAATCTTGAGTCTTAAGGATGTGAAGTTATTTTTCCAGAGACCTCAGAGTAAATTAGTCCTAGAGCTGATTTTGAACCCAGGCTACTTGACTACTGAATCAGTTTCAAAACTCTTGGAGGTATTTCCCAACCACAGCTTGGAGATTAGGGAAGCAAAGTTTTATTTTCTGTTGTCCATGGTCCATTCCCTCTTCCTTTCTCTCCCCAACACAATTCCCCTTCCGTGTACCCATACACACACCAGTATTATATTTTCTCCATCACTCTTGGGAATTGAGCTAGAAACTATGTTTGTAATTACACTATGATTTGGAATAGGTAAAAAGTACACTATGGCATATTTTTCCAATTTAGGGTGGAACTACATTAGATTATTTTGCTGTTTAGTAGGAGGGTCATATATTTTGTACTTGTGTCATTTGTATTATGGAAACACGGCATACACTTGTCCATGCAGACTACAGTGAGCAAGTTTGGGTTTCATAATCAAATAAGGATTGCATTACCTCCAGAAAATAAAAATCTCATTGACTTTGTATTCAAAAGCTCTTTTGTATAAGATAATTTATATCTGGCAAAAGATGCGAGGTTCTGATTGAAAAGCAATCAGATGAGAGCAGAGTGCAGTTTGTAATACTGTATAATCTGATAAGCTGTTCCCAGTTTACCCCAGCTGAGCACAGTGGACAGGAATACAGTCCTCCTAGGAAGAGATGAGCTATAATGTATTCTAATGCCAAGGACAAATTCATGCTGCAGCTTCTAGTACAGAAAATTTAACAAGCGGAACCATCTTTTTAAAAAAATATGTAAAATTCCTTATTCCTTTCATTGATTAACCTGATGCTCTTTTAGTTTTCACGAAGATCTCCCACCATTGGAATATTACTCTGTGAAAATTATGGCTTAGGGCTTTTTTTCCGGAATATTTGTGACAGATGCACATAATAAATTATTTCTGAAAGTAAGAATCAGGGCTACCCCTCTGCAAAACAGACATTTGTCTTTCACATCCAGCTCCTCATTTTATGTTCACTGCCTTTGTTGCAGGCACAGACATGGACTTCCCCCCTCTGTCTCTCCATGACTCACACACATGTGTATGCTTGTGTGCACACACACCCTCCTTCTCTACCCCTTTCCCCCTTCTTCTTTTTGGTTTATTGGTCCTTAATCTTTTTTTTAGGTGCTTTCTGGACTGGGACCTGCCACTAACAACCCATACAGGTCAGTGATAACCTTCTGACAGCTCAAGTCTTATGTGTATCAGCTCCCTTTCTCTGTAGCTCTGTGTTTTGGTTAACACATACTTTAATAATAGATCCACTTTGTAGCTTGGATGTCAGAGTAAGTGCTCTCACCTTGTCTAATGGCAATTAGTTGATCTCCTAAATGCACTGTTAATTGACATGCTAAGGGTAAAAAGCTAGAAGAGTACATATTATTTTTTGAAGCATGTGAACTTTCATGTGTGAATTTATAATCTAACTTCTAGAAACGGAAAATGTTAAGCAGGAAGAGAAAGGCTAGAGGAAGAGCTGACTTTGGACATTTGCATGGTCTGATAATACCCCTCAAGGCAGTTGTTATATATATAGCCTCTGGTAACTGTGGGGTATATTGCACTGACTACATTAAAATTTCCCCAAGAAATTGGGTCAGACATTCATAGGGAAAGTCTCCTCTCCTCTTCCTTTTCCTCTCCTTTCCTTCCCTCCATCCCAGTCTCATTCATGTGCCTATTGGCAATTTTTCTTCTGTATCATTGTTTTTAAGAAAAATTTTGTGTTTGTGAATATAAAAAACCTGGTGGCCTCAATTTTCTTTCTTTTCACTAATATTTTGGCTTCTTGCCATCCTCAGCCGACTGTGCATTAGAGTGATGCTGCCAAAAAAGAAATAAAAAAGGAAGTTTTATGCTGATGTAGAATTGATTCATAAAGACTGGGGTAGAGAAGTTAACCTCTGTGCACAAGACTCCCTTCTGATGGGCAGATGGCTGTGGATCCTACATCCCCAGAAGATTGGATCCTATTATAGCAGGTGTAAAACCATCACCGCTCTGGGTGCATCTCTATGGAGTTCATGTCTTAAGTCTGCTCTCCCCTTAAATTCTGTGGGTGCTTAGATTTTTAACATGAAACTATGGAATGAGCTCTTATTACAAAGAATGTTTTGAATTATTTTAAAAATATAGTTTCTTTGAACAGTATGTTTGTTCCCTGTGAGATTTTTATTGGGAGATGTTAGATACATTTTAAAAGGTTTACAAGGTGCTGCTGTAACAGTGTAAATTAGAACTTGTGAGGTGAATTTTCTGTTTTCGCAAGGTTAGTTCTCTTCAAATAACATTAAGCACCAATATATTCTTTTCGTAATCTTTCCTATGACCAGACCTTCATGCACACAAACACAAAAGACATAAAAATATAATTCTATGAAATTTTAAGCTCTCCTAGTAGAGATATTTTCTAGATATATTTATTCTCTCTCATATTTATTCTCTCTATGTAAAATTCTTGTGACAATAAAATTCTTGTACAGAATATTTATCTGATAGGATTTCTCAGCTGAGACAGAGCTGGGTCTCTCCTAGAGCCTTATGAGGAATCTACCCCAGAGGTTTTCAGGATTGTCTGGACAAACAATCTTAAATATCAGAACGTTTGAAGACCCTGAAATAGATACCCAGTCTTATCCCTGATTTTCATGGGGGTTCAGGAGCTTTATGTGAACAAACTTGGATCCTGGCCATGAAAGAGATCCAGCTGTCTACAGACATGTCCAGTGAAAGAGGCTGAGGAGACAGAAAACCGATTGCAGGGGAGGGCAAAGGAAACTCTGAAAGAAAGATCTTACACCTGGGTCTAAGGAGCCTGATCAAGCTTTACAGGTTCTGAGGGTTAAGAAGCAGCTGTAATTCAGGATAAATTGTGAAGCTGCTCTTTGTGACATCTCTGACTCCAGTCCCCTGTGACTGCCTATTGAAAGCCTCTATGTATCCTGTGGAGTGTGCTAGGTGTTGAAAAGAGGGAATTGTGTTCCTAGAGGCCCTCTGCAAGAGCTGGGCATTAGGAATGGAGGGTTGGAGAGAGATCAGACAGTGTGCTGCAGAAGGTGGGGGTTTTAGATCAGCAGAAGCGGAGAAGGAAAAGTGCAGAAAAACACCCGAGACCAAGCTTGGGTCAGGACCACACTGAGGGTGACCATGTTAGTCTGCTAGGACTGCCATAACAACAACAACAAAAAAAACACAGACTGGTTGGCTTAAACACCAAAGTTTATTTCTCATGATTCTGGAGGTTGGATGTCCATGATCAAGGTATGGGTAGGTTTGTTTTCTCCTTAGCCTGCAGATGACCATCTTCTCCCTGTGTCTTTACATGGTCTTTCCTCTATGTGTATGCAGTGTCTGTGTCCTACTCTCTACTTCTTATAAGGACACCAGTCATAATGGATTAGGGCCCACCCATATGACCTCATTTTAGCTTAATTAGCTCTTTAAAGGCCCTGTCTTCAAACAGTCACATTCTGAGGTACCAAGGGTTAGGACTTCAACATGAATTTGGGAGGAGCTCAGTTCAGCACATGACAGTGACCTTGGTATGACATCTGCAACCGTATTACGTTGACAGAGGTTTAGACAGGCAGTACGAACAGAGTACAACCGTGGCAGGAAGAGTTGATGAGGACTCCCTTTCAGCTCTCCTAGAAAGACACAGGAGGGAGAACTATGGTCCTGCCACGTGGCAGATAGAGCAAATGGTCCAACAACTTGGAGGTAAACTGTGAAAGCGGCCTTTCTCAGGATCTGCAATGGATGTACTCTAGGGTTATTCAGATTACATATAAAATACCAGTTACAAATTATATAAATACATAATTTAATATCTTGGAATAAATGCTACAAATGTCAATGAAATTTTAAAAATCAAATTATTTTAACATTATTCCTATTTGCATTGGTTCTGAGTTGGAAATAGCTTTAGAACACATTCTATTCAGTTTTCATAAGGGTTTTCTTATACTTCATTTCCTTCTGAAAAGTCTGTGGGGAAGGCAGAGCAAACATTCTCAGTGTTAAACAGATAAAAAAATTGAATCTAAAGGAAGTTAAGATGACTTGTTCATGGTCCTAAAACCAGGAAACAAAAGAGCTGAGACTCAAAGGGGAATGTTTTGAAACACTATAATATAGAAATACGTAGTGTTGTAGTCAGCTCTGGCTGCCATACAAAATACCATATGCTGGGTGGCTTAAACAACAGACATGTATTTTATCACAGTTCTGGAGGATAGAAATCCAAGATTAGAGTGCCATCATTGTCAGGTTCTGGTGAGGATTCTCTTCCTGGTTTGCAGATGGCTGCCTTGAACCTTATCTTCACATGGGGGAGAGAGAGAGAGAGAGGGAGAGAAAGCTCTTTGGTGTCTCTTCTTATAAGGGCACTAATCCCATCATGAGAGCCCCACCCTCATGACTCTATCTAAACCTAATTCCCAAAAGCCCCATTCCTAATACCATCACATTGGGAGTTAGGGCTTCAACATATGAATTTGTGTATGTATGTGTGGACACAATTCAGTCCAAAGCACAAACACAGAATAAACAAAATAAAAGGGAAAAGAAAACAATCATAAGCAACTCTAGAATACCATCTAGCCATTAAATTATTTTAGAATAATTCTATTTGCTTTGCATTTATAAAATGTAAGTCATCAATTTTGGTGAAACTTAATACATACAGTTTTTTATGAAATTTCTATAATAATGTGGTATTGGTATATACTATAAGATGCTTTCTTCCCTCCTTTGTTATTCAGATCAGCAGGAAATGTATATTGTTGAGAGCTGATTTTGGCCTACTCTGTGTGTTTTATTATTTATTATGGATTTTCCTCAGTACTTTGAAGGGCCTGGTAGGTGGTGCTTTATAAATAAGGTGACTGTTGTCTCATGGTTCCATGCAGAGATGACTCGCAGGGACAATTAATTCAGCAGGACACTCCATTGTGATGAATCTGGAAAAAGGCCTTTGTCCCAAGCCTGAGGGCTTGGACCGGATGAATTTCTTAGAGCTGTGCTAAGGCCTGTTCTTCAGAGGGGAATGCTAAAGCAGCTTAAGACGTTTGCTCAAATGTGGATGAAGAGTAGAGTGTTTGGAAAGAAATCTTATTGTATTGGATTTATTATGACATAAAGTAGTAAGGAGACGTTAATATAGAGGAGGTAAAAAGTTTTTAAATTTTTACTGTGAATGTCTTATTCTCAAGTTACATGTTTAAAGTATTCATAGCGGAAGGATCAGCAGTTTTATTTACTTATTTATGTAATAAGTACTTACATTGAACTTACTCTTTGCTAGGTGCCCTTTTAAGCTATAGCAATCCTCTGAAACAGGAACTGTTATCTGTACTATACAGGTGATGAAGTAAAATATCTTGCCAAAGTCACACTTAGCACTAGTATCTCCCAAACCAAATGAAAAAACATTATAGAGAATTAGAATAATTGTGCTGAAGAGAAAGAACAGATAATTTTTCCAATAATAATGTATTCCCAACTAGCTTGAAAAACTGTCAGGATGTCCTTGAGAAGAGGATTTTAATCCATGTTCAAATATTGTAGAATCTCATATTATGCACATTTAGTTAATATGAGTTAAACCATATACACTGAGCTGGAGATTATTCCAGAGTGAGTGTCTTATGTGAACTGTTAATCTCCTGTTCCTTCCTTCTAACTCAGTTTCTCCGGGCCTCTTGCCTTGATAGTATTATTCTAATATTTAAAGTTATGAATTTTTAGATACCATAATCCCCTACATAGTAGCCAATACATTCTTCAGGTTCTCAGTCAAAGAAACAACAATATGTTCCAATACTAGAAAAAAAAAACAGACTTTGTTAGATTTAGAGAAGGCACATGGGTCTCCAATGTTTCACCATTTTAAAGGACTTTTAAGGGTAATTTTTAACAAACTGCAGTTTTTCTATTTAAAAAATTTAAAAGCTATCTTTATTTTCTAATTTCCACCTAAGATGCAACTTTACTCAGGAAAGAGCCGGTAGGATTCTACAACACACAAGAACACACATGTCGAGAAAACCAGCAAAATCTACATATCCTCTCCCATTCTAGGTCATAATTTCAAATTTCCTAGTGTGTCTTCCTGCCCCTTCAGTTTTGTCTTGCCCAAAGCACTTAACTCACTTATAACCCAATTGATATCTTGTGTAATGCTTTGTGAGTCAGCTGACCAGATAGTTTAGGTGCAGCCTCATTCTGCAATGACTTTCCAGGATGAAAGTTCTAATCTAGAAAATCCAACCTTTCCTCATCTAGACTAGTGGTGTCCATTCCCCGAGTAAAGAGTTAAAGCAATCTTATAATTTAATATAATTTAATTTACTGAGGTGTTTTAGGATCCTTGGAACCAGAAAGCACTGGATCAGTACCAGAAAGCACCAGAAATTTGTTGACTCTTCCCATATAGCTATCTCACAAACTTTTTAAAAAAGTAAAATGTTTATTGAACTATAACAGAGTGCACAAATTATAGGTGTATATCTGTAAACTTTGCTTTTTCACGAAGTTTCTGAATGGACCCATTAACCACATCAAGAAACTACCAAAGGCACCCAGAAGCCCCTCATGCACCATTCTAATCATTAACCCCTCTGTAGTGATTACCACTATTCTTTGTTCATTCTCATCACTGTATAGTACAGTATTCCATTGTATGATACGCCATAACCTATTTGTCTATTCTACTGTTGATAGAAATTTGGGTTGATTTGTATTTTAGCTATTGTGAGTAGTGCTGCTATGAACACTCTTTTGCATATCTTTTGGTGAATATTTGCATGCATTTCTGTTAGGTGTATATACCTAGGAGTCATGTTTCTATTCAGCTTTAGTAAAGACTACTATTTTCCAAAGTGATTATATCAATTTACACTCTTCCCAGCAACATATGATCCATATCTTCATTAAAACCTCAATGTGTTCTGCCACTTTGAATTTTAGACATTCTGGTGGTTGTGTAGTGTTATTCTATTGTGGGTTAATTTTATTTTCCTGATAATTAATGGAGTTCAACATTTTTTCATGCTAATTGGCAGTTTAGACACCTCTTTTTTTATGTTTTCTTTTTCTTTGGCCACGCAGGGCGGCATACCTGATCTTGGTTCCCCGACAAGGGATCAGGGATCGAACCCGTGCCCCCTGAAGTGGAAGCGTGGAGCCCTAACCACTGCACCGCCAGGGAATTCCCTAGATACCTCTTTTAGGAAGTTTTTGGGCCCATTTTTGCAATGAGTTGTGCCTTTGTATTACTGATTTGAATGAAGAGATACAGATATAGGTATAGATACTGATACAGATTTCATACTTTGGATACACGTCCTTTGTTAGAAATATGTATGGCAATTATCTTCACCTCTCTGTGGTTTGCCTTTTCGTTCTCTTTTTGGTGTCTTAAGTTGAATGGACTTTTAAAATTTTAATGTATACAATTGTACCTTTTTTTTTCCTCTCTGGTTATCATTTTGGGGGGCCTCTTTAAGAAATTTTTGCCTACCCCAAGTTTATGAAGAGTTTCTTGTAGGCTTTATTCCAGAAGTTTTATAGCTTACCTTTCACATTTAAATCTTGAATTCATCTGTAATAGATTTTTGGATGTGGTGTGAGTAAGGTATCAAGACTCCTTTTTTTGGAAGTACAGATGTAAATTGTCCTAGTTTTTGATGCAATTCTGATAGTATAATTTCAAAATTTTATTTTTTATGTTTGTTGTTGGTGTATAGAAAGATACAGTTGTTTTAAATATTGACCTTATATCCTTGGACTTGCAAAATTCGTTTATTAATTCTCAAAGTTGGTAGAAAATTTTGGATTTCCAGAGTGTACAATTAAAACATTTTAAAATGACAATTATTTTTCTTCCTTTCCAACCCTTATTTATTTTCTTTTCCATTGCATTTTTTAGAAGCTCCAGGATAAAAATTGGATAGAAGTAGTGATAGGACCACCTATTTCTCATTCCTGATGAAAAAAACCTTCAACAGAAACAATGTTTGCTATAGTGTTTTTGTAGAGGCTTATTAACAGATTAAAGAACTTCCCTCTTATCAAATGTTTTTATGCATTTATTGAACTGCTCGTATGATTCTTCTCCTTTATTTTGTTATTGTGGAAAATTACACTGATTTTCAAATGTTAAATAATCTCATCTTTCTGGAATAATTCCTAGAGTCATGATATGTATTATCCTTTTTATATATTGCTGTGTTAGATTTGCTGTTATTTTGCTTAGGGAATTTGCATCCAAGCTCAGTAGAGGTTAGCTTATGATTTTCCTAACTTGTATTGCCCATTAAATTTTGCTTTATAGTGAGTGACCTAATGAAATGAGTTGAGAGTGTTTCCTCTTTTTTAACTTCTGGAAGAGTTTGTGTGAGAACAAAGTTGTTTCTTCCTCTGGTGATGTCATATAAGCCTACAGATTTCTTTATGTGAAGGTTTTAAACTACAGACTTAATATATTTAAAAATACAAGAAAATTCAGACTTCTCTATTTTTTGCTGAGTTAAGCTTTTCTAGGAATCCATCTACATCTAAATTCTCAAATTGATTTATATAGAGGTGTTTTTTTTTTTTTGGTAATAAAATCCTCTCATCTCTTTCAATATCTGTATGATCTGTGGTGGTGTCCTCCACCACATTTCTGATATTGCCTCTTTGAAACTTCCCAATATTTTTTTTTCTCATTAGTCTTGCTAGTTTCTTTGATTCATGGACTAGAGAAGTCTATTCCTTAATTTTTAAGAATGTGGAGATTTTCTGGTTTCTTTTTGTTATTGAATTCTGCTTAATTCCATTGTGGCCAGAGAAGATACTCTGAAAGATTTCAATCCTTTAATTTGGTTGAGATTTGCTTTATGGCTCAACATGCATTTTATTTTGATAAATGTTTCACTATTCTTGAAAAAAATGTACATTTTGACATTCTTGGGGGCAGGAATGTATGTGTGTATATTATATGTGTATATATATGTATATATATATATGTATACATATATATATAATATAGCCTGTCAAATCTTTACAGTTTTTTTGCCTAATTCATTTATCAGTTATTAAAAGATGTATATTAAAGTCTCCCACTCATGCACATTTCTTTTATATATTCGAAGCTGCATTATTGAGTGCATATAAATTTAAAATCGCTACATGTTCTGGGTAAATTGATCATTTAATCATTATGAAATATTGGTCCCTATCTTTAGAAATACTTAGTGTCTTCAAGAATACTTTGTCATATTAGAATAGCTACACTAACTTTTCCTTGGTTCATGTTTGCATGTTTTTTCCATCCTTTCTTTTCAACCTCTGTGTTCTTATATTTAAAGTGTGACTCTTGTAATCAGCATTATAGTTTTAAAAATTCCAATCTTATAATATTACTGTTAATTGGACTGTTAGTCCAATTACACTTCATGTGATTACTGATTTACTTGGGTTTATATATACAATCTTAGTTATTTTTTAATTTTCCACTTGTTTTTATCATTTTTTTACTTTCCTATCTTCTTTTGGATTAATCACATTTTAAAAATTATTCTGTCTCCCCCAGTCAGCTTTTTAGTTATACATTCTTTTTTCTGTTCCTTCAGTGGTTAGTCTAGCGTTTAAAATATGCATTCATTACTTAATAGAATCAAATATATTTGTAATTTTCCACTTCCCAGACATGTAGACTACTTAGAACACCTTAACTACTTTACTTCCCTACTCCTGCCATTTATATTATTTTTGTCAGTCATTTTAATTCTACATATACCTAAACCTTTACAAGACGTCATTATTATTGTTTAGTACAATCAGTATTCATTTATATTTTTCTTCATACTTACCATTTCTGGTGTTCTACATTTCTTTCTCTCTGCAATAGTATTGCTAAAAGCTCTGCTGGGTTCTCTACCTCTTATAAGGGTTTTTTTCTCTGATAGGAATACTGATCTCTAATTTCACAATCATTAACCTCCAGTTGGCAAATACTTAAAGGGAAAATTAACTCACAGAATGTTGGCTTACTCACCTGTGGTTCTTTTCTATCTGTGATCTTGCTCCTTCAGTTACTGTCTCTATGGCTCTCTGATTATTATTAGTAGTAGTAATAGTATAGTGATAGTAGTAGAAGTAGTAGTACTTTATCCCATGTTTCTTGCTGTTCTCAACAGGAGTCTTCCACAAGCTACTTTTTTTTTTTTTAAGTAGCAATACATTTGTGCTGGGTTTTCCAATTTATAGGATGCCTTGAGATAGTTAAATTTTTCTTTCTCATTACTGTCTTTTTTTTTTTTTAATTTTTATTTATTTATTTATTTATTTATGGCTGTGTTGGGTCTTCGCCTCTGTGCGAGGGCCCTCTCCAGTTGCGGCAAGCGGGGGCCACTCTTCATCGCGGTGCGCGGGCCTCTCACTCTCGCGGCCTCTCTTGTTGCGGAGCACAGGCTCCAGACGCGCAGGCTCAGTAATTGTGGCTCACGGGCCCAGTTGCTACGGGGCATGTGGGATCCTCCCAGACCAGGGCTCGAACCCGTGTCCCCTGCATTAGCCGGCAGATTCTCAACCACTGCGCCACCAGGGAAGCCCCACAAGCTACTTTTTAAATCGTATCTATAAAGGAGAAGTACTCTGACACATTTTTAAAGTTCAAATTGACAGAGTTAAATGATGAATGAAGCACATAAACAATTCCAATTTAGAACATAATATAGAAATGATTTGTTCAGTCATGTATTTATTCATTTAAAAATATACTGGGTCCCTAATCTTGCCAGGTAATATTCCATATTAGGTAAGTAAATGATGAATGAGACAAATGAGGTTTCTTAAGTTCATATTCTTTCGGAAAGCATTTGACTGGAGGGAGACACAGGTAATGTATATGTAACATATATTAACGGGATAATTAATAGAATTGTAAATACTATGAAAAAATAAAAGAAGGGGATGTGATATATAGAGACTGGGAGTAGGTGGAGTCAGGCTGTTGTAGATTGAGTACTCTGTGGCTCGGAACATCCCTGAAGAGGTCATATTTGAGCTGAGAACTAAATGAAAATAACTGGCCTTCTACAAACTTAGGGACAAAAGATTCCTATAAGGATCAGCAAAATAAAAGGCCCTAAGGTAGAAATGATCTTGGCATGTTCAAGGAACATACAAAAATCTAGAGTGGCTTAAACATAGAGAATTAGGGGACAAGTGATGTGGCTCAGATCATGTGTGGACTTACGGACCATGATTAGGGGGTTGAATTTTATTCTAATGCAATGGAAATCCATTAGAGGGTTTAATATAAGGAAACATGGACTATGTTTTAAAGGATCATTCTGGCTGTACTGAGAATGGTTTATAGGACACTGGAGAGGAAGTTGGGAGATCAGGTAAGGGGGCTTGTAGCATTAACTTCCAGTTAAATATGGTAGATTGGATACTTACGTTTACCTTTGTTCCCTCCTATAACTTCACTAAGATGACAGAGAAGGGACAAAAAGGAATGAACTCAGACAGGAAAAAAAAACCCATGGAATGGAGATGACAATAGCTACATTATATGTATTGAGCAGGAGAATGGAGGCTTATTCTCTGGAGCTTTGGGTGTCATCTTGAAGAACAGTGAGATTAAATGAAAGTGTTCATGTTGAATGGTAAAGCTTCCAGCCCTCTCCCTTCCTCCCTCAGCGGAGATTACTCCTAGACAGGCTTATTCTCCCCAGGCAGGAAATTGGAGCATTCATCTCTGAGGAAATTTAGCAGCTCAAGATTTTGTGTCGATTAGATTTTAGTGAGAGGCACCATTTAGCATCCTCTTATGCTTTTTATCCAATTGAAAGAATCTACTGGGTGACCTGATAACATTTAAACTACTCAGAGGTTTTGTTAATGGTTATTACAGCTATATTATTACTTTGATCCTTGCTTAAGATTGAATTTTAATGAGCTTTCCTTATTTTAAGACTTTCTCAATTTTATATTTGACTGTTTGACAATCAGTTATCTCCTCTAACCTAACATGTCTTCAAATTTCTGGACACATTTTCTTTTATCTTTTTCATTCCTACTTGAAGCCTGGACAGTTCTTTTCTGATCTCATCTATTTCATATAATATCTTGTCAAACACTGCCCACAGAAACCTATCACAAAATTCAGTTCTCTTTTTCCTACTGCTACCTTTGGAACTACAGGATCATTGATAACACAATCTGTCTCTCAATTCATAGTTGTACAAATATTCTGCAACCACATAGCATGAATCACCATCTTTATTGCCTCTGATACCAGTTTCTTTACCACTTGCTATCCAACCACTAAGCCAGTGTTACATATTAGATGTTTATTGTTATGGTAGTGCCCCACTTGTGGTACCAAATATATACACTGTTAACAAAAAACCACCAAATCCGGGTGCCTAAATACAACTAAGCTTTTTTCCCTGCTCATGCAAAGTCTGCTGCAGGTCCACACTTTTCTCCTGGGTTGCTGTTTTCTATGTATTGGCTCAGTATTCCAAGCTGCCTTGGTCTTCTTATTAATACTTGCTTTCACCATCAATACACATCCCACCATAATAAGAAAGAGAGGCTGGAGATTTGAGCACAGCATTTAAATACTTCTATCTAGAAATGACGAGCCATTTTCTCTCAAATTATTTGGCCAAAGTAAGACTTATGGCCATGCCAACTTCAAGTGGTAGGAAAGTGAAATCCTCCCTGGGTCTGCAACAAGAGGGGAATCAGATATTATTTAACTAGCAATAAGTGCCACAGAAGATATATTGCATCTCAAAAACAAAGGGATACTAGAAATAAAGTATTTTTGGAGAATAAAAAGAGCCCTTGGAAAAGAAGTTGGAACAGAAATTTTAAAAAATCATTATGAACATTAGAAGGATTGAGAAATTTCTGGAAAGTAGAGCAAAAATAGAGACAGGACATTTCTTGGAATTCTATGTTCAGCCAAACTATCAATGAAGTGCGAAGGTAGAATAAAGATATTTCTGAAGGCAGGGTCTCAAAACATCTGCCTCTGATGCATTCTTTCTTAGAAATTTACTAGGAAATTTTCACCAAAGCAAATAAAGGTGTAAACCAGGAAGACGGCATGGGGTCCTGGAAACAAGGGTTCCAAATTTGATAAGAGGCTAAGGGGATTCCCTGGATGAAGGTGATAGAAAACCAATGGATCACAGACAGATGTGCTGCCAGTGTAGGGAGCGACCAGTCTGGATAAGTGCTAAATAAAAGGTTTCAGGAGTAATCTCTCCAAGAAAGACAAAAGGAAATTCAGAGATGATCTGATGTGTTTGAATTTGTTGGAAGGGAAACTCACATTTTGGGCTGTGGGTTTAGAGATTAATTAATGCAAATATCCACTGATAAAATGAGTCAACTGACTCAGGGTGAGCAAGGTATTCAAGAAAGGAAACATCATCATAGTTCACAACATGGCTCAGTTGTGGACAAGATTTACAAAATCACAATAGCATAAACACAGTATTTATACCAAAAACTATATTTATAATGTGGCATGGGAAATAGAAGTGACTTATAAATGATTAAAATAATTTTCTTCTAGTTAGTAAATAGATAGCTAAAGCTGACAAACAAGAAATGCATTGTTTAAAAATATGGCAACAAATACCAGAAGGAAAAATTAAATGGATTGAAAGCAATTGCCTCTTCAGTGTGGCAGTTGATAGTGGGGATAGTAGACTGCTGGTTTTTGTTGTAAGTCTAATCTAACTTTTAAAACTCTGCACCTGTTGGGAGGATAATCAGTAATTCAGAGAAGATACTGTCTTGGATCAGAATAATAATAATCGAGGTGGTAAAAAAGAAGTATGTCCCAGATTCTGGATACATTTTGAAAGTAATGTCAGCAGTATCTACTGACAGTTTGGATGATGAACAGTTAAGGGGGAGGAGCCAGTTTTAAAGGGAGGAGCAGGGGTTCAGTTTTGAATGTGGAAAGTTTGGGATGCCTAAAACATCTAAGTGTGGAGGATAGGTAGAGTTGGCTGTAAGAAGGGCATTTTGAAGGGAGAGGTCTGGGCAGGAAATCCACATTAAGAAGCTATCAGATCTTAAAACTATGACACTTAGGGAGTGAAGAAGCAGTCAAGGATTGAGTCGTGGGGTACTGTGAAGGTTAGGGAGGAGAGGAGGACACAGTAAAGAAGTCTGAGAAGAGGCAACCAGGGAAGTAAGAGGAAAATCAGGGAGACTGTGCTGGGAGTCAAAGGAAGAAAATGTTTCAAGGAAGAGAGAGCGTTAAATGCTAACAGTAGATCAAATAAGATGAAGCCTGAGAATTGACCACTGGATTTGGTAATGTGGAGGTCATTTGTTACCTTGATAAGGACAGTATTGGTGGAGTGGATAAATGAGGGTGATATAAAAGTGTTCATCCAGTGCTAAATCTTTATTTCATAATATATATTAGATTTATATAATAAATATAAAATGTCTTATATAACATACATTTTAAATGTGTAATTTCTTCATGTTTTGTGGTTATTAAATAATATATGTTCATGATATAAAATTTTAAAAATAGAGAAAATATAAAAAAAGAAAATATAAACACCAACAGCCAAGGAGAAAAAAAATGTTTAAAAAGAAGAAATTTTAAAAAAAAAAAAAAAAAAGAAGAAATTTTATTAGTCCAGTATAAGGGATGATAGTGACTTGGAATAAGGAAGAGGTAGTGGAGATGGGGAGAAATGGGCAGAGACGATGTGGGTGTAGGGAGAGCAGCGGGCTTGCTGATGATTGGCTGATGGGCTGCGATGAGGGAAAGAAAGGTATTGAGAATGACTCAAAGATAAGCTGTGTGAGCCTTCACTCAATACCTCTCAGAAATCCCTCAAGAGTGTTCTCAGTGCATATTTTTCAATGAAAAGTTTAATTTTTCTTTTTTAAAAAATATTTTATATTTTATATTTATTTTATTTTAACTTATTTGGCTGCGCCGGGTCTTAGTTGCGGCGTGTGGGATCTTTTAGTTGAGGCACGTGGGATCTTTTATTTGCGGCATGTGGGCTCTTTATCTTTAGTTGAGCATTTGGGATCTAGTCCCCTGACCAGGGATCAAACCTGGGTCCCCTGCATTGGGAGCACTGAGTCTTAACTGCTGGACCACAAGGGAAGTCCCGAAAGTTTACATTTTCTTAATTAAAGATAACAGTTAAAATAAATTTGTTTTAAAGATAGGTTTACCACCGAAATGGCTGTCTTAAACATTGACATTAGGAATTTGTATCTTTTGCTATACATGAAAATGGATTGCTTATTTATTATTTATATTTTGCTGCACCGGGTCTTCGTTGCGGCACACGGGATCTTTAGTTGCGGCATGCGAACTCTTAGTTTTGGCATGCGTGTGAGATCTAGCTCCCCAACCAGGGATCGAACCTGGTTCCCTGCATTGGGAGTGCGGAGTCTTACTCACTGGACCACCAGGGAAGTCTCGAAAATAGATTGCTCTTATCCATTCTTCCTCTTGGTGATCGTGCTTTCCATGGTGTAATTCTTAATTTCTTTTTCCAGCACATTTCATCGTTTAGAAAATTATTCAGATAACTTCAATGTATCTTGGAATTTTTAAAAGATGGGAAAAACTTATTTGCTATCATATGAGAACTAAAATATCCTAGCAATCTTTTCCCTTAAGGTTTAGAGGAAAAACAAAGCAGTAGCACAGGGAGATCAGCTTGGTGCTTTGTGACCACCTAGAGGGGTGGGATAGGGAGGGTGGGAGGGAGGGAGATGCAAGAGGGAAGAGATATGGGAACATATGTATATGTATAACTGATTCACTTTGTTATAAAGCAGAAACTAACACACCATTTTAAAGCAATTATACTCCAATAAAGATGTTTAAAAAAACAAAACAAAACAACAAAGCAGTAAAATATTTATTTTCAAAAAGTAAATCTTAAAACTGTATCTTTCATTGAAATATCAAGGTCCTAGGTAAGGGAAAAGGGGACATGTGGCAGAACCTTATTAGCTTGATTCTATTTTAAATAATTCAAAATTGGCTTTAATGGTACCCTAGATTTTGTCATAATGAATCAAGTTTTATACAATGAAAATAGAACCTTTTTTTTGATAATCATTTGTATGTCCTTTAATGAGAGTCAATGCAAGAAATGATACTCATATTCTCAACTAAAGTCTGATACTAACCAGAAAAATAAGCAAACATGTTTGAGCCTTGGTGTATCTGACATTGTGTTTTGCAGACAGGGGCTCTTCAGTAATATGAGTCCTGTCTCATATGCAGGCTGTGGACTCCCTAATCCACCTGTACCGAAAGGTCCCCAGCATTAATAAATTAGAGAGTAGTTAAGGCTTAGTTTCTTCTGTTTATTCATTTTGGAATTGGTTGTTTGTGTTAAGAATGGGGAAACTGGGGCTTCCCTGGTGGCGCAGTGGTTGAGAATCTGCCTGCCAATGCAGGGGACACGGGTTCGAGCCCTGGTCTGGGAAGATCCCACATGCCGCGGAGCCACTAGGCCCGTGAGCCACAACTACTGAGCTTGCGCGTCTGGAGCCTGTGCTCCGCAACAAGAGAGGCCGCAATAGTGAGAGGCCCGCGCACCGCGATGAAGAGTGGCCCCCGCTCGCTGCAACTGGAGAAAGCCCTCGCACAGAAACGAAGACCCAACACAGCCAAAAATAAATAAATAAGTAAATAAAACTAAAAAAAAAAAAAAAAAAAGAAGAACGGGGAAACTGACATTTATCCTCTCAGGACTTCAGAGTGATATCCTAGATGCTTCCAGTGAACAAGTTCACCCCTATTCCTCACCTGTTCGTCACAAGGGGTACAGCCACCTTTTCTCCTCTTTGGTATGTGGGTCACAATAGTAAAAAAGATCCTAAGGCCAATTGATTTCTCAGTGCTGCTGTGCTGTGGTTATGTTTCCTTTAAGTAGAAAATCAATGTATTTTGGATGAATGTCTCTCACAAGGAAGATACTGAGGATGATGAGACATACAGGACATAGTGTAGTTCTCAAAGAATTTATAATCTCTGTATAAGTAGAGATAAGTCAAGTGTGCATAAAAAATAGCCAGTAATGTGAAAAGTGATGGGAACAATAACTGCTGTAAGAATTCACATCCAGGAGCAATTGTGGTGAGCTAGTATGGTCAGGAAAATTGCCTAGGGTGGGACTGGGTGTATTTAGATAGATTACTCTAAGTCATAGGAGATGTCAGGGATTGAGAGTGGGGAAGAGATGGCGTGAATAAAGACCCCAGAGTGGTAGTGGGAACAATAGTTGTAGTACTAAAACCACAATAATAATTTTCATGAAAAACTTGTTAGCTAATCTTGTTAGCTAAATTGTTAGCTAAAAACTGGTTAGCTAAATTGTTAGCTAATCAGGACCCACTTCCTACCTCTGTCCCCAACACTATATGCTACAGTACAGGATGTTTGCTAGCAGAGTATTAGGAAATTTTTGTAGTTCTTAGCATCCCTCAAGCCATGAGAATCAGGCATTGTCCTAAAAAGATCTCTCTCAGAGAGAAAAGCTTTCACAAAGATTGTACAAATCCCAAATTTCAGTTACTTCCCAATTACTCACAGGTCCTTTCTCCTCCCAATACACCACGGAATCACCCATATCCCTGACAAGCGCACTTGAAGTTGGGACAGAGGCAACATTATCAGTAGGACTCTGCAACCTTCAACCTTGGTCCGGAAGTTCTCTGATCTCACCTTGTGAGCCCTTGCCGTTTTTGATCTTCAACAGTGAAGAATTCTGGCAGCGTAGCACAGACATTGACAACTTTGGCTTTGGCATGAGACTGAGTTCAAATCCTTACTCCACCGGTCACCAGCTTTGTGACTTTGGGCAAGTTACTGAGTGCTCTAAGCTTCGTTTTCTTCACATGGAAAAAAGGATAATAATAGTAATGCTTGCTTCATTGTCTTCTGGAGATTGAGAGAGATAGTCCATATAAAACACAGTGTTAAGCACATAGAAATACTTTACCCCTGTTGACTATTTTTGACTATTGTTTACTTGACACTAGGCAAAATATTGGTGCCTTATGTCAGATTCCAAAATCTCCAAACTAACTCCAAAAATGTATATTTTAATTTTAGTATCTCTTATATATCTTATATATCTCTGGGAGTACTATAAATTAGTCTGAGGGTTTGGAAATATTTTTAAAAATATGTATTACATAAAAGAAAAGAAACACTAAGTAGTCAGTCATTCAAAGTCCTCCTATTTTTTTATTTTATTATTTTTAAAAATTTATTTACTTATCTATTTATTTATTTTTGGCTGCGTTGGGTCTTCGTTGCTGCACACGGGCTTTCTCTAGTTGCGGTGAGCGGGGGCTACTCTTCGTTGCAGTGCGCGGGCTTCTCATTGTGGTGGCTGGCTTCTCTTGTTGCGGAGCATGGGCTCTAGGTGCATGGGCTTCAGTAGTTGTGGCTCACAGGCTCTAGAGCACAGGCTCAGTAGTTGTGGCACACGGGCTTAGTTGCTCCGCGGCATGTGGGATCTTCCCGGACCAGGGCTCGAATCCGTGTCCCCTGCATTGGCAGGCAGATTCTTAACCACTGCGCCACCAGGGAAGTCCCAATCCTCCTATTTTAAGTAGCAGAAAATATTAAAAGAAAGTGCCTATCAGTTCTCAAACTTCTTTATAATTAATAATATTACAAAGCAATAATAATAGGCAACATTTATTGAACACTATGTATCAGGCATTGAGCTACCTTATAGATGATATCTGTTATGAGGTAGGTGTTATATTATCCTCATTATTGTATTATCCTCAGTGCTTTACAGATAAGGAAACTGTTAAAAAGGCTGAGCAACTTAGCCACGGCCACATTGCCAGTAAGCGTTAAGTATGGCGACAACCCCAGCAGTGAGTTCAAAGCTCTATTAACCGTTTTGCTGCAGGGCACCGTGCCGTTATGGGGATGATGGCTAGACGTTCTTGTTGGAATAGCAGGTCAAATGGGAAAGTAGTGGAAGATAAGATTGGTTGGTTCATTTGGGGCCAAATTATGAAGGGTTGAAATGAAAAGGGTCTCTAGAGAGTCTACTTGATCACTCTTGAAAAAAAATTTAGTTAATCTGTGTGTTAGGGACATTATCATGTGGAATGCGTGTCTCACTGTCTGCTGAAATATTTAAATCAGATGGATGGTGGGTAAAGCACTTGACATAGTGCCAGGGTCCTTAGCGAACACTCCACAGATAGTAGCTGTTTGCTTATTATATTGTGGAAGTGTTCTTATCTGACCTCCATTTAATAGACTTGCTGCATTGACCAATGCCCTCTATTTCCCTTGCAAAAGATTTTGACTGATACTCGTGAGATGCCATGGCTATGCCAGTGCAGATCAGCTCTCACCAGGGGTCCTGATGTGTTGTTGTATGCTTCCAGAACATGAAATGTGCTTGTTCCTAAACCTGTTTCTCAGTTACATTTGTTATTTTTATCATGTAATCTAAGTGAATTGTTATGTAAACCAATGAAACTTGAATGTGGGAAGAAAGAGAAATTTCTGTACAAAGCTAGCTGAATGCTTTGGGTACATTTGATAAAGGCAGGTTGTTAAAAAAAACTGTGTCAAATTAGTTGTGGGAAAGCAAGTGTAAAAGATAAAGAATTCTTATAAAAATCTAGAAATATTCTCACTCACATTTCTTCACAAGGGGTTTATAATTCTTGGTTCAATTTAAAGGCACATTATATCATGGTATATTTTATGATATGGAACTTGGGTAAATATGGAATTTACCTGATCCTCCTGTAAAAATAAAAAGGCATTCATGTTGTTGTTGTTTACTTAAAAATTGCTGTGACATCTCTCTTAAATATCCTGTATTTGGTTTACATTTCTGAAAATAGGAAATAAGAGATGTAATATTGTGCTTTTCTTTATGATAGTGACCTTTTTATAAAGTATCTCAGTCAGCTCCTGAAGGGAGATGAATGCCCTGTGGTTGGTATACAGTCTTCTATTCAATGCAGGGTTTCAAATTTAGAACTTTTCTGGTTTAGAAACTATAAATTATTTATGGTGTATCAAGCTTTTTAAACGCTGTTTATGACAGGTTGGGATTTTGCCAATCTCAGTTGAAACAGTCTAAATAATTTATCTTGTTGTTCCTTCAACTTACAATACATTCTGAAGCCCAAGAAATGTTAAATAACTTTTATTTTCTTCTCTGCTATGCTGAGGTCAGGGAGGTTAAGCGCTCAGACATTCTTTGAACATTTCTTGGTCCCTTGTCTTCTCTCAGTGTGCTAGATTTCTTTTTTTACTTTCATATTGTGCCTTTCTTTTATATGACATTTCCACTTAATTGAACTTTTTTTTTTTAAAGAATCCCTTATCTCCCATTAATTATCTCTACTGAGTTTCTATACATTGTAATTCCAGTTATAAATAAGGGAATATCTTTGCAAGCAAAGAATTCAATTATTTTTAGATCCCAGTATCTTCTGAGAGTATGAACAATGAATTAGTCTGATTTGATTTTACTGAAATGTGTGAAACATTAATGATAAACATCAAATAGTTCAAAGTTTTGTTAAACCCTTATAATTTAGGCATTTATTTGAATTCTATTTGCAACATGTTAAGTATGAGATAATGCAAATATAGGGTTTTTTTTGCTTTCTTCATTCAACAGTGTTTTCAAGATTTATTCATGATATACAAGTAGATTCTTTTTAAATTTCAAAAGCTAGGTAATGAATATACCACAATCTATATATTCTGTAGTTGGTGGATATTTATATTGTTTCAATTTTTTGCCACTAAAACCATGGGCATCCTTATTTATTATTAGCAGTTCTCTCAGGTATACTCATAGAAATGGAACTGCTTAGCCAGACTATGTGTATTCTTAAATTCTAATTTTTTATTTAGGTATAATTGACATATAACATTATATTAGTTTCAGGTGTGTAACATAATGATTTGATATTTGTATCTATTGTAAACTGATCACAACAAGTCTAGTTACCATCTGTCAGCATACACGGTTACAAGTTTTTTTCTTGTGATGAGAACCTTTAAGATTGATCTACCCTCTTAGCAACTTTCAAATATGCAGTACAGTATTATTAACTGTAGTCACCATGCTGTACGTTATATCCCTGTGACTTATTTATTTTATAACTGGAAGTTTTATCTTTTGACCCCCTTCACCCATTTCGCCCACCTCCCACCTCTGGCAGCCTGTTCTCTGTATCTATGAGCTTGTTTTTGTTCGTTTGTTCATTTAAAATTTTTGTAAGATTCCACATACAAGTGAGATCATATGGTATTTGTCTTTGTCTGTCTGACTTACTAACTTATTTCACTTAGCATACACCCACAAGATCCATCCATGTTATCACAAAAGGCAAGATTTCATTATTTTTAATGGCTGAATAGTATTTCCTTGTGAATGTATAAATGGATGTGTGTGTGTGTGTATATATATATATATATATATATATATATATATATATATATATATACACCGCAGTTTCTTTACCCATTCATCCATTGGTAGACACTTTCCATGTCTTGGCTATTCTAAATAATGCGTGTGCTTATATCTTTTTGAATTAGTGTTTTCGTTTTCTTTGGATATATTCCCAGAAGTGGAATTGTTGGATCATATGGTAGTTTGATTTTCAATTTTTTGAGGAGCCTCCATACTGTTTGCCATGGTGGTTGCACCAGTTTATATTTCCATCAACAGTGAAGTTCCCTTTTCTCCCTATCCTTGCCAACACTTGTTATTTCTTGGCTTTTTGATGATAGCCATTATAACAAGTGTGAGGTAATATCTCATTGTAGTTTTGATTTTCATTTCCCTGGTGATTGGTGATGTTCAGATATAGATAGTTTTACTTCATGAATCCTAATCACCTGGAACTACCAGTTTCCAGTAAATGTGGAATTTTTATTAATTTTGAAAATGGAGAGGTTTGAGAAAAAGGAAAGGCATGTTATCGGTATTTGATTACGACAGCAAGTTCTGCCAATTTTAATAGCCCCATTTCATTAAGTAAGAAGCAGAAGAATGAAAAGGATGGACATTAAACATGCAAATATGAAATTCTTATACTCAATGAAATGCACATGTGATATTACTAGCTCCATTTATTCTTTTCTGTCATCTATTCAGCTGTTTTAGGTAATACTCTATTTTTAAATTTGGGATCCACATATCACTCATTCTCAGTAAATGGGGTTGGGTGCAGGGCTAGGGGTGATATGTAAGTTAGGTGTGGCTAATCAGGTCCCACTTTTCCCTGTCCTCAGTGATTAGTTCAGGGATGCCCAGGTGATGTCATCAGAGCCAACGAGATGTCTTGAGAGTTTCTGGAGACTAGGGATAGAGGGAGATACAATTTGCTGCCAAAATGGAAGCTGAGATTATGTAAGTTTCTGGAGTCCTCTAAGCCATCTTGCTTTTGTAAGGGAGGAGGCTGTCTGCAAATGGATCAGGAAATAGAGTTGGAAATCTGCCAGGTCCTGGTGACATAGTTTGAGCTTCTGCGTCAAGATAAACCTATCCCTAGAAGTTCTAATTTCATTATCATTAAATTCTTTTTTGCTTAACCTTTTGAATTAGGTTTTCTCTTACTTGCAAGGAAGAAGTTCTAACTGATAAAAATTACACACAAAGAACAATAAACCGACTACATATTGTGGCATGCATGCTGGGCTCACTATGCTTTCATTTATGGATTATTGATTAATAAATATGAAACTTTATGTCCACTTCCAAACCCAAAGCAATTCCAATTACACAAACCTGTTAACTAAATGGAAACAATAGTTTGAACAATGTCTGTATCTTATTAAATTTAATACTGATGTTTAAAATATTCTTTTTTAAGAATAAACCAATTTTGTGTGACTGGGGTTTTAATTTTTCATTTAAGATTGTATTTATTAGTTCCCAGTTTCATTTTTATGAGAGATTGGGGTCATTTGGAAAATTGATGAAAACTACACACTCAATACTGAGAAAATACTCATAAGCACAAAATACAGTGTCAAGCGGTACATAGATTTTCTGAAGCCCATACATAGACTCCTGATTAAGGCTCTCAGCCCTACAGTCAGAAAACGGGCCCTTGAAATTTTTTATTTCTGGGATTTTCTTGAAGTTTTCTTTATTATCTTCCATATGATCAAATTTTAGTATGTTCTAGGGATGCTTGAGAAAAAGGTATATTTGCTTTCTTTACATAGGATATTGTACCCTAAATAAATCAATCTTACTCAAAGTTCAGTAATTTATAAATATCTATTCTTTCATTTTCATGTATTTATAATACTATTTATATATTTTAATGATGTTCAGTAATAATTATTCACAACAGTTTTGTATTTCTTACTGATTTATCTTTTCTAAAAAATAGAGAGACCACTGAAGCTTTGGGTCTTTAATTATATAATAATAATGCAATCCTTGATTTCTTTTGCTTCTACTTGCCTAATAATTTTTGACCATTTTATTTTGGACAATCCTCTAATGTGCCATTTTAGATATGTTTCTTGTTAGCCACATATAGTTGAAATTTGTTTTGAACTTAATGAAAATATTTGCCTTTTACCTGAGAGATTTAACTCATTTAATTTTTCTGTAGTGAGTGATATGCTTGATCCTCTGTCACCTTGTTTTTATCTTCCTTTTGGCTTTATTTACTCTCTTTATAAGGACTATGATTTTTTTCCTTTATCTTCTACAGTAGGTATACTATTTTTTAAAAACATTAGGAATGATTTATTTCTGTGTAACAAACCAGCTTAAAATTAAATGACTTAAAACAACATTTATTTAACTTAGATTCAGTGAGTCATCAACTTAGGGTGAACTTCAGTGGCTCCATTGGACTCCTTCATGCATTCACAGGGTGGCTCTTCTTCTTCTGGGGATGGTCTGGCTGTCAGCTGTGGTGACAAGTGTCAACTGAGCCAAATGTCATTGAGCAGGCTTGTACGCATGGTGATATGGCAGGATTAAAAAAGAAAGGATATCTAGAGGCTACAGCCAAGGGTCGTTTATTGAGAAACTACTTCCAGGGATCAGAACTGTGCCGTAATCAAGGAACACTTCCTACCTCTGAGTAGAGGGACCTAGGAATATTTGCTTTATTGGATTTCAGAATTGCTATGGACCATGACTGTTGTGTGCCTTTGACTTCTCTCTTTGTTGAATGGGAGTGTCTATTGTGGTTATTCTGCTGTGGTTCACTATTGTAGATTGGGTATGATAGGGATAGGTAATTTTTCTTTTTAGGTCAGAGGTCTCTAGGTCAGGAGGAGCTCCATCGAGACCAGATGTTCAAGATTCTGAACCTGAGCATTATGTAGTAATTAGATTCGACTTTGGGATGTCTCAGGGGAAGTGAGTATATTTTTTCTGTGAGGGGGATGTAAATAAGTATGGCCAGATGTCAGGCCATGGTAGACTGTTTGCAAAATTGGCCACAGTTATTTCTCTCGCATCTCCATTCCCTTTGCAATGTAATTTTGCAGAATTTCCCATTAGGAGTTAGTTAGAGTCAAATTTTCCATCCCTCAAGTCTAGGCTGGCCTTGTAATTTGCTTTGACCAACAAAATGCAGTGGAAGTGTAATCATGTTCTGGGACTGGACTTCAAGAGGCCTTTAATGCTTTGAATTGCTCTCTTAGAAACTGCCCTCCTGTTTCCACGTGAAAAAGCCTAGGCTATCATTACTGGAAAATGCATGACGGTATGCAGCAAAGATGAGCTGTCCCAGCAGAGACCAGAGACCATCCTAAACTAGTTATTTCCCAGCCCACCTGACAACTGACCTCAGATGAATTAGTGAGGCCACCTGAGAACAGAACAACTGCCTGGCTGAACACAGTCTAAATTGCTTACCCACAGAATCATGAGCTAAATAAATGATTGCTGTTTTAGCCGAGTAAGCTTTAGGGTAGTGTGTTGCACAGTAAAATTTAACTGAGAAATTCTTCTACTGGTTCCCTTTCACTTTTCCGAAAACATTCTAGAACATTCTTCGTAACCTAATCTAGGAATGACGGCTCATCACCTTTGTTGTATGCTATTTGTTAAAAGTGAGTCACTAAATCCAGCCTGCACTCAGGGGATGGGATTACACAGAGGATTACAACAGTAGGAGGCAGGGATCAGTGGGGGCCATCTTGGAGGCTGCCTGCCTTTGGAATTTTGCTCAGTCACACAGTATTATCCTACCCCTGTCTTCTCTGCCTCCCAGTTTAGTCAGATATGATCTTATTTCTAGGGTTTCTGTTGCTCACTATTATGACTTTTAATAACATTCTCAAAACTTTATCTTATAGGCTATTACCTTAAAACAGTTTCTCTTCCCTCTATGCCATTTGCTGTGAAGACAGCTGGGTTCTTATACTTCCATCAGATCTCTTTTCCTGTCTCCACCTCTCAAACTATCAGCATTAAATTACAATGTAAACATTGTCAGGGCTCATAGGATTTATGCCCAATTCTAGTGTTAAAATGATATCTTCTGAAACTTGTCCATGGACTGATTCTGTGAAATAGAAATCAGTAAACAGAGATTACTATACAATAAATATGTAAATGTTATTCACTGCAGAAACTACTCTGGGAAATTTTATAATTTCTTTGGTAATTTTCATTCCTCTTTTTCTCTTCCTTCCCTTCTCTTGTTTCTTTCCTCCCCACCCCCCACCCCTTACTCCTATTATTTGGATGTCGGACCTCCTGGGACTCCTTTATATCTCCCATCATTTCTCTCTTATTTTCCACCTTTTGGATTTTGTTTTGTTTTGTTTTTGCTTTTTATTCTGGGAAATTTTCTCAACCTCATCTCTCAGCCTTTGTCATATATTTCAGCAATCCACATTTTCATTTCTGAGATCTCTTTATTCCATGTACCTATAATATATGAAAATATTAAAATATATAAATGTATATAATAAAGAGCTGAAAAAATATAGGCCTACTAAATTCTTACGATTTATTCAGTTTAATCAAATAATGAAAAAGACAGGAAAGTGTATACATTGTATGTCATAATCTTTTACATACTTAAATAATTCCACCAATATTTTAAATATCAAGCTCACTTTTATATCCTATAGAAGCAATTTAGGGGTTCAGAGCTTTTGCCTATGTGCTTTTCTTTGTACATTCATGCTAGCTTAAATTATCACCTTCATTCTAATGACTACTGAATGAATCTATAACTTTGCCTTCATCTTCCAGTCTGGCTCTAGTTTTGCATTCCATCAACCTACAGAATATCTTCTACTGCCTATCTTGTTACTTAAACTTGACATGCCCCCAAGCCAGGTTCATCATCTTGGTGCCACCATTTTTCCTGTCATATTAGCTCAAAACCTTGTAAAGTCAAAGTGATTTTCAAAGAGTGAAAATTCATGTATAAAATGTAGCATTCTTTATTTTCCTATAATGAAAATGTTATATTTTCACCTCATGCAACATTCCTCCTCGAAGTAACAAAGCAACCCAATCACTTCTAGGGAAACTCAGTTACTCTAATTGTTAATCTCAGTCAAAATCAGTGATCTCCCATTCATATTTAATATTTATGTTTTATATATATACATGTATATTATATATTTGATATTTTCTGCTTTTTCTCTTCACTGCAGAGGTGCATTGTTGGGGGGAGGAGTGTCTCTGTCTCAGTCTTGACCTGCCCCATACTGCCAGTGGCTGAGATGTATAATCCTCCTGCCATCATCCTTGGTTATCAGCATCAATTCTTAACTTTTGCTGAGATGTCTTTGGGTACCACGACAGTGTATGAACTGGGAGTATCACTTTCTGTTGCCATAATTCTTCATCACCATATCTGACACCTCTTCAGGCCAACAACTCTCAAATAACTTCAGTTGCTTGAGGACCCCTCATCAGGGCTGCTCTCCAGAGATATAGGACCAATCATCACGACCTGCATGATTGAGACATCACAAGCCCAATGTCATTGTGGTGGTCAATAAAGGAGGGTAGTCTTCCACTCTATCCTTGGATCCCTAAGGATAAAGGAAGACTGTGGCTCTTCTGACTCTTTCTGATCCACAAGGCTTAGGAGTGTGGAGCAGGCAGAGGAATGGGAGACGACAGTGTTCAAAGTCCTTACTCTAAGTACCTAAGCTCTCTTCTTCCCATCTAATTATCTTTTTCCTTTCCAGGGAAAGTTTGCCTGGAAGGAGGGCAGAAAAAAAGCTTTCTTAACAATTTTCCTTTAAAATATTCTATGTTATGTCGATGGACATTTAGGTTGCTTCCATGTCTTGGCTATTGTAAACAGTGCTGCAATGAACATTGGGGTGCATGTATCCTTTTGGACCATGTTTTTCTCCCAATATATGCCCAGGAGTGGGATTGCAGGGTCATATGGTAGCTCTGTTTTTAGTTTTTTAAGGAACCTCTATACTGTTCTCCATAGTGGCTGTACCAATTTACATACCCACAAACAGTGTAGGAGGGTTCCCTTCTCTCCACACTCTCTCCAGCATTTATTGTTTGTGGATTTTTTGATGATAGCCATTTTGACTGGTGTGAGGTGATACCTCATTGTAGTTTTGATTTGCATTTCTCTAATAATTAGCGATGTTGAATACCTTTTCATGTGCCTCTTGGCCATCTGTTATGTCTTCTTGGGAGAAATGTCTATTTAGGTGTTCTGCTCATTTTTTGATTGGGTTGTTTGTTTTGATGATATTAAGCCGGATGAGTTGTTTGTAAATTTTGGAGCTAAATGTCCGACAGAGGAATGGATAAAGAAGATGTGGTACACATATACAATGGGATATTACTCAGCCATTAAAAAGAATGAAATAATGCCATTTGCAGCACATGGATGGACCTAGAGATTGTCATACTGAGTGAAGTAAGTCAGACAGAGAAAGAGAAATATCGTATAATATCCCTTATAAGTGAAATCTAAAAAGAAGTGATACAAATAAACTCATTTACAAAACAGAAACAGACTCATAGACTTAGAGAACAAACTTATGGTTACCGGGGGGGAAAGATGGGGGAAAGGGATAGTCAGGGAGTTTGGGATCGTCATGTACACACTGCTATATTTAAAATGGATAACCAATAAGGACCTACTGTATAGCACAGGGAACTCTGCTCAATGTTATGTGGCAGCCTGGATGGGAGGGGAGTTTGAGGAAGGATGGATACGTGTATATGTATGGCTGAGTCGCTTTGCTGTGCACCTGAAACTATCACAACATTGTTAATTGTCTATACCCTAATATAAAATAAAAAGTTAGAAAAATACTCTGTTATATGCACAATGTAGGATTATTATTATTAAATTTTAATTTAAAGCAAATAACTTGGTGTCTTTTTTCTCTTATTCCTCTTTGACATCCCCAGTAGAGCAAAGCATGCTTCGTGCCCCCTAGCCCAGTTGAAGACGGGTCAGGGGTTAACATACATGTGGAAAAAACACATCAGTTAATACTTCCCATCGCCTTTTAAGTTTGGACTTATCTTTAATACCTTTCTCTTTTTGACTTCTATATCCAAGATCCCAGACCTTTCTTTTCTTTAAAATACCTTTACTTATTTGTGCCTTCCTTTCAAGTCTGACAGCTACTGCCCTAGTGGAGACCTTATCAAATACCAGGATTACTGAAATGGTCTCCTGGCAGACCTCTATGACTCAAGCCTCTTGCAATTTGGATCTGTCTTCTGTATTGTTGCTGGAATACTTTTCTTTAAACACCACTTTTATCATTTCACTACTCTTTTCAAAAATCTACAATGGTTGCCCACTGGGTCAAGTTCAAAAAGTTTTGCTTGACTTCTGGACTAACTGAAATAGGGATTCACTTTCTCTCTAAAACCTTATTTTTCACTTGTCTAAGCAAGACCTTCTCAAGTTGGTTTCCTTATTTTCCTGTATTAGTCATGCTAATTTTTGCCTTTGCATTTATGCTGCATTTCTTGACAGTAATGTCTACCCCTTTTATTTTTTGTTACCCCAATTTTAACCATCTGTCAAGACCCAGTTCAGCCTCACCCCTTTCCTGATGTCTCCTCCCCAGTGAAAACAATTCACATTAGTCTTTCTTGCCTTGGACCAGTTGTTCCCAGACTTTCCTGAAGATTAGAATCACCTGGAGGTGGGAGTGACTTTAAAACATTCCAATGCCCAGGTTACAGCCCAAACCAAATAAATTACAACGCCTGGGATCGGGAGCCAGGCATCAGTATAGTTTAGATCCTCAGGTGGTTTCAATGTGCAGCAAAGTTTTGGGAACCATTGCTTTTGGTTTATTATAATGTGTCAGCTTACCATAACTTTGCATTTGGCTATATTTGGTCTACTATTTGTCTTCGATTATTTTTTTGTTACTCATCTAGAATGCAAGAAAACAAGATTTATGCTGATTGAAGCAGAGACTGTTGGTGCTCCAACCAGATCCCCTGTATCCCTTTCACCCATCTGTTCACGTCTCCTGTAGCTTTGGCGTGGTTTTGATTCCAATGGCCAGCACCTGTGAACCTTCTTTTCCAGGCCAATCTCAGGCTCCTTATCTCATGAGCAATGTGCCTGGGAATATGAAACCCCAGTTCCCTTGCTTCTAGTTTGGATAGATGTCAGAGTTCCCTGCAGGATGAGGTCAAGACCCTCCCTGGGACTTAGTCTGAAACACACCCTTACATGGGTTTCCTCCTTGTTCTGCTTTCCCTACTCTCTTGCTGATTTCTCCTGGGAGCACCTTCTTAATAAATCACTTGCTCATGAATCCTCATCTCAGAGTCTGCCTCTTGGGAACCTAACCTAAGATACTTATCCTTCCTTCAAAGCAGAGTGCTGAGCACATATAAAGTTCAATGAAGATTTATTAGACAAGGGATTCTTGATATGAGAAATAGAAACAATTTAATAAAACCTTAGTTGAAAGTACTCATATATAATATATTCAGGGTTTCTCTGTAGAATTAGAATTACTTTTTTAAATGTAAGTTTAAAATCCTGGGCATATTGAAATCTCACTTGGGGTAGGAAATATGGGCTAGGTAAAAATTTTCTCAGCAATATTTATAAAACTATCTGAGGAACAGTTTGAGACCAAGCAGTGTGTAGTATCAAGGCAACTGCATTGAGAGCACAATCGAACAACAGAATGGGAGACCCTGCATTTAATCTCAAATGACATATATTGAGAGGGACATTTCCTCTAGACTTGGGGCTGAGAATTTGCATTTTTAACAAGTTCCCAGGTTGGCTTCATGACTTTGGAGTCGGAGGAGGAGGGTCAGGCTAGACCCCCTGTGGGTCACCAGTTTCACTACCCTGGGCTTGGTAAAATTTTATGATTTTTAGGAATCATGAAAATGATCAAACATCAATAGTATCTGCCTGAGGTATTGCGAGACAGAAAAGAGGCCGTCCATCAATTACGTTTGTAACAGTGATTAGAAAAATAAAATTGCTTCTTGTGAATGGTTATCCTTAAACTATCAGCTCACCTAGAATGGAGTTTTTACACATTACATTTTATGGCCAGTGAAGCAGATTTTTACATCTTGAATCATCTCCTTTCTGACCCCTTCTCAGGGCTAGCAGCAGTGATTTTGTGCCTCTCTTTTCTTCCTTACTCTATCTCTCCCTGGGGTCCGTGGTAGAGAATAGAGAATTCAATTTATTCAGCTGTTTTGTTCATAAGGGCATGTGGTTATATGGATCATTTTACATTTATACAGAACATGAGCTTTTTCCTTCTCATATAATTATTTATCAGTTATTATGAGGAGGTTTGAGGCTTTAGCATATAAACACAACACATGAAGATAACATTTTGATATAATTTCCCATTTTCACTACCTATTCTTACCAGACTACTCTGGGAAAGCTGTTTGTACACACTTCTCTGGGTATGCAGTTCCTCAGCTAATAGCTTTGTTCTGTTTTCATACAACATATTATGTATGATTGCAAAAATGTCTTTCGTGTAGCCGTAATTTACTGTTTTTGTTTACTTGCCCTTTTGGGTTGTATCACAATTAGCAAATGATGTGACCCTCTTCTGTTAAAAGTAAACCACCTCCCTTTAGGTTGTTTGATGTAAAACAAAATTCCACTAGATGGTGGTATTGGAATGCATACTAATATGTCTCTTGTCACCTTATGTCTCTATAAAATCCTCAGTTTGAAATCTATTGTAGCCTGTCATTTTAGCTTTCGAATCAGGTCTGCTCCCCCCCCCCCCAAACTAAATGGATTGGGATGATTTGGTATTTAGGTAATACACCACTCAGTGTTTCCAGAGACCCCCTGAGGACAGTGGGCAAAAACAATGAAGAGGCATTTTTTGTCCAGTTCTCATCTAGATCACTTCTTTGCTGGTATTTTTGGTTCCCTTATGCTATTCCACTCATATTTAGGAATAGTCTCACAGTGACACCATCTTTTGACCCTGGTCACTGCTCTGGGCTACAGATGCTTCACCCAGTCTTGTCTCCTCAGCTGACTGATGGATCTATTAGATTACTAACTGTTAAGAACTAACTGATCTTTGCCAGTTTGTCCAGTGCTTCTCCAAGTATGGTCACTGGACCAGCAGTATCACTTGGGAATTTGTTAGAAAGACAAATTCTCCGGCCAGATCTGCTGAATTGGAAACTCAGGCAGTGGGGCTCAACAATCTGGACTTTCACAAGCCCTCCAGGTGATTCTAATGCACACTAAGCTTGAGACCCGCTGTGTTAGATCCTTCCTGGTAAGAAAACTCTAACTCCAGTTGGGCTAAACCTCTCTCCTGAAAGTCCTTAAAGAAGAACTTTGAAGGCATACAGGTGGGTGAAAGAAAATTTTGAGGGCGAGCGTGTGTCCCATTTGGCCTATAGAGAGGGCTGGCTCTGCCCTCCCTTCAGGTTCTGCCCTCCCTTCAGGTTCTGCCTGCCACCATGGAGCCCTTCCATTGCAGTAATATTTAAGCCTGTTTCTAGTATGTCAATGGTGTTGGAAAGTAGGATTCACATTCCTTTTCCGAGAGAGAGGCCGTGAGATGCCCAGGAAGGCCGCCAGATGGCAGCCTCGTTCCTACGCTGTCTCTGCGTTTCTGAACGGCAGGTTCTGGCTCTTTAGTCAAAGAAAGGCTATCCGGTGGCAGCGGTCATTTATTGGCTAGGCTGTTTGTCGCTTTCGCTACTGCAGCTTGAGTCAGAGCCCACGGGGGGGAAGGAGAGAGGAATTGATTAGTGTATCACAGAGCTACTAATCGCACAGGAGACTGCGATCCACTATTGTCCCCATTTCACTGGGTAATTGCAGGGGAGGCCGTGAAGGTTCCACAGGAGGTGAGCCATCTAGCGAAGCTGGGTCTCAGGCAAGCCCAGTCAGCTCAGACAGGTGTCTGGAATAGCTCTGTCTTCTGTCCTTTGATGAATACTGGGTACCTGCACATCCGAATCACCTGGGGGAGCTTTCAGATATCCTGATGCCCAGGCTGCACCCCAGGCCAATCTCCATCACAATCTTGGGGTAGCTTCTGGCCGTCGGTATAGTTTAAACCTTCCCAGGTGATCCAATGTGTATCTAGGCCTGGGATTCACTATATTAAAGACACACATTAGATTTGTGGCAAAGTTGTTTCAATGGAGAAACCTTGGTTGTTGCCTCATATCCTAGTGTAAATTTCAACAATGGAGTTTTTTGTCTTGGTCAGTTTTGTTATTCAAATGGAAGGATTTTGTTGTACAACAGAAAGGTATCACTCCCCCCTCCTCCAAATTTCTCCTCCCTTTCCTCTTCCTCCCTTCCTTCCACCCTTCCTCCCTTCCTCCCTCCTTCCCTCCCTTCCTTCCTTCCTTCCTTCCCCAGCTGAAGATCCAAACTTGTGGCTACAAATTGGGGCATATTACCGCTACTTAAAAGGAATATTTTACCAAAATTCTATAATCAGTGTTCTGAGTTTAAAATACTCTAATTTCCTTTTTGCCTCTGGCCACATGTTCTTAGGTGCCTTCAGGCTACAGTCCCTATTTTAAAGGATATGATTGTAAAAAAATTTACATCAGGCTTGATGAAACGCTGCTATTTTTATCTCATTACCTAGTATTTGAATAGATGGAATGAAAACATCCTATAATAATTGCTTGCAAAACTCTGTAGAACCACTCGCTGGAGTTGGAAATTGTTCTCTAATACCAAACTCCTCTTGTACTGAACAAGGTGAGTTTCATGAAACTGTGTGAATATTTCTATTCTATTTATGTTGGAAAGTCCTGTGTGTTTCCATTCAAAACTCTTAATAATAGGTAGAAGGAAACTTGGAAGGAAACAGTTGTGGCCTGTGAAATAGGAAATATGGTTTAACTTGGTATAAAATTGTAAATGAGGCTAAGCTTAGTTGTTTGCACCACAGGGGGACCTAAAAAGCATCTCCAGAAATTCACTGTTAGTGATACATTATGATTCTCTAGGCATCACCTTTAGAAATATACTCCTTACTAGATCCTTCTTTGGCAAAGACTTATCAAGCTGTTCTCTGGGAGTGGAGATTATATGAGAAAATTGGGAGGCTCAGGGAACGGGAACCCGATGAAAGAGAAGAACAGGCTGGGAAGAAAGCAGAACAAATTAAAGGAAGGGGAATCGAGGGGGGGGGTTATTTTCTGTTTTGACTTGAGGATAGGTCAGGGCCAAAACTATGGAAATTTTGAAGTGGTTCATTGTAGGACTGATGCTGTTTTTCCAAGTGATAGTTCATTGGTTTGTGGGTGCCTTAGAGAACAAAAATTTCTATGGCCTTCACAGTAAGGTGAATTGCATTCCAGACAGAGGTTTTCTGGATCTAGAGACCTCTCCCATAGGCAGTGTGACTTATTAATAATTTAGGCAGTCTTTGCATTTGGATCAACATTAGTTAGGAAATGGTGAACATCTGAAATCATGATATAGATTCAGTTTGCATTTAAAATTAACATGCACGGACTTTCTGACAGATGGACGTTAAGCACTTTTGTCTATGAGGGATTGAAAGACTATTTGGTTTTGAACCTATTTTGTTGTTTAATTGGTAAACTTCTATTACTATGGTACTATACAAATTTTAGGCATCAGTGCCTTTCTGCCTAAAGACATAAACATATTCAATTAGCGGAGAGCCAGATCATTTGTTTCAATAGCTGCTTTTATTTTCTGTTGTTGATATGTTAAAATAGTTAAACACTTGCATTCATCTCATCCTATTAAAGGAACTCCATCAGGGAACAGTGAGGTAACATGTTTGGTGACAGCAGGCTTAGTCACCCTGCTGTGAGAAAGAGATGAATAATGTTTTTTAATCTTACATCTATTGACTTTCTCCTTTTCAAATGTATACATCATTACTGAAAGAAGCTACTGCAGACTATATTTTGTTAACAGTTTATCTTTTTCATATCTTCATTATTAAATCAAATGGTACATTTACTTACATGGTTCTACATAAAATGAAATTGCTGCATGACATTTCTTATTGTTTATAATTCCCATTTTGAAAGATCAAGGCATGCATCCTTGAAATTCTATAAAAGCTTTCAATCTTCATACCAGTAGTTTTCATTTTTCTTTCTTGGCTATTTGGCTGCCAAAACCTCTCCCATTTTAAGCATTATCTGGCTTATGTTTTGTGATTTACCTGCTATTTGTCAAAACAATTTTTAGAATGATATTTTCTAGTTTCCCATTAGAGCACAGCATGAAGAAGAATTGGATATGAAAGATCATATTGGTGAATATTTTCATTAGCCAAAGTCATTTTGTGAAAATCCAGAATTCCAATAAAAACAATTTGAGAAAATCAATTACTTCATGAATTTAAGAAGAACAAATATTATTCTAAGATAATACTACTATTTTGGAAGCATAGTATTTCCTCTAGAAAGACTACAGCTAAAGTATAATTTCTTTTATATCCAGGCTAATTTCTTCTAGATCTTCTGGGTAATGATTAATTGTATGGCTCATGCAAGTCAGAATTATTCCATTCCAGGATATTCAACAATTTTTCTTGACACTGGTGTAGTGTTTGATAATCTATAGTGTCACAAGAACATTCTTACTAAATAGTGGCTTACTCAAGTAATAAATTTACTCAACTGCTTCCTTGGTAGAAAGAGAGAAGCCTAGGCCAACTTGGTTATAACTTCCCTAAATACTAGTAAATGATTCATTGATTCAGATTGACATTTCCCCCACTTTAAAATCTCTGAAATTAGGGTGTGTCTTAATAATCAAGTACATCTTACAATTATAATTGGCAGCATTTTATTCTTTCTTAGTGACATAGGATAACATTGCATTATACAACCAATGGCATCATAGATTTAAATTACAAAGAGCTAAATTAAATTTGGAATTAACAGTGAATTAACAGTTTTATGTTTCCAAGGGGATTTTTAAAGTTTTTGCTTTTATGGTTTATTGTGCAGTCAAGATTCTTGTGCCATTTCTTTACACACAGAAAGCCCCCAAAATTCCAAGTATGAGGAAATAGAGAGCACTGTATAGTAGAAATTCATCGTAGTTTAGAAGCAATTTAGGCGTACTGCTGAGGATATTGACCATTACTGGCTCTCACCTAATTTGTTTTGAACAAGTTCTCAAGTTACTTGCTATTAGTTGAACCTTAATTTTCTGTAACCATTAGATCATAATTTGATGTTCTATTCCTAGAGATCCATTTTTTTAAACCATAAAACATTAAAACTGATTATGAAATACATGAAGAAATCCTTCACACATATATGTAGGCTCTTACAGGTATGTACTGAGTATTAAAAGCTATTTTATAAGTGACTTTGGGCTAGATACTTAATATAGGGCTAGAATGGTGACTGAAACGTGATACTCCTTCAGCACTCACACATATGTACATACATATGCCATTGAAGTGGAATTTTCCTGTAAGGGCAGACTGCCTGAAGCTTTGGCAGGTGAAGTCTGGACTAAAGTCTTCCTTTGCTGGTAAATTTCCTTGTAGTATGCATAGACATTCATCATTTTTCCAAATACCTCAAAATTGCTTTCAAAATAAGGATCATTTCTTCTTGATCTTTTTTCTAATAAGTTTTTATTAGATACCTGTGAAAATCTTTTATTATAAATGTTGGAGAAGGAGCATTTGTAGCTTGATTTCTTCAGTGGTCCCTTACTCTTCCATTCCAATAAGAAATTAAAATCTAATTTTGTTTCTGATCTCTATGAGCTCCTTATGTACAGTTCGTATGTGCAAAGGCCATGGTGGTTCTAATTGTTTGATCGATCCATTCGTTCAGTAATACTGAGTGCATCCTATGTGTCCGGCACTCCTTTTGGGACTGAGGTTACAGCAGAGAACAAAAGAGACAAAATCCCTGTCCTTATGGAACGTACCTTCTGGTAGAATGAGGTCAACCCTAAATTGAATAAATACGTGTGTGTGTGTGTGTGTGTGTGTGTGTGTGTGTGTGTGTGAGTTATAAGTGCTGTGCAGAAGGTAAAACAGAATAAGGGGGACTGGAGGTGCTGGGTGAGAAAGGTTCTGATTGTAAACAGGGTGAGTGGGGTAGACCTCACTGAGACCAGAGACTTTGAGCAAAAAGACTTGAACCCAGGGAGAGAGTGAAAAGAGAGTTTCAGGACACGGGAAGAGTGAGTGTAGTGCAAAAGCCAAGGCAGGTGCTCAAAGAGGGGTGTGGGGGGTCAGGGAAGTAAAGGATGCCAGATTTTACATGGAATTGGTTTTTACCCTGAGAGAAATTGGGGAGGCACTGTACAGTTTTAGCTGAGGAATTACGTGATCAACTGGCCTTTGAAAAGCATCACTCTAGCTGAGAACTTGAGGTTGTGTTGTCATATTAGCAGTTTTATATATGACAAATAAAGGTTGCATTAGTGGAGGGGTCATAAGTTAGGTCAGCATTTTTTAATGAAATACAAAGCATTGTGGGATGAAATGTTCTGGTCTTTGGGACACAAAATATTTCTACCCACTGACAGCTATCCTGCTTCAAGAAGTATATTAATCTCCTTAGGAGACGGACTGTGAATTCATTTTTTATTGAAGGCTCACACATTGTGCCTGTGTGTGCTCAGTGATGGGCACTGTCTGCCTCTTTGCAGACTGCCTCTGGCTATGGGAAGCCGAGGTCCTGTGGGCACAATGGCATACGTGTCAAGGCCAAGTCTCCACAGTCCAGATTTGGTTGGTAAACAACTCAGCAAAATTATTCAACCCCTATATTGGACCCTATGCTCAGTGATGGGAATATAAAAATGAGTAATGAATGGCTTCTTCCTCAATGAGCTCATGACCTGGGGAAGATGTAAGAGGGTTGTATGTTGGGATTTTTGCTGTTCTTACTAGACAGGAAACAGAAATATAACTCTGTTCCATTAAATTTTCTTCAGACTATTTTTTTCTCTTGACTTCTGTTTCTTTGTATCTTTTTATTTTAAATAGGTACTTCATTTAAGACAAGATACTAATAGAATTTTCCTGAAGATCAGGAAGTGTCTTCTGCTAAAGGTCTTCTCATAAATGTACTCGATCTATCTAAATGGTTAAATGTATAAATAGTAAGGTTACTTAATATTTATGTGGCCCCATTCCATAGGAAGGCTAAACATTCGCTGTGCAGTCTGAGACTGATATCTCTCATCATACTCCAGCGAAGTCAGATCTATGTTTTATCTTCAAATAATTTCTTTGATTTTTTGGTAGAGCTCACGGAGAAATCAGTTTCCTAAAACTAAAAATGGGAACTATTAGAATGTCTGCATAAGGATTATTTGGAAAATTATGGGAAACTTGTTTTCAAGCAATTAATCCTGCTCTGAATTGATTTCTTAGTTCTGTTCCTGTCTTCAGTTCTGCCTAAGGTGACACAATATTTTTGCCACCTGGTAACCATTTAGTGGCTTGCTGTCTGTCAAATTGGAATCATTAATCTAAGATCCACAAAACACACTGACCTCATCAAGAACTATCAGCCCCATTAATCACATGGTGAGTAGTAATTAATACCCTCGCCGCACATCTCAGCAGATGCCAAGTGGTAACTGTGCCCAGAGACAGAGCAATTTGGTGGGTGGTCCGAAGGTGGTATTCTTTTAGGATGAATTGAGACATGCTGGAAACTTGCTGCCCAAGTGAATGAGAAAATCAAGGACTCCCTTCCTTATTTGTCTAGCAGTATAGACTCTAGCGTGCATAATGGTTGTATGCATTTCCTTGATGGCCTCTGGTAAAGCTAGTCATCTTTACTCTGTGCTATCACAGTGTCTTTGCCATATTTCCCCTAATGCAGTTATCATAGAGATTTCCCATTATGCATTTTCCCTTCCTCCTATTAGTCTGTGAGCGCCAAGAAGGCTGAATATATTTTGTATTTATATTTCTAACTCTGGACTAGTACAGTTCCTGGTACCTTATACTATATCATTAAGTACCTCTTAAATGAATAATTGAAATTGCATATGAATATGCAATATATACAAACTGTGATAAAAGCATGTTCTTCACAGGTATAGACTAATTGGTGTCATATTTATATCCCTGTTGCCTAACAGTTGCTGGGTAGCAGTTACTGGGTACAGAGAAGGTGCTCAGTAAATGCTTATTGAATGTGTGTACTTCTTGACAAAACTTCAATAGGATACCTCTGCCCTTGGAACGATGATGATAATGTGCATATTGGTAAATGGGATCAGCTGCCAAATGAATTTTTTAAATGTATTTTGTTATCGTAGTATAGTTGATTTACAATGTTTTAGGTACACAGCAAAGTGATTCAGATATATATATATGTGTATATATGTATATACACATATATATGTTCTTTTTCAGATTCTTTTCCTTTATATGTTGTTATAAGATACTGAATATAGTTCCCTGTACTGTACTGTAGGTCCTTGTTGTGTATCTATTTTACATATAGTAGTGTGTATCTGTTAATCCCAAACTCCTAATTTATTCCTCCCCCCGTTTTCCTCTTTGGTAACCATAAGTTTGTTATCTATGCCAAATGAATTTTTAAAAGACATATTTATGTCAAAGTGAAAGAATTTTATAGGAGGCTAGAAATTACACTTACTGTAAGTGAAAATACTTATGTAAATTTACCTAAAGGGAAGAATCAACAAAAGTCCCAGATATGTTTTCGGAGTTCTCTGAGGACATCTGATAAAAAGGAAGTACAGAAGATCCAAAATATAACTTCCTTCTCTAAAACAGTTAAAAACCATACACACACACCTGGCTCTAGAAAGGTTATTAGATGTTACAATCTCATTTTTACTGTAGCCAATAATGACATCAAAACAAACATAAAATGTATCTTCCTGCTTCCAGCTAAAACAAAGAGAAATAAATATAATTTGTTTGTGTGTGTTAAAGGACTTACGTAGTTTGTACTACGTAGACAGTTTTTGCTGATGGAACAAAATCAATTATACATTAAATACTTATTAATGAATAAATGAATGTATTAAGTAACCAAATGGAATTTCCCTTTCTGTTCTCAGAATGTACCATCTATAAGGAAACTGAAATTCCCTTGTGATTTCACTGAGCTTTATTCTTAATAGGACAAGTGTTTAGCATCTATCAGCATATCTGGGGCTGTGGGAGTGTGATAGATGAAGAAAATATCTCTAATTTACCCTACCGATTTAAAGCTTTCTAAAAATTCTAAACAAAAATGACAGGTAACCGTGGTGAAAAGCAAATGAGGCAGATTTAGGGATTCAGGACTTGTCTTTCTAATTTAGTGGCTTGTGCCTTTCTGACCTGCTGCTTTACTCAATTGATATTCTTATCAATTATTCATGTGTCTGGTCTCAGCCTGGCCCTAAATCTGATCATCCCATCGTGTAGTCAGCCGGTTGGGTGTCTCTCTAGAGCTTCTGGTCTCCACTTCCTTTTCACATCTGTGAGAGGCCTGCTGCTTAAAAAGTACCCAGTTTAGGAAGGCAAACACTACCCTTCCCCGTCATTCCCACTTTGTTGGTTTCAATTTTGGAATGAAAATACATCTGAAATAATTAAATTTCATAATTTAATTTTAGCATTAAAATACACATGTTCAAAACAGGCTAGTAGTTCAAGTCGACCATTTCATCAGTTTTCAAATAGTCTTTCACAGCTTGCATTTCACCACTTTTAGCCTCTCTAAGCCCTGAGCTGTTTCTCTGTACTCAAGGTTGCCCCCTCTGGCTTGTAACTAAAAGCACCCATGATATGGGCCCATTTTATTTTTTCACCAGCTTTAAAGAGCTTTTTAAAAGGGTGACAGTAACAGCGCTTTAACTCATATAATCAAAATATGGAAAGCAGTTATTTATACCTGTGACTTTGTCATGTGCCTAAACATTTTAATATCAGGAAGCTTGGATCATTTGTATTTGCCTTAAAAAAAATGCTGGAGACACTTAGCATATCCTTTTATTAAACAGAAGTAATTTAATGATTCCCACCCTGAGATGATGCTTTATCATAGCACATGTTTCTAGAAATTTACCTTGGGTTCATTGCAAAGAAAATTTAAAATGATCAAACCTATGGTTTATTTTTCAAGGATTCTGATAAATGGTCTTGGCGAATACAGTTTCTCAAGTCATGTTTCAACCTCCTGCCATTTATTTTCCTGGATTGAAATCTGTCAATTTGAAATGTATTGGCACTATTGCATGAAATGAGGTTTGGAGGATATTTGAGGAATGAGACCTAAAATTCAGTAGGGAAAATTGAGAGGATTATATTGAGTAAAGTCAAGTAAATGGTAGTATTTGAACTGAGCTAATAGACAATGGAACAAGAAAGCTTTAAGCTTGACAAATTACAGTATAAAAGGCAATAAAAAAAAGTTGAGTTATCAGAATTTGGCACTGATAATGTCTGGGGTAGCTGAGGAAAAAATGAGTACATTTTGGTGTATGGTTTTCCTAGTGTTTCTCTATGAGGGGATAAGGTATTTTCATAGCTGATCCTGTACATTATAGGCACATAATTAAAGTTAACTCTACTGGCACTAATGCAAAAATGCAAAGCAATTCATCAGATGGTAAAATAAGCACTGCCTAGCCACAGAGTTGTGAATTTGTATATAAAAGAAGCCATATCTGAAATGGATTATCTTTTTAAGACAGAAAACAAATAACTTATTCAGATCCCCTATTACTCAATATTGCCAGGGCTTTGGCTTCAAACTCCCAAGACAGCTGAGTGAAATAAGTTAAAATGCATAGCACACTGTTATGTTGTAGATAGATAAACATAAGCATGCCATTTAAAAAAACTACATGGACATAGGACTTTTTGCTTTTGTTGTGGTTCTTAGAGTAAAACCTCTGAAGGACAGGATCATGTTTTATAGGTCTTGTTTAATCATTGGAGTAAAACACATGAAGTGGATTGTGAAAGAGTTAAAGAAGAACAAATATTGAAAATGATTTTTCTGCAAGTACAGCAGCAGTTTGAATGCCAGCTGCAGCTTTTGCAAAATAAGCAGGAACATTCGACCCTTGTCCCATAGTAGTTGTGGAAGGAGCAATTGTGAAAGGAGGCCAGGGAAAGGTCATGAAGAGAAGGTGTGTGTGCATGTTTGCGTGTGTGTGTGTGAATATTTGAGTGTGTATCTTGGGAAAGGTGGAAACTGGGAAGGGAAAGGGAGTAGAAGAAATACTCCCAGAAGTACTTCCCTTGACTGCTATGCTTTATGTCTGGATTCTTTGGGCAGGCTAAATAACATCCAACTTGCCAAAAGGAGAAGGAACAGAGAGACCTGTGGAAACTGAAGGTCAAGAAAAACCCCAAAGGGAAAAACAGATTCAAAAGCATGAACAGACCAGCAAACTGTGAAGCTAGAGTGGGAGGTATAGCTACTGGTGGTCCCAAAGTTCAGAAAAATATGGCCAGTCATGCAGTGGAGACAAGTGCCATCTTGAGATTGGAAGGCTACTTCTTGGAACATTTAAACTGCAGTCTGTAGAAGTGTCTGCAGAGAGCAACAGAAGAGACTTAGAGTGAGTAAAGAATGGGTGAACAGTCCTCTCTGCCCAGATGAATACTCTGTACCAAGTGCAAATTGTAATGTATAAATGAAGAGTTTGGTTTTGTGACTGGTCAGGAAGTTTCTCTCATACAGCAGTGCAGAATACTGCATGAACATGGAGACGGATGAATGATAACAGGGCAGTATTAGCAACGGTTGAGTCTGGAGGCCTTGTCCATTAGAAACTGGATTTATGTAAGTACAGATAGAATTTACAGCTTGTTGTATTTAGAGCTTTTACCTCTCTCAGTAGAAGACCACCATGATAAAAGTAAGAAAGATAAAAACAGAACCAGTACTGGTACTTGGACTTTGTGTGAGGAGAGACTGTTGATTAGAAGAGCATTCCACCTGAGAGATACATGTTGTCATTAATTATGTGCATGCTCATATCAATCGTTTTAGAAAATTACCACATATTTTACCCTCTAAAGCATTTTTTCTCTCAAAGTGTATTTTCTTTTCTATTACAATTTAAAGTTGTGCCCCAAATCCCAAGTTGGAAAAGTCCATTAAGTTATCAGGTAAAAATATCTGACTCTGAGTGAATTCAAGCTGATCACATGGTCAGTTGTCTATTTCATTCATTTATTCATGCATCCATCCATCCATCCATCATCTATCCATCCATCCATTTACCCAGCCAGCAAATAGTTATTGTAAACATACAGTGTACTTCACACTGGAATACAGGTATTAACAAGATATCCTGCCTGCCCAGGGATTACAGTCTATAGGTAAAAAAAACCACCAGTTATTTAAAGCAGAGAAATCAGTGTCTCAAGCGAAGCTTTCACAGGGTGCTATTACAAATGACAGAGGGCTTCTGAGTTTGTATACTGAGACCCAAAATGAATGAAATAGTTTTTCTCATACCTGACATTCTGGGTACAAAATTGCAGGGCTGGTATGGTGGTTCCATGATACCAAAGCTCTAGGTTGCTTCTATCTGGTTGTTTTGCCATTTCCAGTGTGTTGCTTCATCTGCATGGTCCACAATGGTCCGCGCCGGCCAGCAGGAAAGGGAAAGTGGGGGAGTTGCAGCCACTGAGAATTCTCTTAAGGGCACAGCTCAGATGATGAACACATCCTTTCAGCTCACCTATCACTGGCCAGAAATTAGTTTTATGGTCATATTTAACTGAAAAGTAAGTGAAAAATGGAAATATATTCTTTCTTGGGGGTGGCCATGCCTTCAGATAAAAATTGAGAGTGTTATTGCTATTCGAAACAAGCAAATCATGGGTTAGGGAGAGGGTAACCAGCAATCTCTGGTAGAGAACCCACTTCAGTGTGTGAGTTAAGAGAAGGCTCTTCAAGCGTGAGTGGGAGTTGTCCAGGCCAACAGCATGGGAAATGGTGCTCCAGGACGAGCACGTGCATTAGTTCACTATGAACACAGTGACCTGAGCACAGTGTCTTCCATGCACTAGTTATTTGTACACTTGGGACCCTTCGGACAGCTGAATACGGACCAGCCATGATTGGGACAAAATGGTACTCAAACAGAGACTCTTCCTCTTTTTGGTAAATGTGATATTACTCTTAGCTAAAGGAGCAGAATTACTGCAGGATACATGCTCATAGTCTTTGAACCTGTCTCTACCCTTTAAGCTTGAATTCTTTGTTGTCATTGCTAAGTTCCTGGGCCTCTGATGTACCGACTAGGATGCTGGATAGAAATGAAACATAAAGAATTCTGCTCACATCAGAAGATGCTGCTCTTGGAGGTCAATAATGGAACAGAGGGCTGGGGGTGCTTTTGGAAACACAAAGATAGAAAATTCAGGGGATTGATTGCTTCAATCCATGGGAGTTAAGAGAAAAATCTATCCAAAAAAGATTATAGAAAAAATTTCTTTGTATTATGTGTCGTATTCCTGGTCCCTCTTTTGCCGCCTCTTCAAGACAATTCAGTAAACTCATATATTATTCTTTGGTACTTTGGGTCATCTGACTTTTATTTCTTTTGGATGAAACAACTGTACTAAGATTTGAGACTGGAGTAAGAAGACCCCATTTTATTCGAAGGACAATATATTACTCTTGTCCAAGTGTTTTTTGAACTTTTAAAAATCAATAAGTTGAATAGATGGCTGCCCATATAATGAAACCTTGGGTTCTAGAAAAAAAAAAAAAATTCACCAACTATCTCCCCTGCCCAGTTTCCTTGAATCTATCTTTTGATATTCTACCTTTTGGATTAAGCGGTGACTTGTAATTCTCCAAAGATGTACCTGTTCCTCAGTGGAGCAACTTACTTTGTCTCTAACGTTGTAGTGTATATTGATTTAAATTTCAGTTGTCTGATTACTGGAGAAGCTAGGGCCTCAGGACAGAGGGGAGAAAACGCCTAGCTGGGAGAAGGTATTTGAAGTGGGAGTAGAGTAAAAGTTTAGCAGTAGGAAAAGACAAATTTCATCTAATTTCTCGCCTAAGGCTGACGTAGCCACCTAAATTTAAAAATGCAAATAAAAACATATGTATTTCTCAAGGAATTCCTGCTTTATAGAAGTAAAAGGCAATATTTCTGACCAGAAAGACTATGGTTTTTTTCCATGTAGTATTACTTCTTAAGGCAAAGTTTCCTCTGGAATAAATGAAAGACATTTGCTATGTTTTCTCTAGATATACTTCTAAGCCTTTCAACCAACTTGAGAAAAGCTAGAAAGGAATCTACCTTCCATGAAAACCTATTTTTATAGGGTGAATTAAAAAACCCATCATGTTTGTCAAAATATGACAATTATTTGTCAAACTTGATAGACTTCAGGGCTGTTTGGTGGACTTACTTCCTTTATTTTCTGTAAGCAATCGCTGTTCTTCTTTTGATAAATGAATACAAACAACATTTACAGACTGACGTATTTTTCCCAGAGCAATCATCATTGGATTTAATGATCACCAGTGATGATTTTTTTTTCCTCTTTTTTTAGCTCTAATTCCAGACTGTAATGGAATACAAAAGCAGGTTTATGTGGCAAGCCCCATTTGAAGGATAAGTATAGTTTCAAAGCCCCAGGGAGATGTCTTGTTTATAAAGCTCTTTCTTCCATTAACACTACCTGACCTTCAGGGTGGTCTCACATAGCCTTCCAGTGCCACAGATAACAGGCCTCATGATGACTAAGACTATATATGTCACAAATCCTCCATAGCAGAAAACCCAAATTATCTTGTCACCATTTCACACAAATGATATAGAAGCCCAAGGTAAGGACGATGACTGTTTCCCACAAGATGGCAATGGTCTTTGTGCAAAGAATAGAAGCATAGCATTCACTGGGTCTGATACCCACTGTGACAAAATTTTGCCCTTGTGAATTTAGTACTTATGAAAGCCATGCCATGGTTGTTTTCTCTGCCATGGGATGAGTTCTCAAGAACAATTAACCCTATTTTCAAAGGACAGGGAAAAAAATGCTGCATATATAGTATAATGTCTTACATGTCTTTCTCTAAGGAGCCAAAAGTATTTTGCATCTGTTATTTAATTAACCTCACACTATGCCTCTGAGGCAGGAAAAAGGAATTGCTGTATATCCTATATATCACAGTGAATTTAAATAATTTACTGATAGCATTCAGAGGGAGAAATGGTGGCACAGGGGATAAAACATTTGTTGAGTTCTAATGCATAGCCCTAATAATTAAACCAAGCTGATTTTCTGTAGAAGCAAAGTTACACATTTAGGGAAGAGATCCTATTTAGTGCGTATGAAAAAATAAATTTTTCACAAATGCAGATTCCAAAACAGTGGTTTTCCCATTTTAATTTGAGAACTTAAGTACATTAGCTTGTGAGTTTATTGCTTAAGAATACTGGTGAGCTTTTAAAACGCAAAATCCTGGAGTTCTGTCCCCAGACATTCTACTTTCATAGATCTGGGATAGGGCTTAGGAATTTGCATATTTTAAATATAACTCAGGTGATTCTGAGACCTGTGGTTTTGCCCACACTTTGAGACACTGCTCTATGAGCCTCGAGTAGTATACTGGTAAGATACAGAAGTTGACCCAATTTTCTGAAATTAAAAGAACCTAATTTCTTTGGAGAAAGATGTTCTGTTTTACATAAAAACTTGAAATATAACACTTTTCCTCAGTTTGAAGGGTAAATCCATAAGTGAAATTATTATGCCTTATTCATAAGTTTAATTTAAAAATCAGTTAAAATTTTAAGCGTAATTATTTTTAAACTGTACTGTCAGAAGAGTAACTATAATGATTAAAAAAATTGACACATGCTTTATCTTTCTCTTGAGTTCAGTGGTCACATTTGAGTAGGTTTTAGGTAACTGGATTCTAGTCTACCTAGAATCTTGTACTTTTAGAACTAGAAAGGACCCTAAAGATATTCAGATGCCAGGTGTGATATAAAAATTAATCTACTCTGGTAACATGAATCTCTTCTTCTTCTGAGTTAGAAATCCACACAAATCTTTTTACTTGGTTATATCTGCTTGTTCAATTGGACCTATATAAGCACTTGCAATAGTTAATAAAATGGTAAATTTGATTGAATCACTGAGTCAACAGATGCCACATTCCTAGAGGTATGAGTCCATGATGCAGGATTTTCAAGGGAGTTGCTGGGAGACTGCATGACGATGGCTGTGTGACTTGTAGTAACCCTTCCCTGGCATTGAGGCTACAAATGGGTCAAGGGTTGGATTTTGAAGGAGGATTTTCCCAGAGGGCTATTGGTGTCCTGTGACTCTCACTCTCTCACACTGTTTCTGCCTTCCTTCAAGTCAAAAGAGAAGTGATTTAAAGAGAGAGTAAAGACTTAGTTTGACCTCCTCCTGGTTTGGTGAGCATAATGATGGATGTATGTTTCCTACCTGGCAAGCCTTATGGCAAGAGAAGGGCCGTCAGTCTTCTTTGACAGCCAGGTTGCTCTCAGAATAGCTGCATTCTTAAGTCATCATATTCCTGCCAGTTCGTGGCAGTGCCTGGCTTCCTAATGTTTACCAGTTTATTAAAGGTAAGGGGATATCTTATTTTTGTTTTAATTTGCATTTCTCTGATAACCAGTGAAACTAAGCATCTCATTAAATGCTGTTACATTTTATATTTTTTCTTTACATTGCTTATCCATATTCTTTGTCCATTTTTCTACTGGAGTTGCTATTTTTTTCCTATTGATTTGTATAGGTGCTGGGTAGATTGTAGGATTCTAGGATATGTTTGTGTGTATAGCATATCCTCGTATAATTCTTAGATGCTTCAGAAATTATAAGTATATTCTCCCATTCTGTCAAATTGTCTATTAACTTTGTGTCTGATATCCTTCATCATATAGGCTTCGTTAATTTGGATGCAATCAAATTCATTCTTTCTTTTTTGTCTTTATAATTGTGTTTAAGCAGTAATAGGACTTGCTTAGGATACAAAGATGTTTACCCATGTTTTCCCTATTGGTTACAAGTTAATTACCATCTATATATGTTTGTATTTATGCAGAGATGCACAAATAATTATTTTTATTCTGCTTAGTCTAGAAAATAATTAAGATAATCTGTAATAAAGTAATTATATAATAAAGCTACTGCTATAAAAATAGATACATCTGAAGTATCAAAAACTGGTTAGACAATTTAAAACTCTCTGAGCTAATATTTCTCAATGTGAGGTCTGTGGGCTATTTGCATCATAATTATTTTAGATTGTCATTAGATAGGCAGATTTGAGGCCCTTATCCCAGACCGGGTTACTCAGAATCTCTTGGTGTAGACCCAGAAATCTTTATTTTTAGTGTGACTTTTGAGATATTCTGAATGTATACTAAGAACCGTTTACTACTACTAATCTAAGAGTACTAAGTTTGAGCTTTAAATTAAGATCTAAGCTTTTAGGCTGCACTGACTATGAGGAAAACATTATAAGATATAAATCCTAATTATGTGACAAAATAAGTGCATAATTCTTTAGGAGAAATAAGCTTTTTCCTGATTCTAAATTCTTAAAGGATATATCCCCATCCATGCTGAATCTGCATAAGTCCTTTTGCAGAGGACCCCAAACAATATAAGACAATCTCTGTAAAAAGGTTTTTAAAGAATATTTGGTAATGTTTTTCACCTGGTCCTTGGTTTATTTAATCTTCAAGAGAAACTGAGAGCAAAACAGAGTAACTGCATGAATGCATTTTCACAACTGAGTTTGAATTTGTTTTTACCCTGTATTGACATTAAGAATGACTGATTCAAATTGTATTTCATTGTGAGGAATATTTTGGGGGAAAGAGGACAAGGTAAAGACAGTCATTACAGGGCTCCCTCTTAGGGAGTCCTGGTTCAAAATTTTTACATCAAGATGTAGTGTTGATATGAACATTGGAAAAATATTAATGTTGAGTCAAGAGTCATGTAGGTTGTTATACAATGGGAGGAGTATGGGAAGAGCAGTTGACTACTGGAAACTGAATTCTTCAAGGACTCCTGAAGTGCTCTTTCTTTCTACTCCAAAGCTTTCCATTGCTGATCAAGAGATGAAAGCCCGAGGAGTCCTTGGTATTGACCTTGTTAGATATCCTACTTAAGGACTCACTTTTGATAATGTGTCAGAGTTACTATAATTTGATTAAAAAGTATTTAGCCCTAGTTCAGTGTACTTAGAATCATAGAACTTTAGAGTTAGAAAGAAACTTAAAAGTTATCTAGCTCAATTCCTCATTTATGTGAGAAAACTGAGGCCCAAAGAAGGAAGGTGACCTGGCTTAGATTATTCATTTTTTGGCAAAGCTGAGGGTAGAATTCAAGACTCCTGAGCCAAAATGCAAGAGAAAATTGAGGACAGAGCTTTATCCTGGAGAAAATTGGACTTGAGACAACTTCTGAGGTAGATTTTCTCCCTGTCTGCCAACTTTCAGAGACGTGCAGAGGGAAATTAGGAGAGCACTTTAGACGCATTTTAAAATTTTGAGATAATTGTTGATTTGCACACCGTTGTAAGAAACAATACAGAGTTACCTTAAATTAATAGAATACATGTACTACAAAAATAAGGCCATTCTGAGGTGATACCCATATTAAATTCTGAAACTTTGGTTAGAATTTGGATATTAAATAAATATTTAGGAAAAATACATATAAGATGAGTAATCTTAAGAATGTGATAAGAAAATATGGGGATTTGGATTTGATCAACACAATTGTAGTTAGAATTCTTGCAGGTGCTTGACATCAATATTTATTGAATAGGGAGTTCCTAAGCAACAGGCATAAAGATTCAGTTAAGCAAGACAAATAAGCTCTAGTCTGCTATACAACAATGTACCTATAGTCAACAGTAATATATTGTTCACTTAAAATTTGTTAGGAAGATAGATTTCATATTAAGCCATCTCACTACAAATAAAAGGAATGGTTCTTTAGACCTGAAGCAAGCAAACTATGTACAGAAGGTAAGCAACATTTTAAAAAATAAGGTGAGGACACCAAAGCAATTCTTGCTGACAAAAATGAAAGGAAACAATCTTTGTTTGGAAAATAACATTTCTGGATGACAAAAAATGAATTGGATCTAGATATTTCAGGAGGTTATTTTCAGTGAAGATATAAAGAAGTTAAAATTTATGATTGCCCATAATCGACACCTAACATGTATGAGAGAGTTATTTTTAGAATTCCTGTTGAGTCAAAACAACAGGAATATCAGCAGGGCCAAATCCATGTCTTGAATAGTTGGTAGTAGTAGTAATAGCTCAGGATAGCTCTTCTTAACTAATTAAGTCAAGGGCAGTATCAACAGACCAAAATTATGTAATTTCTAAGTCACATTTAGAATGAAAGAGACCCATTCTTACTTTTATACAAGCAAACAAACAAATCAATAAATGAAATGCTCTTTTAATGGATTCTGGTGGGGAGGACTGGGACTGACCTTGTCCAAGATAAGGCTGTCTTCTCACATGTCATTATTTTATTGCTTGCTCCACTGCCTGACAGCAAGGTTACTGGCAGCTTAATCCTAATTTCTAAAGCACTGTCAACAACAATTTCTTTTCCTTCAAAATGGGATTGAAGTTCTGTGAAATGATTTAAAGTTATTAAAAAAAAAAAAGCTCTCTTAAACCCAAGCAAGAACTAAGAAATAAAATCTTTCCATCTTTCTTTAGCAATCTTAGAATGGCAAAAGTTTGATATTAACCAAATTACTATCAACATTCAGGAAATATCCAGGGATGTGACAGAATTGGAATTTCATGAAACTCAGTAAGTTTTTAACTAACTGAAGATTTTGGAAAAAATATATTTTTTTTATATGATTTAGTCTTTTCTAATTTTCTCACAGCCATTAACAGTAATTTTTCATTTTCTGATTGACTATACTGGGTATTTTAAAATCCTACCCTGCAAGCACTCAAACAAAGCCTTCAATATTTCATGTGCTTACTACTCTCACTTTGTCATTGGTTAAGAATGAAGGCTGAACAGTCAAAACTTCATTAATTGCTTTAAAAATTTAACTCTTGTCATTGAATTATTAATCAGAAAACCAAAGTGACAGATAAGTTGTTCAAATTAGAACAAGTCCCTGGGGGGCCAGGATGGAGAACTATTTGGATGGATTCAGCACATCTGTGGGTGTGAGATACCAGCACACTGACCAGGACATTCATTGGCTGGGACACTAAAGAGCGGCAGGCACGGGTAAGGTTAGGAAGTTGGTGAAGCAGGTGTGTAACTGTTATCCCCTGACACATGACAACCTGGACCTTTAGAAGGTGAGGTTGCTCAGAAAACATTAGCAGTTTTAAAATGAAACCCTTGACCTGTGTATAATCAGGTAATCGGCAAGAAGCCTTAAAATATTATACTTTTCAAGTGAAGTGGTTTGAAAGCATACCCTTATCAGGGTAACTCCATGTTTTAAATTCCCTTTATTGATAAGCCAGAGACTAAATTTTCTTTTTTAAAATTATAGTTGATTTACAATAGTACATTACTTTCAGGTGTACAATATAGTGATTCAATATTTTTATAGATTATACTCCATTTAAAGTTATTTTAAACTATTGGCTATATCCCCACTGCTGTACAATATATCCTTGTAGCTTATTTCTTTTACATATAGTAGTTTGTACCTCTTAATCCCCTACCCCTACTTTGCCCCTTCCCTTTTCCCTCTCACCACTGGTAACCACTAGCTTGTGCCCTGTGTCTGTGAGTCTGTTTCTGTTTTATTATATTTATCTGTTTGTTTTATTTTTTAGATTCCACATATAAGTAATAATGGAGTTTTTGTCTTTCTCTGTCTGACTTACTTCACTTAGTATGATAATCTCTAGGTTCATCCATGTTGTTGCAAATGGCAGGATTTCATTCTTTTTTATGGCTGAGTAATATTTCATTGTATAAATATATTCCACATCTTCTTTATCCATTCATCTGTTGATGGATACTTAGGTTGTTTCCATATCTCAACTATTGTAAATACTGCTGCTATGAACATTGGGGTGCATGTATATTTTTGAATTAGTGCTTTGGGGTTTTTTTTGGATATATACCCAGGATTTGAATTGTTGGATCATATGGTAGTTCTATTTTTAGTCTTTTGAAGAGCCTCCGTACTGTTTTCCAATTTATATTCCCACCAACAGTATGCTAGGTTTCCCTTTTCTCCACATCCTTGCCAACATTTGTTATTTCTGGACTTTTTGATGATAGCCATTCTGACAGATGTGAAGGGATATCTCATTGTGGTTTTGATTTGCATTTCTCTGACAATTTGCCATGTTAAGCATCTTTTCATGTATATCTTCTTTGGAAAAATGTCTATTCAGGTCTTCTGTGCATTTTAAAATCAAGTTGTTTGTTTTTTTGGATAGAAACGAAATTTTCTTATGAAAACTAAGAGTTTCTCATCCACTCTTTTTTTCCCAGAAGTAATAATCTTCTGAAGTAAGACAACACAATCTGTTCACCAATGTGAATCACCTGTTCTGCCATTATGAGCACCCTGGGGCTTATCTTTGAGAAGTGGACTGCTTATCCAGGGTGAGTTTACCAACATTGGATTATTCTTCTATTTTAGCTTCTTTCTCTAGGGGAATAATAGTAATAATTGAATACTTTTGTTTTACCTTGTGAGGAAAGATAACATCACATTTAAACTTACTTTCCTTTCATTAATTGTTCATAATTGTACTTTCTAAGTTTTTACTCACATAAACACATACCCCAGTGTAATCCTAGGTTATATTTCTCTTACAGTCTATGAATAGAAACCTTTAAAATTCTGCATCCATATTTTAGGGGCATTAATTAATTATTTGAAACTCTTCACCACCTCTTTTGACTATCTTAGCTTATTATCATGGTAACCATATGCTCTAAATGTTAACCGGAAAACAGTACAAATTAAGAAGATATATTTTACCTCCTTTTCACTATATCAGTGTCTGGTTGATCAATGGGGGAAGTATAAGGCCAGGATTACAGACTCTCTATTATTTAATATTAAACACATGGATTTGAGAAATTAGGTGACTTTTCCACCTTTTTGCATCTTGTGCCTTGGTTACCAGGAAACTATGTGAAGGTAGTTGGAAGGACAAAGGGAATTTTGAGATGAGAGATCACTGTCTTTAGTACTCAACAATTTATCTCTAAGGAAAATGTAACTTTACATGGGAGTTGTATGAGGATCATCAATTGCACGGTGTAAATGGTTCTTATTGCATTCTCCTGTTATTCCAATTGGGATCATGAAAGATAATCTTAAATTGGGTCTGATATGCATCTATAACTATTGATAATTTAGAGAGAAGAGTTCAGGGAATAGATCTATTGTTTCAATAGAGTGACAACTGTAATTCTGGTCTTTCAACTTATAAATAAAATTTGCCTGACATTATGAATGACCCAGCTAGAATATGATGGCTCAAATCGTGCCCTATTGTGACTTCTTGATCATTCAGAAAAATCATAGCTTTATTTTCAGTTGAGAGCACAAATTTGAAGATATCTCATAGGCCAATGGTTCTTCAAATTATTTACAGTTCTTTTTAGGCTGGGCAAGTAAGACTGGGACCCACCTACCCTATCTGTTCACACTTTTGGTAGGGAAAACATTGTAGTTTCAATGCATAAGTATACTTTTGTTGAGGTACTAGGTTTGTATCTGCTTTAGAGCCAGGAGAATGGATAACACCTATTAATCCTAAACTCTAAAATCTATTGATTGGAAAGGTATAGCCCATAAGTACTGTTAACATTATGGGGTTAACTGATAACTCTGGACAAACTTAATTGATAAAGATAGGCTAACACTAATTTCAAGTTGAGAAGTAAGAACAGCAGTGACTGAAAACCTTAAGTGACTTAAAACAAAATGAATGATGCATGGAAAAATTAAATGGTCTATCTGAAAATAGTGGGCAGTCCAGCCATATATTTGTATGCAAGCATATCAGGAACTTGAAAGTTTGGCCATTGAGTGGCAGCTAGGAGGTTCCAGATGAAGGATAGGCAGGGGAGGTCTTTCTTTATCTCCCAGGCACCCCTTTGTGTGATTTCGTGTTGAATTATTTTCCCCTGTCTGTTACATTCCTCTCAAAGCTACTGTCTGACTTCTACCTGACTTTGCCGATGAGTGTCTGTGTACCTCCTGTATTCAGTAATACATCACTTACATAAAGTACACTTTAATTGAAGATTTGAAATCATGGTGGCAGTCTACAGCATAGCAGACAACAGAGAATAACCTAAAACCACTGTTCTTACATTCCTTGCCATCTCTGCCTTGGGGATTCCTTATGATTATATCTTTCTTTGACCTTTGTGTGTTAATGGAATCTCCCTTACTCTCAAGAATATTGCTTCCGATCACACTCAAAATTTTGCAAACGTCTTGAAATAAGATTCAAAATTATAATATTTCATTAACATATCCTAGTTCAAATTCTTAGGCAGCCCTTGTTCTCCCACTAAGCAAAGAAAAATCTCAGCATTTTTTTCTCTTTCTCTCTCTATATTACACATAAGTAAAAATGGAAGTTATGGAATTCCTTGGCATTCACCAATGACATCAGAAGAAAGAACTTTCATTTTTGGTGCATTCTTGGCAGCTCATCAAAAGAATTTTGTGTGTGCTCCTGACTATTCTTTGTTTATAATTATTCTTGTATCTGTTATTCATACATTATTCGAGAGTAGTCAATACTACCTGTGCAGATTCAGACTATTTTTGCCCGTATATAAATATCACTTTGGTGTTCTAGGATTGGCATATTAAAAAGTATCCTAAATTATATTTGAATGTAGAATTCCATAGTTAATGTGTAGCATTCTCTTAGTGATTTTTAATTCTAGAAATTCCAAATTTTCAATAGTTTTAATGGAGCAGTAAAAATAGGATATTTTTTATCTTGGTGGTAGTGAAGACTTGTTTTTTGTTTGTTTGTTTGTTTTTCTTGTGGATTCAGATTTCCTGCTACAGTCTGATGAATTTTTCTAGGGAAGGCAACCTTTATAACAATATTTAATTTTTTAAAAATATATAAATTTTTTGAAATCCTATAGGACTCAATGAAATAAGAGAGAATTGTAGTTTAAGCTTAAGAGTATTAAAACAATGATTAAGAGCATTAATTTGAACGGCTTACATTTTACTAAAGAGATACCAAGGGATTTAACACTGCTTTTCCTTTGAAGGCAAAGTCTCTTTCTCCCATGCTTTATTCCTTTCTGATCCTCTCTGACTCTTACTCCTGTCCTTTCTTTTCGGCTTTCTTGTCCAAAGAAGTGTATGCCTATAAGTATATGTTCAGGCTGAATTAATCCTGATATTTATTTAACCCCATGTTAAGATACTTTGGTATCATTTTTATATACAAGTTATGCCTAACCATTTTTTTCCAAATTGGGAACCCCAAGGTCCCAAAGTTTGGTTTGTTTATTTGTTTATATAGGTATTCTTTGGTTAGTAAATTTCCTCGTATCACAAAAATTTAAGGTTAGTAAGCTATAATCTACCAAATTTCAGCAGTTATGTTTAATAGGTCTTAGTCTCATCCCCTTGGCTACACAGTGGTGTGTCTATCAGACAGCTTCTAGTAAAGCATTATGGACGATGTGAAGACTATGACTAAACCTAAAATTACATTGAGCAGCCACTGTAAATCTCTTTCTTGTTTAACTCTGTGCCATATATCAATAACAATAGTAACAGCTAAAGCTGCTGATTTGAAGATGTCTGTCAAACACATGATGATTAATCCCACTTTTCTCCCTCTGAGTTTGGATTCAGTAAAAACAATATGCACGATTCATATATAGAAGCATGATACTAGTTTGATTTTTTTTTCTGGTAAAGCTGGACTGTAGACTTGCCACCACAATCAGATTTCTTGAGACTTGCCCTCATTGCATATTTGGGGTGGCCATTTTAGAAGAGACTAAAAGTAGACATTTGGCTAGATGCATGGGTAATCAACATGCCTTATATTCCAAAGGAAGAGGTAGGCTTCTAGTTTGACTTCTAGAAGGCAAGCCATGGGCTGTGATCTCACTGTGCTTCCTATAGAGCAGGGGAAGGATATATTTCTGCTTCCTGGTGACAGGCTATTGCAAAAGGGGAATCTTGGGAAAGCAGAGTCATTCTTGCTTATTGGTTTTCTAAACCTTACCAATAAGATAAGTCACTCTTCCTATCTAATGGTGGGGGGTGGGGAGGGAAGGGAAGGGAAGAGAGAGACTGAGAGAGGAAGATGGCTTCTCAATATTTCTGAACCTAAAAGGCAGTCATTCATACTTCACAGGCAAAAGTAAGAACATCTGGAGAGGGAGAGAGAATCCCCACTTTAATAACTAACATTTAATGACCACTTATTATGTACCAGGTACTGTGCTAAGAACTTTGCATTTGTAGTCTTATTTAAAGCCTCATAGTAATCCAGTAAGATACCTACTTTTTTATTTAATTGTCTAGCATTCCCGTCTTCTGCTAATAACCCTTTGTTTCCTTAGGAGAGCTGATCTTACATGATCCATAGAGTTCTAGTAGAGCTTCCAAATATGTACCCACTGGAGTAAGACATGTGCTGTTAGCTAAAAACAGATAAATTCATGAAGGATTGATAGATTATTTGGTGGATGTATGTGGCAGTTAGTCATAACTATAAAAGTAGTCTATAAACCTACGAATAAGAATAGAAACTCTTAAAAATCTGGGCCAAAGATTCTGCAGTTGCAAGGATGTTATACTTTTACCTGGAGATATACTGTTTCTTTATATTTTATTTAAGTACTTGATTTGATTTCATTTTAATCATTACTGTCACTATTACCACAATTTACCACATTGTGCTCCTGGAAATGTTAGATTCCTCTTTCTGATAATCCATCCATGTTTTATTCTTTTTCAGGATTCCCATCACATTACTCTTTACATTCAAACCATTAGAATTATATAAATATAGTAGGCCTGGAGGTTTATTTGCCTTTAGCATTTCCTTCTGCATTCTTATTTTGTTTTTTTTTCCTTTTATCTCCAGCTTTATTGAGATGTAATTGACAAATGACATTGTGTAAACTTAAGGTGTACAATGTGATCTGCATTCTTACAACCATTTCCCCACTATAGTCTTCAGTAAGTTTGCAGATACTTCATTCCAGCCTATTTACTAGAGACCTGTTTTCCCCATAGAGTAACTATAAATAAATATAAAATTGACAGTGGAAAATGAAGTTATCTTAATACAGTTTACATGGAGTATTTTGTTTGAGAATTTAGGGTGTAGATGGAAAAGGTAATCTTTTCATATCCTGGCATTCCTGTGATCCTTGGCATGCGTCATCATTTTTATTTTATGGAGGTGGGTAAGGGGGTTGAGAACTAGGCACCAATTAATTTACCAGAAGGTACATGGACTTTATCTTCACTTGAGTGAGAGAGACACAAACACCAGGCTCCTCTGCTCCCTGTATCATCTTTCTTCTTGATTTATGTCTACTTGTGATGTAATATTACACCCAGGACCTTCAGAGGTTAGTCATAGGTAAATGCCCATTAAACAATCATGTATTTGATCTATGTAGATTATTTTTATAAAACCTTGTGGTATTTTACTAATCACAATCTACTGGCCTGTGATCCTAAATATCAAGATATAATGCCTTAGAGGAGCTTCAAGATGGCAGAAGAGTAAGACGTGGAGATCACCTTCCTCCCCACAAATACATCAGAAATACATCTACATGTGGAACAACTCCTACAGAACACCTACTGAACACTGGCAGAAGACCTCAGACCTCCCAAAAGGCAAGAGACTCCCCACGTACGGGGGTAGGGCAAAAGAAAAAAGAAATAACAGAGACAAAAGAATAGGGACGGGACCTGCACCAGTGGGAAGGAGCTGTGAAGGAGGAAAGGTTTCCACACACTAGGAGCCCCTTCATGGGCGGAGACTGCAGGTGGCGGAGTGGGGAAGCTTAGGAGTCACGGAGGAGAGCGCAGCCACAGGGGCGCAGAGGGCAAAGCAGAGAGATCCCCGCACAGAAGAATGGAGACGACCAGCACTCACCAGCCCGAGAGGCTTGTCTGCTCACCCGCTGCGGCGGGCAGGGGCTGGGAGCTGAGGCTTAGGCTTCGGTCGGATCCCAGGGAGAGGACTGGGGTTGACTGTGTGAACACAGCCTGAAGGGGGCTAGTGCGCCACCGCTAGCCAGGAGGGAGTCCAGGAAAAAGTCTGGAGCTGCCGAAGAGGCAAGAGACTTTTTTTTGCCTCTTTGTTTCCTGGTGCGCGAGGAGAGGGGATTAAGAGCGCTGCTTAAAAGAGCTCCAGAGATGAGCATGAGCTGCGGCTATCAGCGCGGACCCCAGAGATGGGCATGAGACGCTAAGGCTGCTGCTGCCGCCACCAAGAAGCCTGTGTGCGAGCACAGGTCACTATCCACACCTCCCCTCCCGGGAGCCTGTGCAGCCCGCCACTGCCAGGGTCCTGTGATCCAGGGACAAATTCCCCAGGAGAACGCACGGCGTGCATCACGCTGGTGCAACGTCATGCTGGGCTCTGCTGCCGCAGGCTCGCCCCGCACTCCATGCCCCTCCCTCCCCCCGGCCTGAGTGAGCCAGAGCCCCCGAATCAGCTGCTCCTTTAACCCCGTCCTGTCTGAGCAAAGAACAGATGCCCTCAGGCGACCTACATGCAGAGGCTGGGCCAAATCCAAAGCTGAACCCCAGGAGCTGTGAGAACAAAGAAGAGAAAGGGAAATCTCTCCCAGCAGCCTCAGGAGCAGTGGATTAAATCTCCACAATCAACTTGATGTACCCTGCATCTGTGGAATACCTGAATAGACAATGAATCTTCCCAAATTGAGGAGGTGGACTTTGGGAGCAACAATATATATATATTTTTCCCTTTTTCTCTTTTTGTGAGTGTGTATGTGTATGGTTCTGTGTGTGATTTCATCTGTGTAGCTTTGCTTTTACCATTTGTCCTAGAGTTCGGTCTGTCTGTTTTTTGTTTTGTTTTGTTTTGTTTTTTAGTATAGTTTTTAGCGCTTGTTATCATTGGTGGATTTGTTTTTTGGTTAGGTTGCTCTCTTCTTTTTCTTTTTTTTATTACTTAAAAAAATTTTTTTAATAATTATTTTTTATTTTTTATTGTAATAACTTTTATTTTACTTTATCTTCTTTCTTTCTTTCTTTCTTTTTTCTCCCTTTTATTCTGAGCCATGTGGATGACAGGCTCCTGGTGCTCCAGCCAGGCATCAGGGCTGTGCCTCTGAGGTGGGAGAGCCAAGTTCAGGACATTGGTCCACCAGAGATCTCCCAGCTCCACGTAATATCAAATGGCGAAAATCTCCTAGAGATCTCCATCTCAACACCAAGACCCAGCTCCACTCAAAGACCAGCAAGCTACAGAGCTGGACACCCTATGCCAAACAACTAGCTAGACAGGAACACACCCCACCCATTAGCAGAGAGGCTGCCTAAAATCATAATAAGGCAACAGACACCCCAAAACACACCAGCCCACGTCGACCAGCCCACCTTAAAGACAAGATCCGGCCTCATCCACCAGAACACAGGCACTAGTCCCCTCCACCAGGAAGCCTACACAACCCACTAAACCAAACTTAGCCACTGGGGGCAGACACCAAAAACAACGGGAACTACGAACCTGCAGCCTGTGAAAAAGAGACCCCAAACACAGTAAGTTAAGCAAAATGAGAAGACAGAGAAAAACACAGCAGATGAAGGAGCTAGGTAAAAACCCACCAGACGTGGCAAATGAAGAGGAAATAGGCAGGCTACCTGAAAAAGAATTCAGAAAAATGATAGTAAAGATGATCCAAAATCTTGGAAATAGAATGGAGAAAATACAATAAATGTTTAACAAGGACCTAGAAGAACTAAAGAGCAAACAAACAGTGATGAACAACACAATAAATGAAATTAAAAATTCTCTAGAAGGAATCAATAGCAGAATAACTGAGGCAGAAGAATGGATAGTGACCTGGAAAATAAAATAGTGGAAATAACTACTGCAGAGCAGAATAAAGAAAAAAGAATGAAAAGAATTGAGGACAGTCTCAGAGACCTCTGGGACAACATTAAACACACCAACATTCGAATTATAGGGGTCCCAGAAGAAGAAGAGAAAAAGAAAGGGACTGAGAAAATATTTGAAGAGATTATAGTTGAAAACGTCCCTAATATGGGAAAGGAAGTAGTTAATCAAGTCCAGGAAGCACAGAGAGGCCCATACAGGATAAATCTAAGGAGAAAAATGCCAAGACACATATTAATCAACCTGTCAAAAATTAAATACAAAGACAAAATATTAAAAGCAGCAAGGGAAAAACAACAAATAACATACAAGGGAATCCCCATAAGGTTAACAGCTGATCTTTCAGCAGAAACTCTGCAAGCCAGAAGGGAGTGGCAGGACATATTTAAAGAGATGAAGGGGAAAAACCTACAACCAAGATTACTCTACCCAGCAAGGATCTCATTCAGATTTGACAGAGAAATTAAAACCTTTACAGACAAGCAAAAGCTAAGAGAATTCGGCACCACCAAACCAGCTTTACGACAAATGCTAAAGGAACTTCTCTAGTCAGAAAACACAACAGAAGGAAAACACCTACAATAACAAACCCAAAACATTTAAGAAAATGGTAATAGGACCAAACATATTGATAATTACCTTAAATGTAAATGGATTAAATGCTCCAACCAAAAGACATAGACTGGCTGAATGGATACAAAAAGAAGACCTGTATATATGCTGTCTACAAGAGACCCACTTCAGACCTAGAGACACATACAGACTGCAAGTCAGGGGATGGAAAAAGATATTCCATGCAAATGGAAATCAAAAGAAAGCTGGAGTAGCAATTCTCATATCAGACAAAATACACTTTAAAACAAAGACTATTACAAGAGACAAAGAAGGACACTATATAATGATCAAGGGATGAATCCAAGAAGAAGATATAACAATTGTAAATATTTATGCACCCAACATAGGAGCACCTCAATACATAAGGCAAATACCAACAGCCATAAAAGGGGAAATCGACAGTAACACAATCATAGTAGTGAACTTTAACACCCCATTTTCACCAATGGACAGACCATCCAAAATGAAAATAAATAAGGACACAATCTTTAAATGATACATTAAACAAGATGGACTTAATTGGTATTTATAGGACATTCCATCCAGAAACAACAGAATACGCTTTCTTCTCAAGTGCTCATGGAACATTCTCCAGGATAGATCATATCTTAGGTCACAAATCAAGCCTTGGTAAATTTAAGAACATTGAAATCGTATCAAGTATCTTTTGCAACCACAATGCTGTGAGAGTAGATATCAATTACAGGAAAAAATCTGTAAAAAATACAAACACATGGAGGCTAAACAATACACTACTAAATAACCAAGAGATCACTGAAGCAATCGAAGAGGAAATCAAAAACTACCTAGAAACAAATGACAATGAAAACACGATGACCCAAAACCTATGGGATGCAGCAAAAGCAGTTCTAAGAGGGAAGTTTATAGCAATACAATCCTACCTCGAAACAAGAAACATCTCAAATAAACAACCTAACCTTACACCTAAAGCAATTAGAGAAAGAAGAACAAAAATACCTCAAAGTTAGCAGAAGGAAAGAAATCATAAAGATCAGATCAGAAATAAATGAAAAAGAAATGAAGGAAACAAGAGCTAAGATCAATAAAACTAAAAGCTGGTTCTTTGAAAAGATAAACAAATTTGATAAACCATTAGCCAGACTCATCAAGAAAAAAAGGGAGAAGACTCAAATCAATAGAATTAGAAATGAAAAAGGAGAAGTAACAACTGACACTGCAGAAATACAAAGGATCATGAGAGATTACTACAAGCAACTATATGCCAAGAAAATGGATAACCTGGAAGAAATGGACAGATTCTTGGAAATGCACAACCTTCCGAGCCTGAACCAGCAAGAAATAGAAAATATGAACAAACCAATGACAAACACTGAAGTTGAAACTGTGATTAAAACTCTTCCAACAAACAAAAGCCCAGGACCAGATGGCTTCACAGGTGAATTCTATCAAACATTTAGAGAAGAGCTAACGCCTATCCTTCTCAGACTCTTCCAAAATATAGCAGAGGGAGGAACACTCCCAAACTCATTCTGTGTGGCCACCATCACCCTGATACCAAAACCAGACAAAGATGTCACAAAAAAGATAACTACAGGCCAATATCACTGATGAACATAGATGCAAAAATCCTCAACAAAATACTAGTAAACAGAATCCAACAGCATATTAAAAGAATCATACACCATGATCAAGTGGGGTTTATCCCAGGGACGCAAGGATTCTTCAATATACACAAATCAATCAATGTGATACACCATATTAACAAATTGAAGGAGAAACACCATATGATCATCTCAATAGATGCAGAGAGAGGTTTCAACAAAATTCAACACCCATTTATGATAAAAACCCTCCAGAAAGTAGGCATAGAGGGAACTTACCTCAACATAATAAAGGCCATATATGACAAACCCACAGAAAACATCATCCTCAATGGTGAAAAACTGAAACCATTTCCACTAAGATCAGGAACAAGACAAGGTTGCCCACTCTCACCACTATTTTTCAACATAGTTTTGGAAGTTTTAGCCACAGCAATCAGAGAAGAAAAAGAAATAAGAGGAATCCAAATCGGAAAAGAAGAAATAAAGCTGTCACTGTTTGCAGATGACGTGACACTATACATAGAGAATCCTAAAGATGCTACCAGAAAACTACTAGAGCTAATCAATGAATTTGGTAAAGTAGCAGGATACAGAATTAATGCACAGATATCTCTTGCATTCCTATACACTAATGATGAAAAATCTGAAAGTGAAATTAAGAAAACACTCCCATTTACCATTGCAACAAAAAGAATAAAATATCTAGGAATAAACCTACCTAAGACTCAAAAGACCTGTATGCAGAAAACTATAAGACACTGATGAAAGAAATTAAAGATGATACAAACAGATGGAGAGATATACCATGTCCTTGGATTGGAAGAATCAGCATTGTGAAAATGACTCTACTACCCAAAGCAATCTACAGATTCAATGCATCCCTATCAAACTACCAATGGTATTTTTCACAGAACTAGAACAAAAAATTTCACAATTTGTATGGAAACACAAAAGATGCCAAATGGCCAAAGCAATCTTGAGAAAGAAAAACGGAGCTGGAGGAATCAGGCTCCCGGACTTCACAGTATACTACAAAGCTAGAGTAATCAAGACAGTATGGTACTGGCACAAAAACAGAAATATAGATCAATGGAACAGGATAGAAAGCCCAGAGATAAACCCATGCATATATGGTCACCTTATCTTTGATAAAGGAGGCAAGAATATACAGTGGAGAAAAGGCAGCCTCTTCAATAAGTGGTGCTGAGAGAACTGGACAGCTACATGTAAAAGAACACTCCCTAACACCATACACAAAAATAAACTCAAAGTGGATTAAAGACCTAAGTGTAAAGCCAGACACTATCAAACTCTTAGAGGAAAACATAGGCAGAACAGTCTATGACATAAATCACAGCAAGATCCTTTTTGACCTACCTCCTAGAGAAATGGAAATACAAACAAAAATAAACAAATGGGACCTAATGAAACTTAAAAGCTCTTGCACAGCAAAGGAAACCATAAACAAGGCCAAAAGAAAACCCTCAGAATGGGAGAAAATATTTGCAAAAGAAGCAACTGACAAAGGATTAATCTCCAAAATTTACAAGCAGCTCATGCAGGTCAATATCAGAAAAACAAACAACCCAATCCAAAAATGGGCAGAAGACCTAGATAGACATTTCTCCAAAGAAGATATACAGATTGCCAACAAACACATGAAAGAATGCTCAACCTCATTAATCATTAGAGAAATGCAAATCAAAACCACAATGAGATGTCATCTCACACCAGTCAGAATGGCCATCATCAAAAAATCTACAAACAATAAATGCTGGAGAGGGTGTGGATAAAAGGGAACCCTCTTGCACTGTTGGTGGTAATGTAAATTGATACAGCCACTATGGAGAACAGTATGGAGGTTCCTTAAAAAACTAAAAATAGAGCTACCATACGACCCAGCAATCCCACTACTGGGCATATACCCTGAGAAAACCATAATTCAAAAAGAGTCATGTACCACAATGTTCATTGCAGCTCTATTTACAATAGTCAGGACATGGAAACAAGCTAAGAAGCTAAGTGTCCATCGACAGATGAATGGATAAAGAAGATGTGGCACATATATACAATGGAATATTACTCAGCCCTAAAAAGAAACAAAATTGAGTTATTTGTAGTGAGGTGGATGGACCTAGAGTCTGTTATACAGAGTGAAGTAAGTCAGAAAGAGAAAAACCAATACTGTATGCCAACACATATCTATGGAATCTAAAAAAAAATTAAAAAAGGTCATGAGGAACCTATGGGCAAGACAGGAGTAAAAACGTAGACCTACTAGAAAATAGACTTGAGGATACGGGGAGGGGGGAAGGGTAACCTGGGACAAAGTGAGAGAGTGGCGTGGACATATATACACTACCAAATGTAAAATAGATAGCTAGTGGGAAGCAGCCACATAGCACAGGGAGATCAGCTTGGTGCTTTGTGACCACCTAGAGGGGTGGGATAGGGAGGGTGGGAGGGAGGGAGATCCAAGGGGGAAAAGATATGGGGATATATGTATATGTATAACTGATTCACTTTGTTATATAGCAGAAACTAACACACCATTGTAAAGCAATTATACTCCAATAAAGATGTTAAAAAAAAAAAAGATATAATGCCTTATAGATTGAGCATATATTGTACAAAATAATTGTGCAGAATTACTTTGGCTAATTTGGCTTCTATATTAACACTGCGACCACTGTGCCTGAATGACCTTGAGTTTAAGAAAATTAGGAGCTTTAGTAATTAGTTGGTGGGCCCCATATCACATTAAGAGGTTCTATTAAAACCATGAAAAATAAATAAAATGTCAGTGTCTATACTTACAAACTTAGGTCACGTCACTTAATTACACTGCTAGGCTATCATAGCATTTTCAGAAAAGAAAAGAAAAAATCTTTTGAGCAAATCTGTCTTCAGGTTGTCAGTCAATATTTTTATTTCAAAGGGATAAATGCTTGCTGTAATCATTGTGTGATCTCTGCCTATATTAGATAACATTCTTCTTTCTTTTGAATAAGAAAACTCTTGGCTTATTGAGTTTTCTATGTACTAAATGATTCAAAGTCTTGGAAAGCACCTCATTGATTTTTGTTGAGTGAGGTTACTGGTTTAAACTTTGGAATGTAAGATTATTGTTGATGTTTAAGTGTTGAAATAGTCACTGTGAGGAAAGTTGAGGACAATTAAATGAAATTCTAATTGAAATTTAGGATGAATTGGTATTTACACAAGATATCAGTAATTCAGAGATAAATATAACAGACCATTTGTATCCTGATTTTTTTTCTCAGCCATATTGAAAAGAAGCATTTGCAATAAGAAGGCATTGATTTTTGTCTGTAAAGCGCTCTTCCCCAAATCATAGCAACTCCAAGATAAAAAGAAAATAAAGCCAAATCTTAAAGTATTTTTCATAAAGGGAGCAAATGTTCTTTTTTAGTTATCCAACTCCAACAGAATTAGATTTTGTGTAAAGATGTCAAAGAATTTTCCAGGTGTAAAATATTTTAGATAGCTATAAAACAATAAAGTGGCAAATGAAAAATGAGACAAAATGAATTTATACATAAAATAGTTTATCATCAGTTATGCTAGCTGATATCTTGAAAATAGTATGTGATGTAATATATGATTTAGCTGCAAGTATGTGTGGCAATAAATTCAAGTCTAGAGTTATCCTTCAGTCATATAAAATATTGAACACAGCATATCATTTTAAAATGATGTGTAGTGCACCATGTAGAGAGCAAAATGACAATCTACGATAATACTTTCTGACCCCAGCTCTCTGACAAAGACACAATTTAACTTGTTTATTGACAAGGTAGATTATTATAGATTAGAGTGTTTCACAAAAGATGGCAGCTCCTATTCTTCTGCAGTAGTCCGACTGAGCTGTTCTTGAAAACCCTTCATCCACGGAGCTCAAACCATTACTAGTAGGTACTCTTATGTCTAAACATTTGTCTTTTAACTTTTTATTTGCAAAGAATTTGGAATCTTAATTAGTATTCATCAGTTATTCCTAGGAGACATTCTAGCATATTCAAGTCATTTAAAAATGAGTCTCTAAGGCCTGGGAACTCTGATTAACCCCTCAGGAAAAACGCTGTTAGGCCACTTGGCCTCCAAAGCTCAACTCTGTCATTGCACAATTGACTCATATTTATGTCTTAAGTAAGGGGAACACATCAGTTAGCCTTTTGAGAACATTTTACTTTGTGAAGGTTGCTTTACCTCCGTTTGTTTCTGTCCTTCATGATTATAAATAAGAATATCACTGATTTTCGTCATTCCACTTGCTTTACAGAAGGCTTGATCTAATTCCTGTATTGTTTTGTTTTTCCAGAAAAGATCTATGTGTATCAAATGTAATTAAACACTTCTTTGTTATTACAAACAGTTTGAAGAAAGGGTTTCATTGTGCTTAGGGGATATTGTGTTTTCTTAGAAATCCAAACCCTTTGAATTCTCTTCATATGTTCCTGTGGAATATTTAGCAACTGAAATCTCCTTTATTTTAAGTGTCATGAACAACAGATGGCGCCCCTAAAAAGACTAGTTTCATAGTCAAGTCGTTTTGCAATAGCAACATCCTTGAATTGTATTCGAAGTAAACTTAGTGCTTGTGAGTATAGATCAGAAAACCAAATGAATCAGAAGACAGGAATGGAAGCTAATAAATAATAAATCTTACATTTAAATAATTTTACTGTGGTCTTAAATATAAAATCCTGGTCAGAATTATAGTGGTGGAATTTTGATATCTGTAAATTCATCCCCTGTCCACACACTTTGAGACCTGAACGAAAGCTTCCTGTGTGACTTCTTAAGGTAGATACGTCTTTAAGATCCTTGTGTGAATTTCCCTTAACTCTGCACCACCGGCTCTCCTGGATCTCAGGCTACCAGCCCACACTGCGGATTTTGGACTTGCCAACCTCCATAATGATGCGAGCCAATTCCTTGTAAGAAATCTCTTTCTATGTTCACATCCTGTTGGTTCTGTGTCTTGGGAGAACCCCAACTAATACAAATGGATTCCTAGTTTGATTTAGAATATGATGGATTATGAAATATAGAGAGCAGGGAGTAGCAAAAATGTAGTGAGGAGATTGTGGCTTTACTCTAGATCTGCAACTAACCACCTGTGTGATTCTGGGTGAGCCTCAGTGGATTTGAAGCTTTTCCTGTATCAAAATGAGGAAATTCAAACAGATAAACTCTTATATCCTTTCCAGCTTTAACATAGATGACTATATCCCAGGATGCTCTTGGCCTTAGAGAGGCCTGTAGTTTCTCTGGTACTTCTTTCATCACTACCATCGTATCAAGAACTACAGGAAAAAATGCACAAAATGGGGGCATTTGTTGAGTATAAAGGAATGAATATCTGTTATTAATGAATTTATGTAAAATGGCAAGGCCTATTCATCTTACCCCATACTCAATCAAAATCAAAATAATTAAGTACTCCATTCACAGAACAATCAAATTCTTACTACAAGCAATTTCTTGTCCATGTTAGACATTTTGTTTTAATACCATTGATAGAGAGTTTAATAATTCTAAAAGAAAAAAGGACAAGACAATAAGTAAACCAACCTTCAAGAATGATGTCTCCCAGAAATGTGAGTTGAGACTCCCTGAGGCATCAAATCGAATGTTAATGGAAGATGTGGCTCTAATTGCTGCTGTATCAGTGCCTTAGGCATTTCCTGATTCTTATTACATGTTTTACTGAATGGTTTTGTTAAGTGATTTCTTTCTTTTGCTTTCTTTCCCACCTTCCTTTTGGATCTTGCTTTTAAAAATCCCAATATTTTTTTTCTGTTAACTTTTCTTATTTTGTTCTCATTGTTCCTAGATACTCTTTTATAATGAAATGGAAATTAAGTTTTTAATTAGCTATGTACTTTTTATCTACACATCAGCTATTGTCATCAACACTATCATGTTCACTACCTTTACAGATTTTTGTGCATTTGCTGTGTGCTACTTTTGTAGACACCAAGTCGTTTATGGAGAAGATGCAATTTATGAGGATTTTAAGATGAATATAGAGAACAAGTAAATGAAGAATTATATTAAAATGAAGCAGGTTTTCCAGTTAAAAAAATTGTATGTTTTCCTTTATCATAGTTATGTAGGTGTTTAACACAAGTTTCAAAATGCAAATTTAAAAACCATTGCTACATTTTATGAGTTATCATTAAATTATTCTTAGACTATTGGCTGTACACTGTGCTCTTGGTCTAAAGGAATATAATTTGGTGGTCCAAATTGGTATAGTAAGTTCTGTCCCAGTTCTTTTATAGTGTTTTGTGCATTTGCATTTGCCACCAGCTATGCAAATCTCTGTCTAGAGTAACTGTTCATTCCTGTAGGACCCACTTATAGCCTCCCAGGGTCACCAGTAGTGGCCCCACGTGGTCGGCTTGTTAGCTCTTTTTGAGGCCTTTCCTCCTAGAGAAACTATACGTCACCTGTGATTGTTCAATAGTGAGATTTGGGTCTTGCATCCACTCAAACATGTTCCTCCATTCTGTAACATACAAAACCAAAAAAAAAAAAAACTACCCTTAAGTTTCTCGCTCTCACAATCAATTTAGTAAACGTTCTTCAGGAACCTGATGACATCGATTCACAAAATGAGATAAGTCCTTCATATTATATTTTCTGATTTCAGTAGTTTTTTGTCCCTCCACAACCTTGACTATCTTTTTGGTGACCAGAAGTTATAGAACTGCTATTTGTTTTTCCAGCATAAACTTTCCTTTTGATAGTGGCCCTAAGGCTAGAGACCAAAATCTGAGCATAATGTAGCACCAGAATTCACCTTAACACTTCGCTTTACTTTGATTTTAGCTATTGCAGACAAAAATAACCAAAGGGATTGTATATTTAGCTTGTTTGTCATGACTTTGCATTTTTTTATGTGTTCAGTGAACCAACTGCTTGCTTGTTGGGTCTATCATTTCTAAATTCCACTGGTGACTTTCACCTCTGTAAGTGATGGCGCAACTGCTGTTTCATGTTACAGGTAACTTGGGAGCTATCTCAGCAGTAAAGATTCATCAGTCCTTGCCCCCTCATCCTTTTCCCAAATAATGCTTTCACCATGCTTTAGTGAGTCAGAATTGTTCTAGAGAATGCCACTTCTGATGCAACTAAATTGTCCAAATTGATGCAGAAAAACATGTGACAAAATTCATCCTTTATTCATAATAGAATGAACTCCCAACAAACCACAAGGGATATTTCTTCAATATGAAGACATGTAAAAAAAAAATAACTTGCACCCCTCTCCCCCAACCCTGCAATTAACTTCATACTTAATGGTCAAAGACTGAATGCTTTTCCTCTAAGATAGGGTGAGATTGTTTACTCATATATCCAGTCAACATTTCTGATATAGTATTTTCCATTTCTAGCATTTTTTTTTAACAGCTTGCAACTGATTGCTGAAATTCTTTCTCTTCATGCATGTTGTCCACATTTTCCCCTGGAGCTGTTAGCATTTTATTAAAGTCCCTGTCTAATAATTCCAACCTTTGAGCCATCTCTGGGTCTTCTATAGAGAGATACTTTTCTATCCTGATCACAGGCCACATGTTCATGCTTCTTTGTGTGTCTCATAATGTTTGATTGCATAGAGGCGATTGTGCATAAAAGGATACTAGACACTGAAGTTAATATTTACCTCCTAAAAGAGCATGCTACTTCTTTGGCCACACTGCTAGAGTGGCAGCTAAGTTAATGTGGTCATCTGTTGTTGTTGAGCTGATCTGTTACTAATTAATTTTTTTTAGCTTTTGTTTGATTCAGTTCACCCCTGGCTTCAACATCTTAGGGTAGGATCAGGACTTTTCCTTCAATAATGTTTGGAGACAAAGCACTGGCAAGATTCCAGAAATTCCTTAGTGCTTTATAGGTGAGCCACCAGCTTTCCAAACTCTTGATGATTTTTTCTCCTTTATATTCTGACTACCAGCTTTCTGAGTTGCTGGAGAATTATCTTTGTACCAGGTGAAGAACTATGGGAAATGGTTGGCACATGGGTTCAGATACACTCTGTGGCTGGGGCTCCTTTGAATTTGCGTGTATAATTCCATGTGGCATTCCTCCTTAAACACATCTGTTTACATTTGTCCTCATTCTTGACACTATGCCTGGGATAAAAGCAGTTGTGGTCTCTTTTCTCCTAAGAAGGGCTTTTTCATTTCTTGAATTAATTCATTTAGGTTTCTTTGTATCCTTATCCTCAGATTTCTTTTTTTTTTTAATTTTTATTGGAGTATAGTTCATTTACAATGTTAGTTTCAGGTGTACAGCAAAGTGAATACATATACATATATGTATACATATACATATATCCACTCTTTTTTTTAGATTCTTTTCCCAGATAGGCCATTACAGAGTACTGAGTAGAGTTCCCTGTGCTATACAGCAGGTTCTTACTAGTTATCTATTTTATATATAGTAGTGTGTCTATGTCACTCCCAATCTCCCAATTTATCCCTCCCCCCGCTTATCCCCTGGTAACCATAAGTTTGTTTTCTACATCCATGACTCTACTTCTGTTTTGTAAATAAATTCATTTGTACTCTTTTTTTTAGATTCCACAAATAAGCGATATCATATGATATTTGTCTTTCTGTGTCTGACTTAACTTCACTCAGTATGACAATCTCTAGGTCCATCCATGTTGCTGCAAATGGCATTATTTTGTTCTTTTTTATGGCCGAGTAATATTCCATTGTATATACGTACCACAACTTCTTTATCCATTTCTCTGTTGATGGACATTTAGGTTGCTTCCATGTCCTGGCTATTGTAAATAGTGCTGCAATGAACATTGGGGTGCATGTATCTTTTTGAATTATGGTTTTCGCCAGGTGTATGCCCAGGAGTGGGATTGCTGGGTCATATGGTAGTTCTATTTTTAGTTTTTTAAGGAACCTCCATACTGTTCTCCATAGTGGCTGTACCAATTTACATTCCCACTGAAAGTGCAGGAGGGTTCCCTTTTCTCCACACCCTTTCCAGCATTTATTGTTTATAGATTTTTTTCATGGTGGCCATTCTGACCTGTGTAAGGTGATACCTCATTGTAGTTTTGATTTGCATTTCTCTAATAATTAGTGATGTTGAGCATCTTTTCATGTGCCACATTCAGATTTCTGATTCACTTAAAATTTTTGATTTTGCAGCTTATTTGGTTTGCTTTGGTTGTTAGGATGAGAGGATGGACTCTTTCAACTTCCTATAGTCTAACCAGACCTAATTTACTTATGTTCTCTCTCATCTTTCTATCTGGAGGAATGTGCATCAGACACTGTTATTTGTGTATTTCAGGGAGGAATTAAAGATCCTGTGACTGCTATATGGCTGATTTACTGTTTAAATAATTACCAGTTCTCCCAAATGTTATTTTTGTTCGCATCTTTTCAGTAATTAATTCATCAGCCAGGCTTTTGTGACTCAGGGGTGGCCTGGGAGACTACAGTTTTTCTACAAACAAAAGGCAGGCAGAGGACCTGGGGTGGGGGTCTGTCCTGGGAAGACCCCATAGGGTGTTGCTCAGTTACACTTGTACTTTCTGTTGCTTTTAATTAATACATAATGGTTCATGCTAGTTATACTTTTTTCTTATTTTTAATATACTATTATTTCACTTGCTAATTATCTTTGCATTTGCATCACTTTGCAATTGTTTAATTTTTGCATCCTTTTGTTTTGAGAAACATTTCCACATGCTTAGATGTCTAACGTTTTTTTTTTCTTTTGGTCACATTTTCTTAAGTGTGATTCTTATAAACAATGTGTGGTTGTATTTTGTTTAAGGTTCATTACTGGAGACTTTGTCTTTAACCCATTTTTACTTATAGCCATAATTGAGTGTTTTAGCTGCTGTTTCCATATTGTTTTACGTTTTCTATTTTTGCTTCACTTTTTGCCTCCATCCCACCACTGCTCCTCCTCCTTCTTTTTCTTCTTCTCTTTCGTCTGTCTTTTGCTATGTGGACAACTTTTTTATTGTTGCTATGTTTGTTTCTCTTCGAATTATTTTCAAATTTTACATTGTTTTACATTTTACTAGTTTTTAACCTTTAATTTTAAAATATGCCTGACCCTATATTTTTATAATTGTTTAGGTTAAAAAAATGAAGCACTGTTGCTTGACTGCTCAACTATAAAAGATGAATAACGCTAAGTATGTATATGACTTGGTCACAAGTTACAATAGCCATTTGATCTCAATAGTTCTTGTAATTAGTGCCAATTTTTCACAGTTCCCACAGTAGTTGGCCTATAGTGTTAATTTTCAGCATTGTTAAGAGTTTCATCTTTTTCTGAATTTTCGTAGCTATTTCTTTTGGAAACTGCGCAAGGCTGATTCATGCATTACTAGCCAGGTGCCATCTTTCTGAATTTGCCTCTGTTAAAATGTCTAATGGTGGTTGACAAAATGTAGAAAAGCTACTGATTTTTATTTATCTTTTATTTAGCTGATTTACCGAACTGCCTTATTAATTAAAATGAGTTTTCGATGGATTATAATTATCTGATTATACAATTATATCATCTGGAAATAATGAAAATTTTGTATTCAGTTTTCCAGACTTATTGTTTCTAAATTATCTCTTCTGTCTTGTTTCCCTGTTAGGTATGATTTGGCTGTTGGTTCAAAATACACAGTTGCTTTAGCAATCACTGCATTGTTTATAAATGTTCACAAACTAACTGTATAATAATCAGTTATTGAATATTTTGATTTTGCTAAATAGCCACATCTATCGCTTCCCTATTCTTTTCTTCTTCTCTGATTGAACATTACCATTTCTAGCCATCTGGATTCTTTCTCTTTCAGGATTTCCCTAAATCACTAACCTGGCTCTGAGATAATGTTTTAACGTTTCTTAATACCTCAAGAATTAATAAGAACCTAGTATTTTATACTCATTTAGGGTAGCTACATGCTTTCTTCTACTATAGCCTTACCTGACATGTTTCCATACTCTCCCTAAAATGCTTGTCCCACCCTTCTGTTTTATAGGTTGAAGCATATGAAGTTGTCCTTTATGAATAAAGGCATTTATGGAGAATCTCCCTTACCCTACAAATATGGGTTAATCTAATATAAGCAGTCCTACTACACAGGCTTTTAAAAATAGATTCCTGTGTATTGTGGGTACAGTTGACAAATAACTAACTAGTAGAATCAATACTGGTTCCAGGCCATGGTATTCTTTTGTGCTGGGCATCCTCCCTTGAATGGAGTTAGCCAGCATTGAATGTGATAGTGGTGACTCTGTTTGGACGATGGTTTGACTGCTTCTGAGGCCCAGTCTCAGAAGAAAGCCAGAAGCACCCACTGGGTTCAGGTTCTACAACCCTGTAACTGTCACACCTGTGATTAAGGCTTATTGCTCTTTTAGTTTTGCCCACCTCTGTCCCCCTGTCCCCCAAGTCTCTTCATTGGCTTATTTCCCCCAAGATTTATCTAGTAGAAGCTGCGGTTTAATTCATTATTCCTAAACCTAATCCCTTAGGAAATATGGTTGATTATGTCTAGCTTCCTCGTTCCTCACTAATAGGAGCTAATAGTTGCTTTCTAATAGAAGTCTCTTCTCTCACCAACCTGTTCTTCCTTGTTGGTTAAAAGGAAAGCAGTGTGATAGAGTGGAGTCAGCTCTCACAGGAAGTCCAATTTCTATTCTCTAATTCCAACTCAATTTCTCACTTTTGGGGAAACCTTTGGCAAAAGCCAGCAGAAGATAAATGGGGTAAGGAAGTATGTTATAAAGGAATACCTGGGAAAATCAAGGACATAATAATAGAGCATTTAAGTGAGGATAAATGGATAAATGTAAGGGCCAAGTAAAAGAAAGGAAGTCTTGGGGGCTTCCCTGGTGGCGCAATTGTTAAGAATCTGCCTGCCAGTGCAGGGGACATGGGTTCAAGTCCTGGTCCGGGAAGATCCCACACGCCGCGGAGCAACTAAGCTCGTGCACCACAGCTACTGAGCCTGCACTCTAGAGCCCACAAGCCACAACTACTGAGCTCAAGTGCCAAAACTACTGAAGCCCATGCGCCTAGAGCCCGTGCTCTGCAACAAGAGAAGCCACCACAATGAGAAGCCTGTGCACCGCAACAAAGAGTAGCCCCTGCTCACCACAGCTAGAGAAAGCCCCTGTGCAGCAACAAATACCCAATGCAGCCAAAAAAAATTTACCTTGCTAAAAAAAAAAAAAGAAAGGAAGTCTTACTCTTTCCACAGATCGCAGAAGCAATATTAATTTTAGGGATTAATTTTGAATTTCTGTTGCATTACCTGAGTTAAATAATACCCAATGCTAAATCCTTTACTTCTTTTATTGATTATTTAATTTTGCAGAAATCAGAGTTAGAAACTTGGAAGCTGCTACTCTGAACCTAATTCAGGCCTAATTCTGGGCCATGAAGAAGACTTGGCTATTGAATTGGGAGTTCTAGAACTTGAGGCAGAAGGACTGCTGCCCTCTAAGTCCTCATGAAGTCCTGGAAGGGGCACCGTGGACAGAGAGAAGTGTCTTGGTTTTAGGAGGCAGATTCCAAATAAAAGATAAGATGAGCATACTCCTGTAGCCTGAAAATATAGAAAGCAAAAAATCTTCAAAGTTTGAGTGCTATCAGAAACAAATTTCAGGGCTTCCCTGGTGGTGCAGTGGTTGGGAGTCTGCCTGCTGATGCGGGGGACACGGGTTCGGGCCCTGGTCTGGGAGGATCCCACATGCCGCGGAGCAGCTGGGCCCGTGAGCCACAGCTGCTGAGCCTGCGCATCTGGAGCCTGTGCCCCGCAGCGGGAGGGGCCGCGGTGGTGAGGGGCCCGCGCACCGTGATGAAGAGTGGCCCCCGCACCGCGATGAAGAGTGGCCCCCGCTTGCCGCAGCTGGAGAAAGCCCTCGCACGGACCGAGGACCCAACACAGCCAAAAATAATAAATAAATAAATAAATAAATAATAAAAGGATACTTTAAAAAAAAAAAAAGAAACAAATTTCAAAATACAAAAGAAAAAGGTCCATGTGAGTTAAAAGAGATGGAAACGAAGAAAGTGATGTTTCTGTTCACAGAACCTTCTGATGAGATTTAAAATATGTATAAAAGGCGAGGGAGGTGCATAACTAAAGACTCATGAAAAAAATCAGTATAGTCCCATTAGAAGATTATCAGGAAGGCCAGTAGCTGAAATTTGCAAACAGGGGAAAGAGGGTCAGGGGGCAGAGGGTCAAGGGCTCAGTTTTCTCTGTGAACATGCCTGGCATGCTGTCAACTCCTATGCCATGGATGAGAGCTGTTCAAGGAATGTAAAGACCACTTGGTTATGTACAAGCATATCAGGGTATCACTCTAGGTCCTGTCTTCTACTTTCTTTTCCAAATCAGCTTTCTCTGCCCTATTTTTGTGTGTGTGGCTTAGTTGGATTCTGTCACTCTAGTGTAAACCCTTAGATCGGTGCTTTGATAAGGCTGCTATATGGCTTATCCCCTCCTTTGCCCAGAAAGGTTTTTGTTTGTTTTTTTAAAAAAATATTTTGTAGTAAAATTTTCAATCATACAGAAAAGTAGAATTAATACACATATAACTACTACTTGCATATGGATATGATATTGTTTCCTTTTTATATACAGCAAGGGCTAAACTACTTTAAAGTAAATTATACATCTGGGAGAATTTGCCTAAACATTGTAGTATACATTTCTAAATTTAAAAAAAGCACATTCTCCTACATAGCCACGTATTCAAATTTCTCCCCATTTTCTCCCAGAATATCTAATTGTATTTTTAAAATCAAGATATAATTAACGACTGTGTATTACATGTAAATCTCTTAAATTATATCTCTTAAATTCCTTTTAATCTATAATAGTTCTCCTCCTTCCTCCCTCCACCCTGCCCCAATATTGTCTTTTCCAAGAGAGGCCAATTTTCTTATAGAAAATTTCATATTCTGATTTTGTCAGACTTTTCCTCATGATATTCATTATTCTTTAGTCCCTGTATTTCTTCATAACTGAAAGTTAGATGTTAAAAGCTTGATTAGGGTTAGTTTAAACATTTTTGGCTGCTATAGGTACATCATATCAGGAGGCACTTGATGTCTAGTTATCTCACCTGGGTATTGATTTTTGGAAATCTCTTGGCTCCTAGAGCTTTCTGTAGATTTCTGTGTTCTGTAGCTTGAGGTCACTTTTGCTCGTCCCTGTCTGTGCCCCAGCTGTTGGAGCTTGGACCCAGGTGTGATGTCATGAGACATGCACATTCTGTCCCCAGCCTGTCACTCTCCGTGGGTAATCCCATCCACTCTTATGAACTCAATAGCCAACCCTGAAAAGCCGTTGAATGATTGACTTTCTATAGAAGATAAAATCGGAATGTCATTCAGGGTAGATTAAATTCAGTTTAGCTTAGAGGTGAAAGACTCCGCATTTATTGTACCTAAGCTGCTGTTCTTGTGTTATTTAGCTTACGATTGGAAATGCCTATTAGATAGGGAATGCAGACTAAGGTTTCTTGCTGGCATCTATTTCTATAGCTAAAGAAAAATGTATACAGTCCAGCTCTCCAACGTTCCAGCTTCACGAGTCCCTGTTAAAACTGTAGTTTGTAGTAGCTACCTGTCAGCACATTGATCCTCTCCTAGTGATAGCCAAAAGAACAACAGAAACTATGTGGCAAAGAGCACGTGTCTTTTTGATAATTTACAGTATGGTATTAAATAAATAAAAGAGTAAAATGGAAAGTACATCCCCAGCTTTATTCTCTCGGAACTTTCACATCTGTGGCACACATACATTCATGAAAAATCTGCTTGTTATAGCCTCTGATTTGTAACTATGGAAAATTAAATTATAGTTATTGAAGATGTATGTTTGCATTTGCAGCTTTACATTGGCAGAGTGGCATAGATGTGCAGGGCAAATATTCTAGCATCACAGGTATAAAGTCAGGAAGGAGAACTTTTTATACTCTGTCAGCCAAAAAAACCCACAGAAGACTGCAAATAAGAAAGGAGTTCATTTAGAGTCTTAAGAATTGCAGTTCAGGAGACACAGATTTGAGTAAAACTGAAAATGTTCTGGCGAAGAAAGAGTCAGGGGCTTGTAAAGGCAAAGCCATGAGCTTGTACTCTGAAACAAGAAAAGAAATATTTGTCCTTAAGGGATGGTTGTCATGAGTTGTTTTAGGGTAAGGGTCTGATAAGTATCTTGAGTTTCTGGCAGTTGTGCTGGATGCCTTCATTAGGACAATAAGTGGTCAAAGGTTAAATTCCATCCAGGCTGAGATGTGCATAAGTTACACTTCCTAAATGGCCTCCTGGCTCCGTTCTAGAGCGTACTCTTAGCAATACCAATTCCATATTGATTTTCCTTTCACAACTCCTGTTAATTTACTAAAATGTTGACAAACTTACTTCTCTCAGCATTATAATGTGTGACCCATTGTGTTTTATGCTAAGAATAAAAACTTCACCTATTGTTTCCATTCTCTTTTCCTCTGATTCTCATTTTGTCTGAATCAGGGCTGGTAAACTTCTGTAAAGAGTAGCATAGTAAATATTTTAGGTAGTATGGGCCACATTGTTACTGTCACAGCTGCTTGACATTGCCATTGTAGCACTAAAGCAGCCATAGACGATACGTACATGAGTGAGCTTGGCTGTGCTCCAATAAAGCTTTATTTATAGACATTAAAATTTTAATTTCTTTAGTTTTCACAGGTCATTAAACATTATCTTTCTTTGTATTTTTAAAAAGATTTATAATGTGAAAATTATTCTTAGCTCACAGGCCATACGAAAACAAAAATAGGCAGGCTGGATTTGGTCTGTGTAGTTTGCCAACTCTTGGACCGAATCTTTTGTTTTTAATCCCTACCTATTTTTCTCTCCACTTTTTTTCCCCTCCCTTCCTCTTCCTCTCACACACATGTACAATGTTGAACAATTATTATTGTGATTTATAGTAGCAAATATGTTTGGTCTTCTTTTGGTCCCTGGCACATAGCTCCTATGGAATTTCCTACACATCGAAAGTTGTCTTTTATTAAATTGATGAGGTGACTTTTAGAAGCCCCTAGATAACCTAAGGATGGGGGCTGATTGCCAGGGGAACTAACCATATGATTACAGGCTTATAACTTTTAGTCTCACCCCCTCACTCCTGGGAGGCAAAGGGACTGGAGATTGAATTCAGTCACCAATGGCCAATGATTTAATCAATCATACCTATCTAATGAAGCCTCCATAAAAACCCAAAAGGTCAGGGTTCAGAGAGCATCCAGAGAGCACACAGAGATGTGGGGAGAGTGGCACTCAAGGAGAGAGCACGGAAGCTCTGCGCCCTTTCCCCATACCTTACCCTATGAATCTCTTCTATCTGGCTGTTCCTGCGTCACATCCTCTTATAATAAACTGATAATCTAGGAAGTAAAATGTTTCTCTGAGTTTTGTGAGCCTCTCTAGCAAATTAATCAAACCTGAGGAAGAGGTCTTTGGAAACTCTGATCTATAGCCAGTAGGTCAGAAGCCCAGGTGAAAACCTGGACTTGTGACTGGCATCTGAAGTGGGGTGAGGATGGGAGAAGCACAAGCCTGTAGGACTGAGTCCTTAATCTGTAGGAAATGACGCTATCTCTAGGTAGACAGTGTCAGAAATGAGTTGAATTGTAGAACACCCAGCTCATGTCCTACAATTCCACTTGCTTGGTGGTGTCTGGAAAAAAATCCCCACACTGGAACTGGGTGCAAAATTGTAAATGACAACTCATCCAGATATTCATTTCCCCTCAAAAATATAAATACAACCTGTTAATATAAAAAGAAATGATGAATAAATGCAGTAATTGTCAGTAATCTCTTTATTAATGCAAATTTTACTGTTATTGCTTTTATATTTAAATATTGATTATAAAGATCTGACTCAAGGTTAAATTGTGTCCTCCATGATACGGTTTTTCTACATGCATGCTTACAAATTAGACTGCCTTAATCAATTAATAAAATCAACAAGTATTGTTAGTTTAATTTTTCTTCTATCAAATGTTATTCACAATTAATTAATCATAAAATCTCATCTGTACTTATAAGCAATGATCCAGACTATTTTAACTTCCATTAGATTTCATTAGAAGCAAATTTCACAAAGAGACACTGCATCCAAATATCCATCCAACTAATTTCTGTGGTGGGTTTAAACTTATTCACAATTCCTTTGATACTTTTCCCATTGAGATGTGGGATTTATGTCCTCTTCCCCTGAATACAGACTGACTTAGTCACTCACTTATAACCAAGGAATGCAACAGATGTGTGATGCTGTGTAATTTCCAAGGTTAAGTCTGAAAAGGCCAAGTAGCTTTTGTCTGGTTTTCTTGGGATTCTCATTTTGGGGGAAAGGTCCTCCTGTAAGAAGTCCAATTACTCTGAGGCTGTCATGCTGGAGAGTCCATGAGTGGATGTTCTGGTTGACAACCCATTTCTATGCAAGAGCCAGCATCAACTGACAGCCATGTGAGTTGATCTATCTTGGATGTCCAACACAGTTGAGATTCAGATGACTACAGCCCCAGCCAAAATCTGACTATAACCACATGACACTGCAAGTGAGAACTGCCTAGCTGAGCCCTATAAAATCTGAGCAAAATAAAAATTTTTTTTAGCTGCTAAACTTAAGGGTAATTTTTTATGCTGTAATAGTAGCCAGAACAATATCCTTAAAGTAATTTAATGTAGCAGTTATAAGTCTGGACTCAAGCATTTCTCAGTCCCATCATATAATGCCTGTTTGAACTTCAGAAAGTTAATCAACACCTCTAAGTTTTACTTTACTCATTTAAAATGGGGATAATTATAGGACCTATCTCAGCATTGTGTGAGGATTAAACTAGAACATGCTTGTGGAGTGCCTGATAGATGGTAAATAAATATTAGCTATGACTGTTAAACACACACACACACACACACACACACACGCACACACACAGATAACTATAAGATATTAACTTCAAACAGTTCTGTGTTTTTAGGTTTTAAAGTAGATCAAGAAGACCAACTGGGAAATTCAGTTTTTATAGGTCAGGAATTCTGAAATGGCTGGATTTCTGGGTGGATTGGCTTGGTGTCTCTCATGAGATTGCAGTCCAAACACAGCAGGGATGTCAGTCATTTGAAGGCTTGCCTGGGCTGAAGGATTTACTTGCATGGTCACTCCTGTGGTTGATAGCAGGAAACCTTGGCTCTTCATCATGTGGGCTTCCTCATGACATGGCAGCTGACTTTCTCCAGAGCAAGCGATCCCAGAGAGAGAGGCAGATCCACAATATTCCTATGACCTAGTCTTGGAGGAACATACCTGCTGTATTCTGTGGGTCACACAGACGCATCCTCATACAATGTGAGAGGGGACTCCATGGGGGCAAGAGTGCCAGGCAGCGAGGCTCACTGGGGGCTGTCTTGGAGGCTGGCTACTGTGGAGGTCACACTGTAACAGAACACTCTCCGTAATTATGGAGATCTCTAAAACACTGTGCTACCCACTGTGCGAAACTTCATCTTTAAAAGTTGGGGTGTTTACATTAACTGAAAATAAATAATTCAGATTTTTGAAGGTGAATTACTCAAAGGGAATTTTAAAAAATTAGTAAAGTGCCACTTTTTTCCTTTTCTCTGTTCATAAGGAAGTGAACTACTATAGAACAAATTAATTTACTCATTCTTTAATTCTACAAGTAATGAGTAAGGGCGTTTGTTAAATTGTTAATGATGGGCCTGTTTCCCTAAAATCAGTGTCATATAGAACTTCTTATGAAAGTTCTATCAAGCATACCATCCAGTGTGTCTAAGAGTGGCCCACATTTTAGAGGAGAGTGCATAGTGGACTTGCAAGCGGATGAGACTTTTAGTGTCCAGACCTGCAATCAAATTTTTGTTCTTGCTCCATACCAGTTACGTTTTCTTGTGTAAATTACCTAATCTCTTTGAGACTCCTGTGCCACAACTGTAAAGTGGGGAAAATAATATCTAAATTGTAGCCTTGTTGTGAAGATTAAATGCAAAACCTAATAATCTCTCTACAAATATTGGTTCCATTTTCCCATTAAGGAGATGCGGAAATGTGTTTCTAGGGATTGGAATGAAAAGAGAGAACTGTGCAAGTGTAGGCCTTTATTAACAATAGATACTAGCTAGGAAACTCTCTCCTTGCTGTTAGAGAAAACTTGATTATAAAATAGTTTGCCAAGAGGGATATTGTTCTTTTGAGCTGAAAGATTTGCTGTTAAGTAGCTGCTTTGGGACAATTTCTTTGATACAGTAATATACTCTGGCCAGTCACATCTATGAATTGATTCCAGTTTAACCAGAAAGATAACTGAATTTTCATCCTAGCTCCACTGTTGGTTATTCCTTTGCCTCCAGTCTTCCCATTTGCAAATCCATCCTACACTCTGTACCATATTAACCACCGCAGGACACCACTTATAGGCACTCCATTCCTAAATGTAAAACTTTTGGAAGTCTTCCCTTGTGTTCAGGATCAAATTATTTAACAAGTAGTTAAATGTCTTCCATAGCCTGACCCCATTTTACTTTTCAGTCTTATTTCCAGCTTCTCCTTTATATATAAGTTTTCCCTTCTAGTTGTCTCAGCTCCTTATTCTTTTCCTGTTTTTTGCTCATTCTATTAATACTCTCCTTATCTACTTTGCCTATCCAAACTCAACCCAATCTTAAAACCCTCCCTAAATATACTTTAATACAGCCTTCTCTACAAATATTTTATCAACACACCAGCCCAAACTGTGACCATATGTATACACATAACTATCTGTAAAATAGATTGTGATTCATGCCACCAGCATAGTTCAAATCGCTAGGATGAGAAGAGGGAGAAACCACTTTCAGCCTGGGGCTTGAGAAAGGATTACTTGAAGTGGTTAACATTTGAAAGAGTCCTTGAAAAATGGCTTAGAATTTCTAAAGAGATAGAGAGGTCACTGTTGGTAGAGGAAATAGTATATAAAATGAATCAAAGTTTGGAAAATGTAGGGTATTCTCAAGGAATATTTCAGCTTGGACAAAACATAAAATACACATAGAAATAGTTTGGGGGGCTTGGTGGATTGGAATCTGATTTACAGGGCATTATAAATACCAAATTAAGAAATTTGCACTTAAACTCTATTTCAAAAACTTTAAACTGGCAGAAGAACTTCAGATAAAATGAGGGGAATGTGTGATAAATGGTGTGCAGAGAGGAGTTTAATAGACTAATTAGGAGACAATGACAGTCAATTAAAAGAATTTAATCAGGGCTGATTTTAGGGTACTCAATAAAGGAATATAAAGGAAAGTACAGATGTGAAATGAGGGAACAGATGTGAAAGAGGTAGAATCAACATCAAATACTGAATGAAGGGAAGAATAGAAATATGGATGCTGTACTTTGATGGGCATTAAATGCTTGTTATGAGTATGAGCCTTGGATCAGCTTGGGTTTATATCTTGACCATTTTCAGGCTGAAAGACCTTGGGAAGTTTCTTAAATTCTGTGTTTCAGTTTCTTCATCTGTAAAATGGAAATAAAAGTATGTGAGTTAAATGCTAATATCTGTAAAGTACTCAGAACAATACCTGGTGCATATTAAGCTCTATAAATGGGTTTGCTACTATTGCAATGTGGACTAAAATAGGAGGCCACTTAGTAGTTGGGGTAGTGAGAGCCTGATTCAGGGTTGCTGCAGTGTAGTCAAGAGATGGGGTTAGAAAGGCTTTGTGGAAGTGGCAATGCCAGAGTTTTCATGATGTCTTACTCATAAAAGAAGCATAATAAATACGTGATGATTTAATTATTCCTGAATATCTTGGAGCCAAATAATTTTTACTTAAATAAAAATAGTATTCTCCTTTAATAGATACCTAAAATTATTGAAAGCATCTAAAATTTTCCAGGAGAGAGAAGTGTATAACATTTATTAAATGCTTACTGAGGCCCAGGCCTGTTAAATGTATCATAATTTTATTCTCATAACAACCATATGAGGCAAGTGTTTTAAAATTAATTTTAAGCTTATGGAATCTGAGAATCAAATATTAGAATTTATCCATTCTCTTTTTTTTTCCCTGGAGTTAGGGTTTAATGGCAAAATGATAAAAGAATCCCTTTAGTATCAGAAATAAGAAAAGGAGAACACCTATCAGCCCTATTATTTAGTGTTTTGTAGAAGTACAAAGTAATGCAATTAAACAGGAAAACTACTGAAAAGGAGGCAAACACTATTTGCAGATGATATGATTGTGGCCTGAACCACTTAATAGAATCACCATAAAAACTATTATAAATTTAAAAATTCAGCAAAGTGGTCACAAAATCAATAAATTTTCAATCAATTAACATTAATAAGAACATGTTGACAAGAAAAGATCTCATTTCTAATGCCAATTAAAAAAAATCATACAATAATCTAGAAAAAAATCTAAGAAGAAATAAGAAGTACTACATTAAGAAAACAAATAATTTGGAGGGAAATTAAAAGACTTTTATATAGAACGGAATAATTTTTTCTTGAATAAGAAGACTCGGTTTTGTAAGTATATCAGTTTCCCAACAATAATTATACAAATTTAGTGTGAACTCAATCAAAATCCAAATGCATTTTTGTTCTTTTTAATTGGAGAGGGAGATGGGAGGGGAAAGGGGAAGTTGATCAATCGATTCTTTTTTTTTTTTTTTTTAGAAATAGAAGAACTTTTAAATTTATTTATTTATTTATTTATGGCTGTGTTGGGTCTTCTGTGCGAGGGCTTTCTCTAGTTGCGGCAAGTGGGGACCACTCTTCATCGCGGTGCGCGGGCCTCTCATTATCGCGGCCTCTCTTGTTGAGGAGCACAGGCTCCAGACGCGCAGGCTCAGTAATTGTGGCTCACAGGCCCAGTTGCTCCACGGCATGTGGGATCTTCCCAGACCGGGGCTCGAACCCGTGTCCCCTGCATTGGCAGGCAGATTCTCAACCACTGCGCCACCAGGGAAGCCCCAATCAATCGATTCTTAAGTTCATTTGCAATAATACATTTATCTAAACATGTTGGAATATTCTCTATCATAGTTATAATGAGGGATGATGAATTTTATAATTATAAAAATAAAATGAATTAGAAATAAGAATACACAGATTTAAAAAAAGAAACAGAAATTTACCTAAATATTTATCATGGTTGTTTTTATTTAAAAGTCATTAGAGAAACAATAGTTTATACATCAAATAATATTGGGACCTGGCTAGCCATTAAGCAAAAGTAAACAGATCAAATAATACCTCACTTCCACTGAGAAAGAAGTCATTATGTTGAACCTTATGAAACATTTTTTGACAAAAATGGTTTCACTGAATATATAATATAAATCAATATTTAAATGTAAAAACTAGAACCGTAAAATAGGTTTGTATTTACTTATAAGTTAAAAGTACAAAGAAGTTTCCAAGTAAGACACAGACCCCAAAAGCCTACAGGAAAAGTTTGAGTGATTTGGCTATGTAACAGCATAAAAATATTATAATATAAAAGAATTAGTATAAAGTGCTTTCATTAAATTAAAAAACAAATTGGAATCTGGGACTATATTTGCAACATGTATAACAAACTGACAGTTTCTTTTGTTTATAATAGATGTGTATAAATCAATAATAAAAATGCATAATTCAGTTGAATAATAGGCATAGACTATGAAGAAGTACCTTTAGGACAAAAAAAAATTACAAAGGAACAATAATAATATAATCAGATGCTCAACTTCACTCACAAAGAAATGCCAATCAAAACAGTAGCCTACCATTTCACCTATAAATTTTTTTGTCCTTTTACTAGCCTATCTTTTATAGCATGTAATTATTCACTAAGCAAATTATTATCAACATTTATTGCACGCAAGATACTACACTAGGGTGTTGGGAGAGACATAAAAATGAAAAAGTTTGAGGGTAGGTGAAGAGAAAGGGTAAATTAAGGGCAAATCAAAAACAGATATTATTTTCACCTACCACAAAATGAGTGGCTTAAAATAACCGTAATTTATTGTCTCACAGTTCTGGAGGTGTTAGAAGTCTCAGATTATGTTGTTTTTACTCAAAAACTGGGTTTACCTCTTGGTGCGTGTTGAGCCAAAAGACACAACCAAGTCAAAGGTGGGGAGAAGGAAGGATTTATTACTTGCAGCAAGTAAGGAGAACACCAGGGATCTTTCCCAAATTAGTGTCTCCCCAAACAGTAAAATTGGGGAAGTTTTAAGCTAAGGGTACATGCATATTCACAAAGGGGCTTGAGTGGTTGACAGAGTCCAAGCTTTAGTTGATTGAAGTCAAGAGGGTCAGAAAAAGTCAACATTATCCTCCCTTAGGTTCCAGTTGATCTGGTGGTTGAGCGAGTCAGGCTAATCTTTACCATGGAAACAGAAGTGGGAGTCTTTACAACCGATTAGTACCTTTGCTATTGCTACATCTCTTGCCTGATAACAGTCGTTTTATTCTGCATTCTTTTTCCCCTTAAGATCATTATTACTGAGACCTGTTCAAGGGCAAGCATTGTGGCCAAGCTTAGATCACAAATGTCTTAAGCCAACAATGGCTTCTCTTCTGTCAAGAAAGCCACGCCTGGTTCTCTTTCCAGGGATGTAACTGCTTACAGTGTGGGCATTGTTGGTTTCTTCTGAGGGCTGTAGGGGAGCATCTATCCCGTGCATCTCTCCTAGCTTCTGGTGGTTCACAGGTGGTCATATCTTTGGCATTCCTTAGCTTGCCCCAGTGCATCACCCCAATTTCCACCTTCACCTTCACATGGCGTTCTCCCTGTGTGCCTGTCTCTTGTCAAATTTCCCCTTTTTCTAAAGACATAGTCATAATGGATTAGGGCCCACCCTAATACTTTATCTGAAATAGATCATCTGCAAAGACCTATTTCCAAATAAGTCATATTCACAGGTAGTGGGGGTTAGGATCTCAACATCTCTTGGTGAAGTCTGGTGAGGCAGGAGGAATCAGACATTCTCATACAGATATTAGGAATATAAATTGGTCTTATCTTTTGGAAGACAATTTAGTGATATCTATGAAAACTTGAAGTGAACATACTGTTTGTCCAGGCAATTGACTTAGGAAATTTTTCCTACACACATGTTCATGATCATTCCTCAGGTTATGTGCAGTGTGTTTACTGCAGTATTATTTGTAATTGAAAAATGAAACAAAACGAAACAAAATTGGACACAGCCTAAATGTTCATCAATTGAGGACACTATTAATTAATTATGACTCACGCACACTGGAATACTACCTGGCTCTTTTAAAGAAATGGAACAGTTTTCTTATACATACTCATTAGGAAAGATCTCCAAGGTATATATAAAAAATGCAAAGTATATGATAATTGTTTTGTATGATTCTTTGGTCTAAACATTTTTAAAGATTTGTATAGTGGATATGCCAATTATTTACTTGGAAGATGTGTAAGAAACTGTTAACACTTTCCACCTTTACAAAAAGGGTTTGGAACTGGGGATGAGAAGGAGACACTTAATTTTATACCTTTCAGTAGTATTTGAAATTTCTTCCCATTTGCATATATTATTTATCTTGTTTTTTCTGTTTTTAATATCACCAGAGTTTATGTGTGCTGTGGGATTGTAAACAATTTTATTCTATTTTTTCATATTTTCTGTATTAAAAAGGAACTAATGAATGTTAAGTCAAAATATAAAGGACTCTCCTCAACATACTACATGAGATAAAAGATTTTTTCTTGGGGAGAACTTTCCTATAGAGCCACATTTCCAAAGAATGTTTAACACTTGCTGGAGGGTTATATCCCATAGTTTTATGGATGTGTGCTCCGTGACTATATTACTTCATTTTTAAGTATGGAAGAGGTATGATTCTAGACAGCTTCAGAACTCTATCCAAAAAAATACAGTTAGAAAGAGCTATGCATATTACTTTCAGGAAAGCTGAAAAACAAGAAAACGATCATATTTATTTTAGGATGAATTCCAAAGACTAAATAAATTCAGTGTGTTTTCAAAAAGGTACTTTCTTTTTCTGGAGGTTAAACAGTCTGCTGTAGGATCTGCCTTTATTTGCTGTGACCTGGCAGAGTCAACCCAGTTAGCCAACTTCCTGTGGGAAAAACTGTTCATATAATCAGTCAGTTCATTTATTTCCTGGATGTGTTACTAAGGTTTGTTCAGACATGAGTGTTTTCTCTATTAACACAGTGGAGGAAATATTTTAAAGTAGCTTTATATTTTGAATAATTTTAAGATAATTCTGCTAAGCTCCTCTAAAGAAAAATTAAAGAATGCAAAATATATGAAACATTTGGATGTAGACCAAGAACCTACCCGCAAGGAATAGAAAAATCCTTTTACTCATTAATTTACCTTTTTCCGCATTACTGGAGGTTACCAAGTCGAAAGTCACTGGTGCTCTGTGAAACCACCTGAGGGTTTTTCTGTTTGTTGTAGATCTCTTCATGAAATAGAGGATTTCATCATTCAAACAGCTTGCAACCTAAGCTTACATCATCTTATGTTTGAAGACTGTCTTTTTTTTTTTTTTTTAGTATGGATTTGGAAATTTTGGATTCATTTTTGGTTAGGTGGGTACGTACAGTAAGATTTGTTCTTCAGCAGCCAGATTTTTCAAATCTGTCAAAGTCACTTTCTTGCTTAGTCAGGTGATTCTGAACCAGCTGCATGGTCCAAGGAGGCCTGTGCAGGTGAAGATTTATAAAAGTACATCCCATATAGTATCAAGCACTTTTGCTGAACATGTAATTTAAATTGCTTAAAATAGACCCATGGGAAAAGGACTTTCATGTTCTTTCTATTTCTAAACGTCAGAAAAATAACCTGGTTAAATGCAAGATGGGTAAAGAATAGTGATGTCCTTTTCTGTAAATAGCAGTTCCCATCATTGGTTAATCTCCTCATCCTCCTGCGTCCTTGTTTTTATTTTTATTAATGTCACCACCACCACTTTTTAATATACTTGTCTTCAAAACTTTCATCAACCTTGCCTCCCTTCCCCTTACCTCTAATAAGTTTTACTCCCACAGGTTTTATAAATTTTATCTCTATAACGTTTCTTAAAATTATTTCTACTTGCTCTGAAATTTGATGGTACTTTATTAGTTCTCTTCTTATAATGACCATAGTCACTATTATAGAGCAGATTCTTGGGCCTAGGCACTGAGTTACATGATGTACACATTACTTTATTCAGTCACCATAACAATTATATAAGGTATGTACTATTTCACCCATTCTATAGCAAAAAAGGAAATTAAACCAGATTGTTTAAATAACTTGTCCAAAGTCACATTGGCAGAGCTGAAAATCAGATCCAGTGTTGGTTGACTTTAAAGTCCATACTTTTTTTGTATATCATCCTGCTTCATCTTTTTGTATTCATCACCTTTTACTTTATAGTGTGCATGAGTGTATGTTTGTGTGTATCTTATTTCCGTTTGTAGGCTATAGATTCTTTTAGGATAGGTCCACGCATGACTGTTAACATTTCTCCCCTTATTTCCCCTTATCCCTTATCTCTTAGGGCCATATATTTACAAAGTACCTGGAAACATTTGGTAATAGTTTGCAATCAAGTGAAAATCTTTGCTGGGTAACTTCTGAAACAAAATAAAGGCCTTTATCTTTACAAGCAATCTCTTTTGTAAGAATTAAGGAATGTGGATAGATTTGTGATCCATTTTATTCTCTAAAAACATAAAAAGAATCTGTGAACACACAGTATTCATCTCTTCAAACACATGAAATTCAAATACAAGTGCCTTGGCATTAAGCATTTGAATCTGTATGCAAGATGTCATAGTTATATAATTTTTCTGTCAGGGATGGTTGGATATGCTCACTGGCTTTTCAAATTCCCTCATGTATAAGTAGATGTACTTGTAGGGACAAATACACTCTCTAATATATGGAAAATTTTATTAGTTCATTTTGAACAGAAAAATTTCCTTCCCAGTTCTGGGCCATATGTAAGAGAATGAATGTTGTATTAGCCAAATAGACAGTAGGACAACTTGGAATAAGGTGGCCTGTGCTTATAGTAGTTTTTTCTTCATGATTCCGAGCTTATATTCTAGGATTTATCTGGTATCAGAATAGCGATGGGAATTACAAATCCAATGCTGGCAACATCTGTTTGAATTTTCATTTTAAACTGAAATAGTAATTGCTGCTATTGATCCGGATTTTCAGGCCTGTTTTTTTTTTTTTTTTTTAATTTATTTTATTGTATTTATTTGTGTGCAGGCTTTTTCTAGTTGCAGCGAGTGGGGGCCACTCTTTGTTGCGGTGCGTGGGCTTCTCATTGCGGTGGCTTCTCTTGTTGCAAAGCACGGGCTCTAGGCGCGTGGGCTTCAGTAGTTATGGCATGCAGGCTCAGTAGTTGTAGTGCATGTGCTTATTTGCTCCGTGACATGTGGTATCTTCCCAGACCGGGGATCGACCCGTGTCCCCTGCATTGGCAGGCGGATTCTTAACCACTGCGCCACCAGGGAAGTCCCTCCAGGCCTGCTTTTATCTGGGTTGAGTCTTTCTGTCTAATGTTGTTTCCTGAAATTCCAAAAGTATTAGTTCTCTTCAGACTATTTTGGTCCCTCCCCTGGTACTCATACTACGTTCATAGTGGATACCCCTCTATCTATTAGATTCTATCTGTCTTTTTGTGCCTATTTTAAGCCATGTATTCCACAAGATATTTTCTCCTATTCCAGACTATGCAAATCTCTTCTTTTGTACAATTCCTAAAGTAGTTTTTGTTTTTGTTTTTGTTTTTCTCTGTCACATTACTTAGTATTATTGTCATTTAATTTTTAAAATTTAGGGCCCCCAGCTCAACTGAAAGCTTCTAGAGGTCAAGATTGACTGGATAACCACCAGGCTTCCTGAGTTGTCAATAATGTCTCCCTAGGTGTCCCTCGTTAAGGGCTCCCAACCACCTAATCCAAGCCCATGGAAGCCCTCACCCAAACCACATGATTCCACACCTACCAAGAAAACCAAGTGAAGCAGCTCAGTTCAACCTGATTCAGTGTGGTGGGTGTCCTAGCCTGCTATCTCTTAACAGAACTCTAATTTATCATAATATTTAATGAGGTACTAATGAAATATTTTACTATATTTTCTTTCATCACTGGAGACTTATCACTGGACATGAATTTAAAAATATATGAAGTAAATCTTGTTTCTAAGTTATTCTCATAGTTTACATTTTATACTGTGTAAAGGATATTGAAAGGCAAAATCAGAAATGAAGTATATAATAAAAATGATCAAGGTTTTTTGTATGTAGCCATATTTTTCTTCCAGCTGTTTGTATTCAACAGGTAGGAGCATAAGTTCCATGAGGGCATGTTATTTTCTGCCTTGTTTTCTGCCCTATCTTCTGCTAAATCTTTTGGGCATAGGGCATTTTTGAATGAATATTTTATTATAGATTTTTCTTAGGAGTAGAATATATACTCTTACCTCATGTTTCCTCAAGTGTGGTCCATAGACCAGTTGCTTCAGAACTACCTTGGTACTAGTTAAAAATGCATATTCCTGGGCTCCATCTCTGGGGATGGGGACTCTGGAAATAGGCATTTTTATTAATGCATTTGGTTATTTTGAGGCACAAAAATTTGAGAGTGACTTCTATAACTCATGCCTCATATACATTATATATTTCTTTTTGATCCATTGCTTGAAATAGTTTGTTATTCTACAATTTCTAGTCTGCATCTTTCTATTTACAAGTGGCCTTCATGACTGGATGAAGCTTGCATCACTCCATCTGAAAGCATCTGAACTCACTCTTATGGCCCTTGTGCCCATTCTACTACTTGAAACTTTTATTGAGCAAGCCAAGCTGTTGAACATAAAATATGATTGTGTGGTAAATCGTCTGAAAGATTTTATGAAAGAATTAAGTTTATTTAGTTCAGAAAATCAAAAAGGAAGGAAGGAAGGAGGGAAGGAAATCTTAGAGGCATTATTATTTTTTTTTAGTTTCTAAGAATGACATACAAAAATGTGATTTTAAGTGGTAAGACACATTAGTTGAACACGTGGGTTTGGATTCATTAGACTCCATCACTAAAAGTCACCTGCCCTACCACTCGTGGCTTGTACCATTCCCAGCATGGTTTGGGTGGTAGTCTGCTTCAAGGAAGGGAAATAGTGCAGATAAACCCCCAGATCCCTTTAACCTCTCCAGTTACCATGCAGTCAGTGAGCCACAGCTGTGTTTTCTCTGCTAGACTTTAAGGGACTGGAACAAGATGTCCTATTGTAGGAGAATAAGACAGCAGAGCATTGTCGCGAATCCAATCAATCTACTTTGGATTTGGTCATTCTTCCTGTCTTCAATCTGTAAGTCACACTTTTGATTTCGTGGCAGCTACACAGAAAGTTCATAACTGGCACACCTGTTCTTGTCCAGTCAGGGGATACCAGTTTGGGAACTTCAAATACCTATGATATTTTTCTTAATTGGAACTACACTACTTGAACAGGAATACAGAAACCTTCCTAACATTTTCTTCTTCTTCTTCTTTTTTTTAATTGATGCTTGTGTTCCTCACAAAAATAGCCTAAAGATAAATATGACGAGGTCTTCAGTAGATTTAAGGCAGGAAAAAGGCAAGTTATAAATAGTGATATTAGTGTTTCGTTTGACACAGCTAGCCTACCAACCCAAATCACTGTTATCAGCGCAATGTAAATGAATGACTGCTGGCCTTTCTCCCTCTGGCTCCGTTCCTGAAGTCACAGTGAGCATATGTGGAAATAGCCAGATTTAATACAAACACAAATGTTTGCTCTAGCTGTGCCTAAGACTTGTTATAACAATCTTTGAAAAGTGAATTGTTTTGCCAAGTAAAGACTTAAACTGTAAACTGATAATTAATAATTCAGGCATCTTAGGTTTTCTTCTTTTTTAATCTTAGCTATAAAACACTTCATATTTGATAACCAAGTGAGTTTCCTTAAAGTAAACAAATTAAGTTATAAATTTTGATGTTCTGAGTATGCCAGGGGCTTTTGAAGGTCTGTGTGTGAGCTAAGACTAGATTATTCACTTTCTGTGTTGACAGTCATGCCTGGAATTATGGAAAACGGTATAAACTCAGCTCTGAGAAATGGAACTAGGAGGACAAAGCACTTTGTATTTTTATTACCTTTCGAGGAAATGTATCACTCTTGCCATCTTTATTGCAGTTGTCACCAGATGCATTTATTCTGTGTGCATCTTCTGTGGTCTCACCCATACACACAGGTTAAACATGAGTTTGTTTTCCTGTCTACTCTGAGTTTAAATTCTGAACCATGTGATGGTCTTGTGGATTTGAGTTTGATAAGTAGAATTTACAAATAAATAATGGGGAAGACATTGTGTGGGGTGACTAATGAACAGAAAACTGTTAGAATTAGAAAAATGTTAACTTCTGTTTGTATCTTATGTTTTATATAAGGGATGAATTTTAGCAATGTTTAGGATATTCACAGCATGTTCAAAATAATTTGTGCTATGATTCAAATCACACATATATGAAAATTTTATGTGAAAAAATATATAAAATATATATAAAACATATTTACTGAATTTAAGGATTATGTTCTGTGAGTAGGGAACATGGTTAAAATGTATACTTTTCTGTGTTTCTTAATATTGCTTTTGTTCTTTTAAAGAATCCAGTTCTAAAGTTAGTTACTCACTCAATTCAACTGTCTCCAAATACAAAATGTTTTTTATTAAAAAACATAAAGCATGCTTGCATAGAGAATGTCCCTTAGAAATGGAAGATTTATAAAAAGGTTCAGAAACATCATTTGTATTTATATTCAGATGTTATGTTACATTTAAACAGTGATGTTTTTCTGTTAAGTATACTGTTTGTGTGTGGTATTGTATAAAATTTTGAAAATACAAAAAAAAGTATAAAGTAGCAAATTTAGAAAAAAATCATCTGTAACTCCACCATCCAGCGTGGTTAACATGTTGATATGTTTTCTTCCCCTTTTGTGTGTGTGTGTGTGTGTGTGTTATGCTCATATACATATACACATGCTGTTCAAAGCTAGAAACATACACAGTGTATTCTATAAATGGAAATCTTTAGAATAGGGATGTTAATGGGCCTTCATAACTAAAATCCCCCTTTCCCACTCCTCAGAAATCAGCAGCATTGCTGCTGAAGCTGCACTCTCATTCAACAATTTCCTCTCAGAGTAGTGCTTCTGCTGGACATAAGGATGTTCTGTTCCCAGAAGAGAACATCCTTTCTTAACTCTGGGCCTATGCACATTCTATTCCCTCTGCCTGGAACACCCTTATACCCCACCCCCAAACTTTCATTTAACTCATTTATGCTCATCCTTTTCTGCTGAGCCTATTCCTGATTCCCCAGCCCTAGAGTAGAGGACCCTACTGTGTGCTCCCACGGAACTTCATATTACTCACTTCTAAAATATATCACACTAGTTTGTAGCTGCCTGCATGTCTGTATTTACCTCTAGACAGGAGGCTTTGTAAAATCAGAGATTGCATCTTTTTTGCTTTCCATTGTATACCCAGCACAAAGCTGGCACATGGGTGCTCAGTAAATATGTACTGAATTAATCAGTAATCCAAACCCTCCATGTATCACTCATATCTTGTGGGAGCTGACAGTCTCACTTTGTAGTAACCTACAGAGGACTTTTCTGTGTGAAATTTATATCTTTCAAACCTCTGATCTGCAGATGAGAAAACTGTCCCTAAAATCATCCTGTCTTTAATTTAGAAACCTTTTATTGTTAAATATCCTTATTTCAATCCAGCATTTTTATTTGGTTTAATCTCACTTGAGGGTACTGAAAGCATTATAAATGGAAGCTTTGATGAGAGGTCATATTGGTTCATATTATTAAATTAAAGATTAAAAAAAACAAAACCAGAAACCTGAGGCAGTATTTTATGTTTTCCTAGCTTTCTGAAACTTTGAAAAGGAGATCATATATATTCCTAATGCCGAGCATATATTGGGACCTTGATCAGTGTTTTTACACAAAAGAACTAGGATGACTCTCTTTGATATATTTTTTAAAAAATATTTTGTGATTGACATTTATTAAACGCTTATTAAATGTAAAGTTACCTCTTAGTTACTCTTGTCAACTGGGAAACCCGTTGGTGTGGATAACTGAAAACTGGAGCTACTTTGAGTGAGATGGATAGAGAGAAACATTGCCTGGCAACTTCTCAGACTCCATGGTACCTACTGACCTCCTGGATGGATGATTGGTTTTGAGTAGATTGAGTAGGTCATACGTGTAAACAAGTTATTCATTTGCCTTCAATTTTCAGTTTCTCCTTGGTTTCCAATTGTATTCCAGGGGAAAATGTTAACTAAAGAAGAAAAGTCTATTGAAAATTGGAAGCACAGTGAGGGAAAGGCAATAAGTTTTAAATAAGAGGGTTGATCTCAGTGTTAAAATCAGTAAATATCCCTAAAAGATCACAGGCAGATCAATCCCTGAATTTTTAAACATACAGTGTTACATGGACTTTAGATAGATTAATATTTTAGAAAAACCAATTATTGTCTAGTATAATGAAGAAGGATGAGAGTACTTCTTGTCCAATTCTTAAAATAGACTCTTGAAACTTAAATTTTGCTATTATAGTGCTAGATAGTCTCCAAAGGTGGCCATCTATTTCTGCCTTTCTTCTGTATTCATGTTGCTCTACCAATCAAGAGGTAGAGTCTCTCCCTTCCTCTTGAATTTGAGCTGGGCTTGTGACTTGCTCTGCCCAATAGAATGGAGCTCAAGTGATCCTATGCCAGTTCTAGGACTAGCCCTTAAGGAGACTGGCAGCTTCTACTTTATTCCTTTTGAAGCCAGCCGCTATGCAAAATCTGACTATCCTGAGACCACCGTGTTGTGAGGAAGTCCATGTGGAGCAACCCCGTAGAGAACATCAAAGTGCCAGACTTATGAGTAAAGCTTTCTTGGACCTTCCAGTCAAGCTCAGTCTTCAGCTGACTGCATCTGAGTGAGTGAACCCAGCCAATGCTATTACATGAAGCAGAAGAATTTCCCAGCTGAGTCTGGACAACTGAGAGACTTTTTAAAAATAATAAACTGTTGTTTTAAACTAAGTTTTGAGTGGATTGCTTTCCAGCAATGGATAATGAAACAGTAGATGACTCATTACTCCTAATATTGACTTTAAAATTCTATTTTTTATAATTGAACCTTGCTAAGAGAGTAGAACTTAAATATTCTCTCTTACACAAAAAGATTAATATGTGAGGTGATGGATATGTGAATTTACTAGGTGGAAGGAATCTTTTCATAATGTATACATTAGTCACCATGATGTACACTTTAAATATCTTACAATTTTATTTGTCAATTATACCTCAGTAAAGCTGAAGAAAAAGAAACCTGAAAAAAATTCTATTACCATGGTGTGTATATATATATATATATATATATATATATATATATATATATATATATGAGTATTATGTCTAAGTATTTACATGTATACTTGTTTATGTGCTAATACACACAGATAAACCAGTTTAAAGTATACAGTTTGTATTTTAGCATCAGTTATGACTAATTATAAAAATGATAAATATCCACAAATTTTCTAGGCTACATATTTCTTTTGACTTGTGCCATGACCAAAACCTGCTTCTGATTTAAATTCATTTATAACCTTTCCTCAGTAATTTGAACTATGTGGATAAAAAAAAAAAATTCAGCAAATTCCATCAAGAAATAAAAAAACAATTCAAACTGATGCCAATTTCATACTAGAAATTCTAAATCATCATTTGTTATTAGAAGTGGAAAATTTCCTAAGAATACCTGATTGAGACAAAACAAATGTTCTTTGTGTTCTAAGATTAAACTAAGATGTGATCTTATTTGAACATCCATGGAGGAAAAGAGAAAGAATAAAATTTAAGATATGCAATTAAAGCTTCCAGCCTTCTAAACGTTTCAGCAAGTGATGACTAGCTTCAAAGATCGCTAAAACATTATCAGCACTCCACTAAGCTCATGGACCCCAAATCAAATTCAGAAATGAAAATCGAATAACAGCACTTTGTCCATTAATTCTGTTAGCTTCAAGCCCAGACATAGCAGGGACCCTCGAGGATTTCTAAGAGAACCCCAAGGTTATTGCTTGCTGGCATGTGAATCTCTGGTGAAGATTCAGTGAGAAAACAGATGATACACCAGAGCTTTGCTTCGTGAAGAATAACAGATGAGTAGATAGAGGCTTTCAATCTGAGAGCAGAACACAGGGTGATCAGAATCCCAATCACTCGGTAGAAGATGATAAAATAGAGCAGTGGAAGGATGAATTAAGATGACATGCTGTGTTTTATCAATAAAAGTAATGGCAAGAGATATATTTCTTACAATTATTTAACCAGGAGAAAACTCCTGAGAATGATACATTTTGCTTATAAAGCAGTGTGAAGTGGGATAGATCACACTGTCAATTTAATGGCTCAGTTTGCTGCATTTGTATTAGAAGCAAGATTATTCTTTGTATTCATTCAAAATGAATGAAAACACAGGAAACTGATTCTGACTATAAATCCGTTTCTGCTGGAAACCTTTTGTCATCCTATGCTGTCCTTATTCACTAGGCTGGAGCAGGTCAGACAATTGGACAAATGACTCTTTGTATTGGGGAGGCTTTGGTATTATAGATCAGCTTAAACATGTAGGGTGTTTTCCTCTGGAAGTTAAAAGCACAGTTTCCATTTTGAATGAAGGATGTGACATCTACTAGGTAATAACATTATAACTCAGTTTAGGGTAATGTGAATGACAGTTCAGTGTGATATATTATGTGAAGGAAATTTTTAAAAATTATTTATTCCCTTATAAGTGATCTCATGTGTTCTATGCATTTACTATTCACCAGTACCAAAGTAAGAACTCAAAGTTTATTCATCAATAATCAGTGGGCAAATACATTGCTATGAGCGTCAAATCTGCAAATGTACGTTTGCCTTGCAGAAAATCAAATTAGAATTTTCTTCTTCTTCAAAATATGAACTCCCTTATAAACAGACATAAAAGAATATTCAAAGGGTAAATGAGAATAGTCTTTTCTTTTAGATGATACTTTCCATTGATTATTACCATGAAAACTGTAAACTGTGTGACTGTGTAATACGTCACAACTGAGAACACTGGGGCTTGCCATTGTGGTTAAGAGCCTGACTGCCTAGGTTCAAATCCCAGCTCTGCAGCTCACTGACTATATGACATAGACACATTACTTGACTCTGTGCCTAATTCCCTCAACTTTAAAATTGAGATAATTATAGTATTTACTATATAGTTTTTAAAATGAGGATTAAGTAAGCTAATATATGTAAAACACTTAGTTTTAACAAGCAAATATATGTAAAACACTTAAGGATGACACATTGTATTTCCTTAATCAATGTTAGTTATTATTTTAAAACAACATATTCTAAGTATTGAGCAGGATGAGGATGCAGACATGCATGGGAATGATTTCTTTAGAATGTAAGCTATTTTTTCTTCTTTAAAATGAAGGATAATTTTTATTTTTAAGTCCTTCATAAAGATATCTTTTTATCTACCTCTGGAACTCCATTCTTATCAGGAGATTCTTCAGGGTAATTACCCCAATCTTACTTTATTCTTAGAGATGTGTATTTATTTAATCACCCTCTTTTCCACCATTCAGGAGCATTGGTGATGTTCAACATTTTTTACAAAAATAATTTGATTCCCTCCCCCTCCCCCTCAACTCTTTTTATAGAGTTACTTTCAAAACCCATCAGTCACTGACTTAAAACATCTGATCAAATTCTTGATTTTCATTTTAGTATGAAGAGTAGAAGTATAAAACATTTTCTCTACCAAACAAGAAATATAACTTTAAACAAGAGGAAATGGAGATCTACTGATATCAGTACACTGCTGAAATCCATTGCCCTGGGGTAGAGTTTAAACTCCTTGCAGGGTTTATAGGCATGATCTATGCCCTCCTTTGCTTCCCTCCCCATCTTCCCATCCTCTCCCCAAAAAGCATACATTCAATACACTTCAACCATTGCAAGCTAACCTCAGCTCCTCTGATAGATCATGTTTTCTCTCTCCTAGTCTACACCCTACTTCCCTAGGACTTTACTCATTGTTTACGTAGTTCTGACCTTAGATATTCTTTTCTCCAAGATGCCATCTTTGACCCCTAAACTCTAGGGCATGTACCCCTCCCATGTGCTCTCATAACAGCCCCTATTATGTCAGCCGTCACACTTTTTATAATTTCTTATTTACTTATCTTTTGAAGCAAAATGTTCTACACGTAGGGACCGTGTTTTAATCATCTGCAATTTCATCCCCATCACCTAGCAAGGTACATATCACATAGTAAGCATTCAAAATTATGCTGAGTGACTGATCAAACGAATGAATGAGCTGTTCGGTTTCTATTTCCACTGCCAGATAAATAAAAGATTTTCAGAAGGATCATCTCCTTTAAATATAACATTTAAATGTTATATTTAAATAACATTTCTTGTACTTGAAAAACATAGAAAAGGGAAAAAATTTACAGGCAGTAAGGGGCTTGCTCTCAGCTAGTTAGAGAGCTAGATGGGAAATCCCACAATCACTGAACTAAATTTCACTTCTATGTCATTAATGTAACCTGGGGAAGCATTTTTTTGTTGGTGTTGTTCTATTGGAAGAAATAAAACATACCTATCTAACAAATAACTAGTGAATTTTTTTTTTTTTTTTTTTTTTTTTAGAAGACTATCCTTTATTTATTTATTTATTTTTGCTGTGTTGGGTCTTCGGTTCGTGCGAGGGCTTTCTCCAGTTGCGGCAAGCGGGGACCACTCTTCATTGCGGTGTGGGGACCGCTCTTCATCGCAGTGCGCGGGCCTCTCTCCATCGCGGCCCCTCCCGTTGCGGGGCACAGGCTCCAGACGCGCAGGCTCAGCAATTGTGGCTCACGGGCCCAGCTGCTCCGTGGCATGTGGGATCTTCCCAGACCAGGGCTCGAACCCGTGTCCCCTGCATTAGCAGGCAGATTCTCAACCACTGCGCCACCAGGGAAGCCCCATAACTAGTGAATTTTAAACTAACCATAAATATTTCAAATCAGAAATTGCCTTGAAACTGATGATATATTAAAGGTTTAATATAAATGATGGTTATATGTACCGTTCATAGCTAAAGAACATGCTTATGCTCATTACTCCATTTTATTGCACCAGTTTAATACCCTTGTGATACCTTTTTATTGAATACTGATTATAGTTTTGAATACTTAATACATTAAATAAGGAAATTACAATAAAGCCAATTTTGTTCCAAAAAATACCCTAACGCTTCCCAGAAAACTTTGCTGATTCTTTTTAAAGTGCTCTATTTTAAACCTGAAGTTTTTTTCTTTATCTTAGGTTAACTGGGTTCTAACGTGTCACTAAAGTAATAAACACCCACAGATAGCCTTGCCTAACATGTAAATAGTACTCACCAACTACGAACTTCAAGCAACTCCATCTTGGGCCTGATTTATGGCCTATGTGCTCTTTAACCTCCAGATAAATCTGACAGCCTGTCTTCATATGAAATATTCATGAAGTTTCATAACATTCATTACCATTTCATGATTCTTTTAGTTGGTATAACAACAATCCTTTCTAGCACTCTATTAAATCAGGAGGCAACTTTGTAAATCACTAGCCCAAGTGCATGAAACCATCACTTGTTAATGTCTTAGCTGTGCTGCAAAACGTGCTGAAGCACAGGGGAAATTCATGCTGCCATTTACATCATCCTGCAACATGCTAATTTGTTTGGGAAAATTCCTGTCTGATCTCTTCCAGCTCTGGGTTTTCCAAACTTGACAACTAAGTGAGAAATCTCTGAAAGCCTTGCATAAAAATATGTTGCTCTATGTAAAATGTGCAAAATATGTGACAGCACAAAGCCTCTTCTGCAGGTTACTAGCAGATCACGTTTCCTGGACAGGCAGGATAGAATTCTAAGGAGCGAGCTGAATGGGGGAAAATAAGCATCTCTTCTCAAATCCTACCTCACTTTACTCTTTACTTTCAGCACAACTGCTCCCACTTTGCTTCTAGAGCTTTGGATAACTTTGATCTCCTATTATTGTACTGGAAATTGACAAGACTCCAAGTCGGTGGTGCTATTTATATATCTTGGTATGTGTAGATATTATAATAAATACCTTTGAATAATTTTAAAGAGGTCAAAAGGAGTAATTCCTGGTCTAAAGGAGCTATGTCTTTTCAGTTTCAAGGATCAAAATTTTCTTCTGTGTTTTATTGTTTAAAACTATCCTAATAAAATATCTAATGTTTATCATATAAAGATTAAGCCCTGAAACTTAAAATTAAAAGCCAGCAATTCATATGTTTTTGTTTTAAGAGTTTTCCTCTGTTCTTTGGAATCAAGCCTTAGTCATATTCAGAAGAGAGAATAATAAACATAACTGGGCATATAGTGGATCTTTTAATGGATTTTTATGGTTTGTCACGATTGGGGATGTTATATTTAGGACAAAAGGAAAATCTGAGTCCAGAAACCTAGGTAAATCATGGTGGTGATAGTGAAGGGAGATTGAGAAATTAAAAAATAATGGAGGCGTCAGACAATTTTTATCATGATGGGAAGTGTGCTGATGAAGAATCAGCAACCCTTTCATTACCTATTATATCTTTATCATGGGATAGTTCAGTTCAGAAGCTAATGGGAAAACCACTTTAAACCTCTTAATTGCTTACTGCTTTTATATCTATCCTACTCAGAGGGTGCTACATGCAAGCCAGATGGCTGCAAATGTTATTCTGGTTTACAAGCATGGAGATTTTTGTATCACTGCCAAAGCCATTGTCAAAATGTCCTATATCAAAACAAAACAAAAAATAAAATACTCTGTTTTCCAAACTTCTGAAAATTCTACAATAGCAGTGTAATACCAACCCCACCCCACCACATAGGTTTTGGCAGCCAAAATGAAAAATTATCCATCCCTAAGCAGCTTGTTGTCTGAACTAACCCAGCAGTGGGGCGGCCAAAAAAGGAACTGCATCATTGAGAAGCTCATGAATTTTCAAACAAGCAGCCTTTGGAATTTAGAACCTCTCATAAGGGTCCAAGCCGAATGAGTTTGGCAGAGAAATCAGCCACTCATAAGGGTTGTGTGGTGACTAGAGAGGTTATGCAAAATGCTACTATATTCACCCTGAGGCAAAGGGAAGGCAGTGCCTATGCATGGTTTTGGATCTAGCTAAGGTGTCTCCTAGATATTAGATACATTGGATCAAAGGCAGTTTTAGCTTGAATAATATAGGGAAATATCACAATGAAGTAGGGTCAAATGATTCCAGCCACAAGAAGGTGGTACCAACCAGTGTCAGAAATATTAACAAATTCATTGTATCTTAGAAATAAAAAAGGCCCACTCTATTCTAAAATTGTTTTAAAACTGAAAGACATATAGTTGAAAGTAAATTTCTGACAAATGGATGTTATTAATGTACAAATATCAGGATGATGTTCTTATAACTTCTATGATATAGTAAGTTTAGTTCTCTTAGGTCCTTATTCAGAACCTAAACTATGTTTCGATTATCTCCAGAACTGATGGGTTTTAATTTAATTGTGGTTTTTTTTTTTTTGTCAAAGAATTATCAACTTAAAGGAGGATTTTCCAGAGGGTGAGTTAGAAGAGAGTTTTGGCTCAAAGTCTTAAGAAAACAAAGTAGCTTTCTTAACATTATAATGAGGACTCATAAGTGTCATTAGCATTGCTTCAGCAGTAGATAAGTCTGTCATGTATCATATATTGCTCCCTGAGTATTACTTGTACATATTCTACTTCACTTTCTATCTCTTCAAGTTTCTCAATTTTGACATTTCTATTAGTTGAGAGCGTTGGAGGTTGTTATTATTGGATTCTTCAGAAGCAGATACTGAGATCATGTTTGGGGATACATGGTGTTTATTAGAGATCAGTCCTGATGAAGCAGGAGGGAGAAAGAGGAGGGAGCAGGATTGGACAGAGGGAGAGTTTGGCATGTGATACATGCCTGGTAACGCCTTGGCCAACCTGCAGGGAGTCTGGAGCAAGAACTGCTCTTCAGCGGGTCCATCACTGCGCCATCATGGGGTGCATGCTGCCTCAAGGAAGCGTGTGACCCTGGGGTAGATGGCCCTTTGCAGCTGAAGCAGTCCCTGATGCGGCCAGCAGTTGGAGACTGTCTACTGCCCGCATTTGTCACAGCTGGTCAATAAGTACTTCTGAGAAAGGGGATTTGGGTGATACATCTCTATATCTATCATATAGGTCAATATTTGGAAAATCAAACAAGATTCAAGGAACACACTGAGGGCATGAGTGTGTACAGTCAAGAAACCCAGAGAGCAAGGAGATTAGAAAGCAAGGACTAAAAAGCATCACTAGGAGACCAGGGAATCTGAGTGAGGGTCATGGGCCCAGACCCTTGACCATAGCATCTTGCCAGGAAAAGCTCCAGATCCAGGAATGGGTTTGACTAACTGACATATGCACCAACCAACAGGAGAGAATTTTGATACCGTACCAAAATTCTAGTTCCCATGTCTTGGCAGCTGAGGGTGGACAACTAGTGTGAGAGCAAAAGTGGGTTTGTTTTCCTAGATGAAGGCAATTAAAAAACGCTCTCCAAATTTTCAATTCACTTGCTAACTCAAATTCACCTGGAACCTTACAGCTTACCTTTATGCTTTGAATATTGAGGGTCTTCCATGAATCTGGGAAAAAACAAACAAAAGTCCATGAGTTTGAATTCAGAACATAAAGTTTTTGATTATTCAGTAATTGTGAATTACAATTACTTTGTTAACAATATGTCTTTTTCCTCAATGAAAAGAAAAGTCAGTTTACCACTAATTAATTTATTCAACAAATTTAATTGAGTGTCTACCACACACATGCCAGGCACTGTTTTAGGTAATTAAGTGGGTGAATAAAACAAAGATGCCTGCCTTTGTAGACCTCTATTATAAACAGTACCCAAACGACAATATATATAATATCAACAAATGAAAAGTAGATCAGGATTAAAGGAGTTGGAGGTATAGTAGAAATAAAAGAAAAACTAATTTTGATCTGGTATAGGGTGGTTGAGGCAGGTGTCTTTGAGACGTTGATATTTGAGCAAAGTCTTAAAGGCAGTGATGTCTATGAGAAAGTTGTTGCAGCAGAGGAGCCTCTGGTGCAGGTGCCCTTGTGCTAGAGCCTGCCTGGTGTATTCAAGGAACAGCAAAGAGACTGCTGAGGCTGGAGTAGAGTGAGGGCTGTTGTTGAGGTCAGCACATAAGGGGGGGATGAGTACGTGAGGAGATGAGGTAAAACTTGGGCTTTAGTCCCGATTGAGAGTCAGAACTGTTGAATTTGGAGTGGAAGACATTTACCATCTGATGTGTTTTTTTTTTTTTTTTTTTTTTTTTAATTTTTTTTTTTTTTTAATTGTATAGCTACTTTATTTATTTATTTATTTATTTTTTGGCTGTGTTGGGTCTTCGGTTCGTGCGAGGGCTTTCTCTAGTTGCGGCAAGTGGGGGCCACTCTTCATCGCGGTGCGGGGACCGCTCTTCATCGCGGTGCGCGGGCCTTTCACTATCGCGGCCCCTCCCGTTGCGGGGCACAGGCTCCAGACGCGCAGGCTCAGTAGTTGTGGCTCACGGGCCCAGCTGCTCCGTGGCATGTGGGATCTTCCCAGACCAGGGCTCGAACCCGTGTCCCCTGCATTAGCAGGCAGATTCTCAACCACTGCGCCACCAGGGAAGCCCCATCTGATGTGTTTTAAAGGCTCACTCTGGCTGCTCTTGGAGAATAAACTGGAGGGGGTGCGAGAAGCAAGGACAGAAGTTAGGGACCAGTTAAAAGGCTGGTCCAGTAATCCAGGTAAACAAGATACTGCCTTACTTTTTGCTGTAGATTGAAAAAAATAAAAAGGCCAAGTAATACTGTGCTATTGCTTTCACTGGACTTAGATCTAACACTCAGAGTCAGCAAAAGAACTGCACTTTGAGAGAAATTGTCTATTGTTTGGTAACCGTTGTTCTTTCAGGACTAAAAGGTGACATGAAATAGCGGAGAGCATGTCTCTCTCCTTTGTACTGCCCTGCAGCATTTCAGGATCTGAGAAGACTGTCGTAGTATTGAGGTTTATGTACTGTCATGCTTAGAATTCTGGTCAACCATACCCAATGCAACTTGTGTCCTCAGAAGTGATTTTTGAAGCGGAAATACACGGTAGGGCACGGACCTTTCTTGTCTTTCTATAAAAAAAATGCTTTCATGAAAGCCAAATAACTCCTCCATCAGTGGAGAAGAAAGTAAGGGATGTGTCATATTTGGAGCAATAGTCAGACAAGGGGATGCACTAAGTGTGCAGAAGTTAGATGGAGGCAAAGAAATAAGTTAAAGGAAATAATGCTTCCTGGCGGGGAAGGCAGAACATGACTAGGTCAGTTCAGGAAACAGTAAAGTGAAAATCATGCTGTCTTGAAAAGTCAGGAGCCCTGCCGGGGGCACGTGCCCAGAGCACAACAGCTTAGTACCTTTCACTCTTGGTGTATGGGCATTTCTGAAACTGGGTTTTGATTCTCACACTTTTTCTTTTTGTGAAACTAGACATTCTTAAAAATAGTTTTTGATGTAGCTTCTCTGGACACCAATTGTGCTGAACTTTATCCTTTACCACCTGTTTTAAAAAGTACTATGTCTGATTGTCAAAGACCTTATGGGTGGCTCCTTAAAATTTCTCATTTTATTTGATATGGGCAAAGGTGTCGTGTGTGTGTGTGTGTGTGTGTGTGTGTGTGTGTGTGTGTGATTTTTTTTTCTTAGCATAAAATTGTCTGAATTCTGGTAATTTTATGTTCTTTAAACACAATTTTTTTTTCACAACTCAAAATCTCAGTGTCTGATGGGTAAATGGAAAGCTAAAGACCCTGTATGCTTGGGGATTCATTACTTTTCTCTGTTGTCAAATACCACTTGCCATGTTTTTGGTTACTCAATCTGATTCGTAGAAACCCTACATCTGCCATAGGACCCTACCATAGACATTGTAGACACTGACTGATACCATAACATCTACTTGAATTTGAAGGAAAGAGAGGAAAGGAATAGGTATGAGCCATTTACCTCTGCTATTGGTTGATAAATCCCATCTAAGCTGCCCTACAATGCAAATTCCTCCCAAGGCCACAGTTACATAAGATGCATGGAATACAGAAAGATTCCCTCTGATTGTTTTCTTTATTTCTTTTTGAAATTCAAAACAGCGAATGGAATCTTCAATCACTGTCTTTTGGAGAGCTCCTGAAGACTCTTGGGGAAACACAAATGGTGTTAAAATTTTAAGAGGGAGAGGCCGGCTGAGAGGTTGGGGGGTTGTGATGGTGCTGGTGGTAAGTCTGTAGAGGGTAGGACTGAATAAATCTTCCTGCCTGCTCATCCCAACTTTTCCTTTTTTGGCCAGATATCTTCAATTATATTATCTGACACAGGGCCTTGTGAACTCACCATTTTGAACACTTATTGTTTGATCCAAACTGTGGTAAGCAATACTGAGGACAGAAAAAGGAAATCTAAGACTTGACACTTTCTTTCAAGAAAGTTCCCATCATGTCAGGAGAAAAGACGTTCATGAAGTAAATTTGAACCATGAAACATGATATATCATTGTATCTCTGAATATGTGGTAAAGATGATATATTCTTCAATACAACTGGAACTTTCATAAATGTCCTCCCCACCAAAATGAGCCATCATATGCAGGACTGAACAGGAAAGCATTGGCCTAATGGCTACCTTAATATCAAACACGAACTGCAGCAAATGAGATATTCGCTCAAGATATTTTCATGGAAACATCAATCTATGATGAGATATAAATGTAAGGTTTTTGGAAATTGAAATGCATGGATGTAATGATAGAAGCCATTTTTTTGGTGACTCATCTAAAGTATGAAAATTAAAACAACAGAATAAGTTCCAGATAAGTTTTATTTGGACTACACAGTTTTAGACTTCATAGTATTTGTACATAAGAAGCAAATTAGTAAAGATATTTTAATTATTGGGAGATTTCATTGAAAAAGCCAGATTCCCAGCTTCTTTTGAAACATCTGAAGACCTGGCTCTTCCAGCTCAGCAACCATCTTCCTGAGCTGAGTGGCAGATTTTCTCTTTGGTTTCCATAGCCTCATTGCTTCTTATTGTTCTTTATTTTTTTCTCCCACTATGCTTTAGTAGTTCATGTTTATCACCTAGCAAGCTCTCTGTTGGCATTTGAATTTGAGATTCCCTGATGAGGCCCAGCCTCCACTAAATGCAGTCATGCCTTTTGCAACATCCTTCCTGCTTGAATGCATCACCTTGAAGTTTACTTCTTCTCTAGGCAACCCATTCCAGTGTTGGACACCCCCTTGTTTACTACTGAAAAGCTCTCTCCCTGCATTAAGCCTTAATCTCTATTCTTCTAACTCTTATAATTTTCCCTAGTTTTGTCCTTTAAGGTAAACATGTCTTTTCTTTCTCCTTAATAGGGTACACCTTCAAATCAAATGCATATAACAATCAAACAATGTCAAGAAACCCCATTTCAAGAAAACTCCTTGTTTTCTACCCTGACCCTGAACATTCCTATGCTCGCTACCTTTTTTTTTTTTTTTAAGTTCTGTGGATCTTTTCAATTAAGCTCGCTATTTTGAGTTGCTTGTAGATTCATATGGAGCTGTAAGAAATAATACATAATGGCCCAATGTACCCCTTACCCAGTTTCCCTCAATGCTAATATCGTGTAAAACCATAGTACGATATCAAAGCCAGGATATTGGCATTGATACTGTTAAGATCCAGAATATTTCCAGCACCACAAGGATGCCTCATGTTGTCCTTTTATAATCATATCTACACCCACTTCTTCCCCCTCCTGTCAATCTCTAATATGTTTTCCAATTCTATAATTTTATGATTTCAAAAACGTTACATAAATGGAATTGTATGTTATATAACCTTTTAGGATTTGTATTTTTCACTCAGCATAATTCTGTGGAGATTCATCTAGGTTGTTCTGTGTGTTAATAGTTCCTTCTTTATTATTATTTTTTTAAGCAAGTAAAAAAATTATTTATTTATTTATTTATTTATTTGGTTGCGCTGGGTCTTAGACATGGCAGGCGGGCTCCTTAGTTGCAGCACGTGGGCTCCTTAGTTGCGGCAGGCGGGCTCCTTAGCTGTGGCTCAAGGACTCAGTTGTGGCACGCAAACTATTAGTTGTGGCATGCATGTGAGAATTAGTTCCCTGACTAGGGATTGAACCCTGGCTCTCCTGCATTGGGAACATGGAGTCTCAACCACTGCGCCACCAGGGAAGTCCCCTTCTTTATTATTGTTGAGTAGTATTTCCTGGTATGCATAGACCAGTGAGTTTAAGCATTTACCATTGAAGGACATCTGGGTTGTTTCCAGTTTTTTGCTACTATGAATAAAGTTATGAACATTTGTGTACAGGTTTGTCTGTCAACATAACTCTTCATTTCTTTGGGATAAATGCCCGGGAGTGCAATTACTGAGCACTATGGTAGTAAAATATTTAGCCTTTTAAGAAACTGCCAAGATCTTTACCAGAGTGGCTGTACTATTTACATTGCTACCGGCAATGTATGAGTGATCCAGGTATTTCATATCCTTATCAGTATTTTTTATTTTAGTTGTTTTGATGTGTAGCGATATCTCACTACAGTTTTAATTTGCAGTCCTCTAATGGCTAATGATGTTGAACATCTTTTCATGTGTTTATTGACATCTGTATATTTCTTTGGTGAAATGTCTCTTAATGTCTTTTCCATGTTTTCTAACTGGATTGTTTGCTCTTTTACTGTTGAATCTTGAGAGATTTAAAAAATATTCTAGATAGAGGCATACCTTGGAGATATTGCAAGTTTAGTTCCAGACCACTGCAGTAAAGCAAATATCACAATAAAGCTAGTCACATGAATTTTTTGATTTCCCAGTGCATACAAAAGTTATGTTCATACTATGCTGTAGTCTATTAAGTGTGCAATAGCATTCTGTCTAAAAAACAAGGTACATAACTTCATTAAAAATACTTTATTGCTTAAAAATGATAGCCATAATCTGAGCCTTTGATGAGTCATAATCGTTTTGCTGGTGGAGGGTCTTGCCTTGATGTTGATGGCTGCTGATTAATTAGGGCTGTGGTTGCTGAAGGTTGGGGTGGCTGTGGCCATTTCTTAAAATGAGACAACAATGCAGTTTGCCGTAAATCAGTTGGTCGTATTTGTGTGGGTTTATTTCTGCTTTCTCTATTCTGTTTTATTGCTCTTTTTTCTATCCTTCCACCATACCACATAGTATTGATCACTGGGTAGACTAATTTCTGGTATTTCATTTTTCTTTTATGAAATTATTTTAGCAAATCTAGTTGCTTTGTCTTTACATATAAATTTTAGAATAATCTTGTCAATGTCTACAAAAAAATCTTGTTGAGATTTTGATGGGTGTTATGACAAACCTGTATATCAATTTGGGGAAAATAGACACCTTTACTATGTTGAGTCTTTCAAGACATGAATATGGTATGTCTTTTCATTTATTTAGGTCTTTGATTTCTTTCATTAGCATTGTGTAGATAAAGCACATACCTTCTGTACATGTATTGTTAGATTTACACCTAAGTATTTTATTGACCATTTTAGTATTGTAGTTTAAATTCTGTTGTCCAAGTGTTCATTTTTAGTATATAAAAATATAATTGATTTTTGTGTGTTTATCTTGAATTCTGCAACCTTGCTGAACTCACCAATTGTATGAGTTTCTTTCTTTCCTTCTTTCCTTTTTCCTCCTTTCTTTCTTTCTTCCTTCCTTCCTTTCTTTCTTTGCTTTCTTTCCTCCCTCCCTCCCTCCCTCCCTCCCTTCCCTCCTCCCTCCCTCCCTCCCTCCCTTCCTCCTTCCCTTCCTTCCTTCCTTTCTTTTTTGTATATTCCTTGCAATTTTCTATGTTGTCAGTCAGGTCATTTGCAAATAGGGACAGTTGTATTTCTTCCTTTCACATCTGTGTGCCTTTTATTTCCTTTTTACCTTAATGCACTGGCTAGAACTTCTAGCACTGTTGACTAAGAGTTGTGAGAGCAGACTTCCTTACCTTGTTTCCAGTCTTGTGGGAAAATTATTTAGCTTTTCACAATTAAGTATAATGTTGGCTGCAGGTTTTTTAGTAGATCTTTGTTAAGTTGAGGAAGTTCCTTTTATTCCTATTTTTCTGAGAGTTTTTATCATGAATGAGTGTTGAATTTTATCAAATGTTTTTTTCTGCATCAGTTGATATGATCATGGGATTTTTATTCTTTAGCTTGTTAACATGGTTTTGAAAGACTGAACTTTCGCAATCCTGAAATAAACTCCATTTGGTCATGGTGTGTAATTTTTTTTATATATTGCTGAATTCAATTTGCTAAAATTTTACGGATTTTTATGTCTATATTTTTGAGGAATTACTGTTTATAGTCTTTTTTTTTCCTTCCTTCCTGACTTCCTCTCTCTTTCCTTTGTTCTTTTATTTCTTCCATCCCTCTTTTTCTCTTTTTTTTTTTTTTTCTCTCTTTTTCTTTCTTGTACTGTCTTTGTCTTTGGTATTAGCTTCATAAAATAAGTTGGGAACTGTTTCCTCCTCTTTTATTTCCTGAAAGAGATATTGTAGAATTGTTTGTTTTTCTTTAAACATGTTAGTAATCTCCTGTGAAACCACATGGGCTTGGTAATTCCTTTTTCTGGAGTTTTAAAAAGACAAACTCAACTTCCTTAATCTTACAGGACTATTTATATTACAATATCTGTTTCATATTGGATAAGTTGTAGTAGTTTGTGTTTTTTGAGGAATTGGTCCATTTCATCTAAGTTGTTAAATTTATGTATTGAGTTGGTTGTAGTATATCCTTATTATCATTTTGTCTGCAGAGCCTGTAGTGACATCCTGTTTCATGTTTCATTTCTGATATTGGTAATTTGTGTCTTGTCTTTTTTTTCTTTGTTAGTCTTGCTAGAGGTTTGGATATTTTCATATTACAAGACTCTGGATCTTATTTGAACCTGTTTTAACTGGATTTCTCTAACATTGCTCTGGCATGGGAAGGGAGGAGAGGACACTGCTTCATTACTGCCAGGTGGAGGTAGGAGTCCAAGTTCCTTATTTTGTCTGTATTGACACTGAGGTGAGGGTTACCTATTACTTCTGTGTGTCAGGGGGAGTTCTGGGCCCCACATGGTCTCCACTGCACTGCATGGAGGTGTTGCCCTGATACCACTGGGCAATCGTGAATGTCCTAACTCTCCACTAGGTCTCTGTTGACACCAACCCAGTAGGGATGGAAGTGCTGGTTCCCCAGATAATCTCTACCTGCACTGTGGGAAAGCTACCTGCTGGTGGTAATGACAGTCCCAGCTCTCTATTTGGCCTTTCTGAAACCACTCAGAAAGGGGTTTGGGGACACCTCATTATACCCTCATGAAGGTGGAAGTGTAAACTCCCCACTTGGCCTCTGCAGCTGTGGATATGGAGGTGGGGCCATAGTTTTTTCTATGGTGTTTGTCTAGAGTAGATTAGTTATTGTCTGAAAGTCTTCTATCTTGGTAAGCTGGCCCTTTATTTGGTTAGACAGAGAAGGCTTTTGCTGGGGCTTTTTCTTTCTTTCTTTTCTTTTTTCCGTGCCCACTGGCATTTCTAGATTGTCAACTTCTTTAGCTCCCAGTCAGGGATATATGAGGGAAAAAGAAAACTCACCACTATGATGTTCCTTGAGTCCTTAAGTCTCTAGTTGATCAGACTTCTGTCTTTCATTTTAAATTTTATTTTTAAAATTTCATTTTAAATTTAAAACTTCAATTCCTTAGCTGCACTTGCCATATTTCAAGTGCACAAAAGTCATATGTGGATAGGCCACCATATTGGATCATGAATGGTGGAATTCTCCATTGCTGCAGAAAATTCTTTTAGACACTACTGCTAGAGAGTATTCTTGTTGCTTCTTGTTCTCTTCTTACCTTCTAGGCCTTTGACTTTTTGGATGTAGTATTTCCTATTTTACAGTTTTCCTATTTGACCCTGAAGACTTATACCTTCTTTTTAAAAGATAAATTTATTTATTTATTTATGGCTGTGTTGGGTCTTCGTTGCTGCGTGCGGGCTTTCTCTAGTTGTGCCAAGCGGGGGCTACTCTTCATTGCGGTGTGCAGGCTTCTCATTGCGGTGGCTTCTCTTGTTGTGGAGCACAGGCTCTAGGTGCATGGGCTTCAGTAGTTGCAGCAAGTGGGCTCAGTAGTTGTGGCTTGCGGGCCCTAGAGCACAGGCTTTGTAGTTGTGGCACACGGGCTTAGTTGCTCCGTGGCATGTGGGATCTTCCCGGACCAGAGATTGAACCCGTGTCCCCTGCATTGGCAGGCGGATTCTTAACCACTGCGCCACCACGGAAGTCCAAGACCTATACCTTTTGCCCTTCATTCCTGCCTTTGATACTGCCACCAACCTTAGATGAAGAATTGCTGACAACCCTCGCCAAAGAATTGACCTCTGACATCTCCTTTTGGTTTTGGTTTGGGGTTTATCACTTAGTACATAATGGTCTCAACCTGCTTACACCTGAGCTAAGACACTTACCTCCTGATTTGGCCTTAGCAACTGGTTTGTCTCCTAACAAATAACTCTCTGAGTCAGGTTAGCCTAGAATTTTAGTCCATTGCTTTCCTGTTCTGTCTTTAACTCACTGATCCTTATAGTATTGCTCTTACCTTTCATGATCTGAAATTGTAGGCAGTAATGTTTTACTACTCTGCTATAGTTGGGCTTCATTGGAGTCATTATTGTGAAAAAAGTTTTTAAAATGTGGTTAATGCTAAATGAACAATATTTTTTAATACTGCAAGAGAGAAAATTGAAGTGGAGGCTTATACTAATAGCTACTTGGAAGAAAGCTGGAACATAAATTCCAGATAGATGATAAATTTGTAAAGCTATTCATACTATACACAGAGCAATGATACATGCAATTTGAAACCACCAACTGCTGTGCGCTATTGCCTAAATACTAGCTGGTAGTGTTTCCACCCACAGAAACATTTCTTAACTAAAATAGCAGTAAATTCAGCTTCACAAAATTTTTTTTTTTAAAAAAATCCAAATTTCTACAATTAATCCCATTTAAAGAAAGAAGATCAATTAAAAATAACTTGTGATTAATTATGTACAAAAATGTTAGTTTTTTTTTTTTTTTTCTTGACATTAACTTATTTCAAGATGCATACAGAGGAGATTAACCAAGATGGCGGAGTAGAAGGACGTGCTCTCACTCCCTCTTGCGAGAGCACCAGAATCACAACTGGCTGCTGGACAATCATTGACAGAAAGACCCTGGACTTCACCAAGGAGGACACCCCACGTCCAAGGACAGAGGAGAAGCCACAGTGAGACGGTAGGAGGGGCGCAATCAGAGTAAAATCAAATCCCATAACTGCTGGGTGGGTGACTCACAGACTGGCGAACACTTATACCACAGAAGTCCACCCACTGGAGTGAAGGTTCTGAGCCCCACCTCAGGCTTCCCAACCTGGGGGTCCGGCAAAGGGAGGAGGAATTCCTAGAGAATCAGACTTTGAAGTCTAGTGGGAATTGATTGCAGGACTGTGACAGGACTGGGGGAAACAGAGACCCCACTCTTGGAGGGCACACACAAAGTAATGTGTGCATCGGGACCCAGGGGAAGGAGCAGTGACCCTGGGGGAGACTGAACCAGACGTACCTGCTGGTGTTGGGGGGTCTCCTGCAGAGGCGAGTGGTGGCTCTGTTTCACCGTGGGGATAAGGACACTGGCAGCAGAGGTCCTGGGAAGTTCTCCTTGGCGTGAGCCCTCCCAGAGTCTGCCATTAACCCCACCAAAGAGCACGGGTAGGCTCCAGTGTTGGGTTGCCTCAGGCAAAACAACCAACAGGGAGGGAACCCAGCCCCACCCATCAACAGTCAAGTGGATTAAGGTTTTACTGGGCTCTGATCGCCACAGCAACAGGGAGGGAACCCAGCCCCACCCATCAACAGTCAAGTGGATTAAGGTTTTACTGAGCTCTGACCGCCACAGCAACAGTCATCTCTACCCACCACCAGAGCCTCCCATCAAGCCTCTTAGATAGCCTCAACCACCAGAGGGCAGACAACAGAAGCAAGAAAAACTACAATCCTGCAGCCTGTGGACCAAAAACCACAGTTACAGAAAGACAGAGAAGATGAAAAGGCAGAGGGCTATGTACCAGATGAAGGAACAAGAAAAAACCCCAGAAAAACAACTAAATGAAGTGGAGATAGGCAACCTTCCAGAAAAAGAATTCAGAATAATGATAGTGAAGATGATCCAGGACCTCGGAATAAGAATGGAGGCAAAGATTGAGAAGATGCAAGAAATGATTAACAAAGACCTAGAAGAATTAAAGAACAAACAAACAGAGATGACCAATACAATAACTGAAATGAAAACTACACTAGAAGGAATCAATAGCAGAATAACTGAGGCAGAAGAACGGATAAGTGACCTGGAAGACAGAATGGTGGAATTCACTGCTGCGGAACAGACTAAAGAAAAAAGAATAAAAAGAAATGAAGACAGCCTAAGAGACCTCTGGGACAACATTAAACGCAACAACATTCGCATTATAGGGGTCCCAGAAGGAGAAGAGAGAGAGAAAGGACCAGAGAAAATATTTGAAGAGATTATAATCGAAAACTTCCCTAACATGGGAAAGGAAATAGCCACCCAAGTCCAGGAAGCGCAGAGAGTCCCATACAGAATAAACCCAAGGAGAAACACGCCGAGACACATAGTAATCAAAGTGGCAAAAATTAAAGACAAAGAAAAATTATTGAAAGCAGCAAGGGAAAAACGACAAATAACATACAAGGGAACCCCCATAAGGTTAACAGCTGATTTCTCAGCAGAAACTCTGCAAGCCAGAAGGGAGTGGCATGAAATACTTAAAGTGATGAAAGGGAAGAACCTACAACCAAGATTACTCTACCCAGCAAGGATCTCATTTAGATTTGATGGAGAAATCAAAAGCTTTACAGACAAGCAAAAGCTAAGAGAATTCAGCACCACCAAACCAGCTCTACAACAAATGCTAAAGGAACTTCTCTAAGTGGGAAACACAAGAGAAGAAAAGGACCTACAAAAACAAACCCAAAACAATTAAGAAAATGGTCATAGGAACATACATATCGATAATTACCTTAAACGTGAATGGATTAAATGCCCCAACCAAAAGACATAGACTGGCTGAATGGATACAAAAAGAAGACCCATATATATGCTGTCTACAAGAGACCCACTTCAGACCTAGGGACACATACAGACTGAAAGTGAGGGGATGGAAAAAGATATTCCATGCAAATGGAAATCAAAAGAAAGCTGGAGTAGCTATACTCATATCAGATAAAATAGACTTTAAAATAAAGAATGTTACAAGAGACAAGGAAGGACACTACATAATGATCCAGGGATCAATCCAAGAAGAAGATATAACAATTATAAATATATATGCACCCAACATAGGAGCACCTCAATACATAAGGCAACTGCTAACAGCTATAAAAGAGGAAATCGACAGTAACACAATAATAGTGGGGGACTTTAACACCTCACTTACACCAATGGACAGATCATCCAAAATGAAAATAAATAAGGAAACAGAAGCTTTAAATGACACAATAGACCAGATAGATTTAATTGATATATATAGGACATTCCATCCAAAAACGGCAGATTACACGTTCTTCTCAAGTGCACACGGAACATTCTCCAGGATAGATCACATCTTGGGTCACAAATCAAGCCTCAGTAAATTTAAGAAAATTGAAATCATATCAAGCATCTTTTCTGACCACAACGCTATGAGATTAGAAATGAATTACAGGGAAAAAAACGTAAAAAAGACAAACACATGGAGGCTAAACAATACATTACTAAATAACCAAGAGATCACTGAAGAAATCAAACAGGAAATAAAAAAATACCTAGAGACAAATGACAATGAAAACACGACGACCCAAAACCTATGGGATGCAGCAAAAGCGGTTCTAAGAGGGAAGTTTATAGCTATACAAGCCTACCTAAAGAAACAAGAAAAATCTCAAGTAAACAATCTAACTTTACACCTAAAGAAACTAGAGAAAGAAGAACAAACAAAACCCAAAGTTAGCAGAAGGAAAGAAATCATAAAGATCAGAGCAGAAATAAATGAAATAGAAACAAAGAAAACAATAGCAAAGATCAATAAAACTAAAAGTTGGTTCTTTGAGAAGATAAACAAAATTGATAAGCCATTAGCCAGACTCATCAAGAAAAAGAGGGAGAGGACTCAAATCAATAAAATCAGAAATGAAAAAGGAGAAGTTACAACAGACACCGCAGAAATACAAAACATCCTAAGAGACTACTACAAGCAACTTTATGCCAATAAAATGGACAACCTGGAAGAAATGGACAAATTCTTAGAAAGGTATAACCTTCCAAGACTGAATCAGGAAGAAACAGAAAATATCAACAGACCAATCACAAGTAATGAAATTGAAACTGTGATTAAAAATCTTCCAACAAACAAAAGTCCAGGACCAGATGGCTTCACAGGTGAATTCTATCAAACATTTAGAGAAGAGCTAACACCCATCCTTCTCAAACTCTTCCAAAAAATTGCAGAGGAAGGAACTCTCCCAAACTCATTCTATGAGGCCACCATCACCCTGATACCAAAACCAGACAAAGACACTACAAAAAAAGAAAATTACAGACCAATATCACTGATGAATATAGATGCAAAAATCCTCAACAAAATACTAGCAAACAGAATCCAACAACACATTAAAAGGATCATACACCACGATCAAGTGGGATTTATCCCAGGGATGCAAGGATTCTTCAACATACGCAAATCAATCAATGTGATACACCATATTAACAAATTGAAGAATAAAAACCATATGATCATCTCAATAGATGCAGAAAAAGCTTTTGACAAAATTCAACACCCATTTCTGATAAAAACTCTCCAGAAAGTGGGCATAGAGGGAACCTACCTCAACATAATAAAGGCCATATATGACAAACCCACAGCAAACATCATTCTCAATGGTGAAAAACTGAAAGCATTTCCTCTAAGATCAGGAACGAGACAAGGATGTCCACTCTCACCACTATTATTCAACATAGTTCTGGAAGTCCTAGCCACGGCAATCAGAGAAGAAAAAGAAATAAAAGGAATACAAATTGGAAAAGAAGAAGTAAAACTGTCACTGTTTGCAGATGACATGATACTATACATAGAGAATCCTAAAACTGCCACCAGAAAACTGCTAGAGCTAATTAATGAATATGGTAAAGTTGCAGGTTACAAAATTAATGCACAGAAATCTCTTGCATTCCTATACACTAATGATGAAAAATCTGAAAGAGAAATTATGGAAACACTCCCATTTACCATTGCAACAAAAAGAATAAAATACCTAGGAATATACCTACCTAAGGAGACAAAAGACCTGTATGCAGAAAACTATAAGACACTGATGAAAGAAATTAAAGATGATACCAACAGATGGAGAGATATACCATGTTCTTGGATTGGAAGAATCAACATTTTGAAAATGAGTATACTACCCAAAGCAATCTACAGATTCAATGCAATCCCTATCAAATTACCAATGGCATTTTTTACGGAGCTAGAACAAATCATCTTAAAATTTGTATGGAGACACAAAAGACCCCGAATAGCCAAAGCAGTCTTGAGGCAAAAAAATGGAGCTGGAGGAATCAGACTCCCTGACTTCAGACTATACTACAAAGCTACAGTAATCAAGACAATATGGTACTGGCACAAAAACAGAAACATAGATCAATGGAACAAGATAGAAAGCCCAGAGATTAACCCATGCACCTATGGTCAACTAATCTATGACAAAGGAGGCAAAGATATACAATGGAGAAAAGACAGTCTCTTCAATAAGTGGTGCTGGGAAAACTGGACAGCCACATGTAAAAGAATGAAATTAGAATACTCCCTAACACCATACACAAAAATAAACTCAAAATGGATTAGAGACCTAAATATAAGACTGGACACTATAAAACTCTTAGAGGAAAACATAGGAAGAACACTCTTTGACATAAATCACAGCAAGATCTTTTTCGATCCACCTCCTAGAGTAATGGAAATAAAAACAAAAATAAACAAGTGGGACCTAATGAAACTTCAAAGCTTTTGCACAGCAAAGGAAACCATAAACAAGACGAAAAGACAACCCTCAGAATGGGAGAAAATATTTGCAAATGAATCAACGGACAAAGGATTAATCTCCAAAATATATAAACAGCTCATTCAGCTCAATATCAAAGAAACAAACACCCCAATCCAAAAATGGGCAGAAGACCTAAATAGACATTTCTCCAAAGAAGACATACAGACGGCCACGAAGCACATGAAAAGATGCTCAACATCACTAATTATTAGAGAAATGCAAATCAAAACTACAATGAGGTATCACCTCACTCCTGTTAGAATGGGCATCATCAGAAAATCTACAAACAACAAATGCTGGAGAGGGTGTGGAGAAAAGGGAACCCTCTTGCACTGTTGGTGGGAATGTAAATTGATACAGCCACTATGGAGAACAATATGGAGGTTCCTTAAAAAACTAAAAATAGAATTACCATATGACCCAGCAATCCCACTACTGGGCATATACCCAGAGAAAACCGTAATTCAAAAAGACACGTGCACCCGAATGTTCATTGCAGCACTATTTACAATAGCCAGGTCATGGAAGCAACCTAAATGCCCATCAACAGACGAATGGATAAAGAAGTTGTGGTACATATATACGATGGAATATTATTCAGCCATAAAAAGGAACGAAATTGAGTCATTTGTTGAGAAGTGGATGGATCTAGAGACTGTCATACAGAGTGAAGTAAGTCAGAAAGAGAAAAACAAATATCGTATGTTAATGCATGTATGTGGAACGTAGAAAAATGGTACAGATGAGCCAGTTTGCAGGGCAGAAGTTGAGACACAGATGTAGAGAATGGACATATGGACACCAAGGGGGGAAAACTGCGGTGGGGTGGGGATGGTGATGTGCTGAATTGGGCGATTGGGATTGACATGTATACACTGATGTGTATAAAACTGATGCCTAATAAGAACCTGCAGTATAAAAAAACAAACAAAACAACTAATACTAAACTTTCATTGGGTTATTTGTATGGAAATATGTTAATATAAATGTTTCAGACATTACATGAAATTTCTAAAAATCTTATATTTGTATTTGTATGGAAATATGTATGGAAATATGTTAATATAAATGTTTCAGACATTACATGAAATTTCTAAAAATCTTATATTTGTATTTGTATGGAAATATGTATGGAAATATGTTAATATAAATGTTTCAGACATTACATGAAATTTCTAAAAATCTTATATTTGTATTTGTATGGAAATATGTATGGAAATATGTTAATATAAATGTTTCAGACATTAAAAAAAAAAAAAAAAAAAAAGATGCATACAGAAAGATTGCTAAGGGAGGAATCCTGCAGTAAAGAGAATATAGAGGCAAAGGAGAACCAGTTAAGGTTGGTAAATTATTAGGAAATGTAATCAATCTTCAGGTATCAAAGGACTTACCTGTTCGTGTATGTATTTCTTCGTCTGTTAGGGAATTGTAGGAAAAGGGAATAAAATGGAAGTTTAATCATTGATTAAAGCCAGTCTAAAACTTAATTGCATCACTAAGTATGGTGCTTTTCACAAAATGGGCACTTAATAAAACTTATGGAATTGTAGATAAAGGAAAGATAGACTACCACAATTTAAAATCAGTCAGTGAATTTGAAATGCCTCCCATATGGAAAGTATGCTACTAAGAATTCCAAAGAAAAGAAAATAATTCACAGATTCTAAGTGAAAAAACGATAAGAAGTGTTTCTATCATGAATGAAAAACAGTGCCTATTACATTTTCATATAATTTTGTAAGATACTTTATATAATATTATATATACAAGTTTTGATAGTTGAATATTATAAATATACCCAAAAGGCATATTTATAAGATATTAGAAATTTTCATTTTTAATTAACAACTACTGTTTTATGAGTACATCTAACAAAACTCAATTTAAAATAAATTGCATTAAACTGTAAGGTTTTGTTGTTTTGTTTTGTTTTTTGTTTTTTGCATGACCACAATAGAAATCCTGTCAGGATACCATGTAAGTACTTTTGAAAATAGTGGCCTAATTCTGTGTTCATTACTTCTACCTGTTACCCAGAGACCTGTCCTTCTGAAAATGTGCTTGTTGAAGCCGTTTTAAGTTTAGTTATATTATTCAAACAGCCTTTGTTGACTTCAAAAACCCAAATCAAAACCATTGTTAAACATTTGTCTTCAGCTTACAGTAATCTAAAACGAAATTAATTGTTTTATTTGCATTAAAAATAGGAGAAAAGTTGACCAAGTAAATTGTTTTGGGAATTCCCTTTATGTTTTGTATCTGCCATAAGCCACCATAAAAATGTTCTATTTTTTCTCGTTTGAACTTTAAATATATAGATTAAAACCTTCATTTTATTGTTTGTTTCTGTTATCCTTTCTGTAGTTGGAGGTAGCTGTACGCTTTGTGGTTTTTTTCCTATCAAAGTTTCCCTTCTTTAAAATTATCTTTCAGTTGGGCCCATGCCACAGCTGATGTGCTTTGGGATGGACACCTGACCCAGGAGCTAACAACCCACAGCTGATGCAAGTGGGACTCCTGCTCATGCAATGATAGTGAGTACTTCGAAGAACAGCCTGCGGTGGGAGCTGCGATAACGTGACCACACGGGTCGTGCGCATGCCCAGGAAGCTCCTGCGAGGGCGAGCAGAGACCTGGGCGATCTCCGAGAGACGGTAAGACGAGACTTAGTTCTCGGTTTTCAGTTCCATTTCGGAGACTGTTGTGGAGTTCTCGGTTTTCAGTTCCATTTCGGAGACTGTTGTGGTCTAGTTGTTCTTCATTTCCTCTCTTTGAGTGCCCATGAAATGTGCGTGTTTTACCTTTATGTTAAGTCCTGTTTCCATTAAGCTAGATTGAGAGGATTCCTATTCCTTGCAATCGAATATCATATGCTTTTACTAAAACATAGGTTTTTACATTCTTCCCTGAATATTTTTCTCGACGTATCTATTTCTTTTATTTAACCTACAACTCTTACTTAATCACGTTGTTCATTAATTTGTACCAAATTAAGATTAATACAACTACAACTCTATTTTCTTTACCATTTAGTATTTACCTTTTGGAGCTTTATACCATATTTTGCAACAATTTATAAATTCTATAATATTCCATTAAATACTTTTTCTTTACAAATACTATAAAACAACATGAAACTTGGAGGCATTTTCTGATTCTGAAGCTTGTGTCACAGGTTATAATTTTGATAACTCTAATCAGTAGATTTTTTTTTTTTAGTGTTGCCTATGCTTTATTATATGAGCCAAAATCAGTTGCTATATTCTGTCAGTGCAATAGTCAGTAATAACTGTTTCATGTCATATAGTTAGATAATTAATGGGTTTTCTCCTCCTCTTTATCTGATTTAGTGTAAGTTAGAGACAGCTGTTTTCTACCTTCCCATTTACCTTCCAGATTAAAGGTATATAGGGTTAATTAAGTATGTGATGTAATTAAGTATGTGATGTAAGGTATATCGGGTTAATTAAGTATGTGATGTAACATAAAATATTGTCATATATACTAAGACTGAAACCAAGTGGAGTATTTCGACTGTAAGATATAAAAAAAACAAGGCCAAAGTAGCATGGATCATTGTTATTAAAGTATAAGCACAATTATTTTTACTTTTTAAACATTTACAGTAAGAAATGGATTATTTTCAAAGGTCAGCATTCTATATAAATGGGACATGAACAATAACTCAACTCTTTCCCTAAAGACTGCACTTAAGCTTTGTGAATTTATCCCTTGCTTTAGAACTAGGTCAGCAATTCCACACCAGAAATGGCAGTACTCAGGAGAGTGACAAACCTTTTCAACTTAGGTTGAATTTAAATTAAACCTAGACTTTGCAGAGACTGTCTTCTTGAACGACAGTAAGGCCAAGAAAATAACCAAAATAATCATTTTTTATGTAGAGGTTCATAAAAGATTTGCATTCATGAAAAATTAATAGAATTTATAGGGAAGAAGTTTTTGTTGGGGAATGCATCGTGTTTATAGTTGGATGAACATTTTTAGAAGCCTGTGAATGTAAGAAGTTTGCATAGCTCAGTGGTGGAGAACATGGAAGTGCGTATCAGAGAGCTGTGGGTTTAAGTACTGAGCTTCCTTTCTTACTGTGTGACCTTGAGTGAATCAGTTGCGTCTCAACTCCAATCTTCTTGCATCTGTGAAATGTAGATAATAATAGTTTTTCCCTTATAAGGTTATGAGGATTAAATGAGATAAGTATAGCACTTAGCAAAGTGTCTAAGCTTACTAAGAGTGAGCTCTTAGTAATATCAGCTGTTACTGCTACTACTACTGCACTGCTGCTACTACTATTACCAGGAAATAGTGTGTAACATTGTGATTGAGCTTATGGAGGTTTTAAGGACCAAAAGTTAAGCTGATGCACTGTATTACATTATATTTCTTGAAACGATTATGCTTCAATTTTTTTGTAACATGGCTTCGGATGTAAGTCAAGTTCATCATTTTCTTTGAAGCTTTCCAATTGACCATTTAGTTATAAGATTGTAGAGTGACTGCTAAATATTAGGTTATGTTTTAATGTTTTTCTTAATTATGCTTTTATCCTTTTTTTGGAAACCACAGTTTGGTTATAATGAAAATAAATCAAATTAAAGTAATAATGAGTTTAGATAATTTCCCAACTAATGTATTGAGATAACGTGTTATTTATACTCTTTTTCTCCATCCCCCGAAGTCCTCCATACAGGTCGCTTTCTGTTCTATGCGATGACTCAAGTATTCTCTCTCTGTGTTTGGGAGTCAGAGGATAATGGTGGTGGCAGGGTTGAGAGCATCTTTGTCGGCGTCACCCTTTTAATCTTATTTTAGATTCAGCCAGGACATACCTCTATATAAGTAAGGCATGTTCCTTTTTAAAATTTGATTTTGTGTTAATTATTTACTAGCTATGGTCATTGGAAAAAAAACACAAAACCTTTCAATGAGGGTGGGTGTTTGTTGGTGGAGAGGGGAGAAAGAGAAAAACTGTACTTTTTTCTCTGCTGGAACTTCTTGGCACCTCTGCTCCAGCTCTTATCTCTCTCCCCATTGGCAGGGCATCTAGGGCTTCTCATTTTTAAGGTACGTTCTCTCCTTATGCTCTTTATTCCAGTCTTCCATCTTTACTGGCCATCGAAATCTTGGTTATTTTTTGCCTTTGTCAGTTTGACATCATTCTTGTGTTCTGTAAATGTTTTCAGATCCTCCCTGTCTCAGAAAAATCTTCTAAGGACTTTATTGCTCTCTCAGGTTGCTGTCCCATCTTCTCCTCCATCTATTATTTAACTTCTTAGGATGCTCTTTGCTCTGGTTCCTTACCATCTAGTCCTGATTTTCACTTTTGTTCTTTTGTTGTTGTTAGCAACGATCTAGACCTGTTATTTTAAGAAGCATTTTATGGCCTCTTACTCACCTTTGCAGTTTACTTTCTCTTCTGACCAGTGATAGGTGTAGAAAGTAAATGGACTCTGTAGAGGAGTGTAATGTAACTTCAAACCTTTTGTCCTGTACCCTGTGTATAAAAGAAAGGGCTCCTTTTAAGTAGGATTATTGGGAGAGTGAAGAAGAGAACATCTTGACTTTTATAAGATATAACTTTTATATTCCCGCAGTTTTAAAAATAACTAGCACATGGCTATTATCCTTTCTTTAAAAAAAAAACATTTAAAAACAAAAAAGAAGTGGTTAGCATCACTACTGCTCACTTGTCCAAGTTTTCCAAACTTCCTCAGCCTACTTGGAGGTAAGTGCACTGTGGACACTTTGCCTCGTGGACTGGTCCTTTGTGGCAGCAGATATGAGAAGCTCCTCTATCAGCCAGGCTTCAGTCGAGGGAGGAGACACTGAGTGCCGTGGAGGAGGGGTTTGTGATGGGAACAAGACCCTGCAGATTGTGGGAGAGGCTGGAGAACCGAGGTGATAACCTGCCTCTCTGCACTGGCATGGGTGGACAGGTTAGCTTGCTGGGGATTTTGTGAAGTGACATACGTGCAGCTGCTGGGGTATTAACATAAAGGGAAACTGGTGGAGAAGTCTGTGGAAGGTCACTGTTTCTGTGTCTGGTGATGATTAGGGTTCCTGTCTATTAGCGGAGTTAGCAGTTTGGAAGGTAGTGTTGAATGCAGAGTGGGGCAGAGTGAGAGCAAGCTGAATCTACTGATAGGTTTGCATCTGTCTTTCAACATCAAGAAGATTAAAGACAAGCTGAAATCTTCTGGAAGATCTTTGTGTCTCTCACTGCCTTTAACTAGAATGCCCTTCTAAGAGTAATGGCTGCTGTTTTCCAAATCCTGCTTTCCAAATCACGTCAATTTCTCTTTGGACCACATTTAACTGAGAACCATACCGGAGAAGAGGATTCTGGGAAACCTGGTTTCAGATTAGCCAGATTGATAAAGTGCAAAACAACTACAGACATCTGTTCGTACTGCTTTGAACTATATTTATATCTAACAGCTAAATCATGATTCCACCTAACGTGATGCAGCTACATGCAACTGAAAACATGCTAGCATTGTATCTTCTCCCAAAAGAGGACATGAAGGCCCCATCTTTGGGTGATGTTTATTCCTTTTCTAGCTGAGTCATACTTCTTTGATATCTTCTAACTTAAGTATTGACATATTAGGTTAATTGCTATTAACATATGTTACAGAGTAGGGAAATAGGAAAATTATAAAGAAGCTTGATTAGCATATCTATTTATCTAAACATGTGGATATACATACACAAATACATTCATATCAGAGGAGGAAGTACTTGGAACTACTGTAGTCTTAAATTTATAAATAGTCACATGGTTATAGCTGGTATTTATAACTTGCTTCTTCTAATACCCATTCCATATTCCCTTCGCCCTCAGCAAGCAGCTTAGCTGATCATGGTTTTTTAACTGGTGGGGTATCCCAAACCTGTATTCCTGTAGGGTCTATGCCATTAGCAATTCTGATTATTTTGAATTTTTGTACTGTTCCAATAATATTTTTTATTGGAAGAATATGTGAGTCCTAAGAGGTGCCCTAGAGGATCACCTATGTCACAGACATCCGCCTCTTTTCCCTGTTGTATATAAGCAACACAGCTGCATTAGATTTCTATTGTTGCAAACCAAGTTATAATAAATTCATCAGTTTAAAACAATACACACTTATTAGCTCACAGCTTCTGTGAGTCAGGAGTGTAGTTATAGTTTAACTGGGTCCTCTGCTCAGGGTCTCCTCAGCTCGGACTGTGATCTCATCTGATACCCTGGGTTCTTTTCTAAGTTCATTCAGGCTGTTGGCAAAATTCAGTTCCTAGTGGTTTTAAGACTGAGATCCCATTTACTCTCTGTGTGTTGGCTGGGGAAGAGAGTCAATTTCAGCTCCTAGAAGCCTCTTATAGGTCCTAGGCATGTGACCCTCTTATCTTGCAACATGACACCTTAATTCTTCAAATCCAGCAGGAGAAACTTAACTCCAGTCTGCTGCAGCTGAATCTTAGATAATGTAATCTAATCAAGGAGTGCCTATCTGATCATATTCATAGGTCTTGTCCACATTCAGGGGGAGGGAATTATATTAGCATGTACACCAGGGAGTGGGAATTTTGGGGGCCATCTTAGAATTCTGTCAATCACACCATTTTCTCTTGGTAGTCAGAATCGATCATTCTACTTACCACAATTAGTTCCTTCTCTGACAGCTGAGTCATTGCTATGAGGAGTGACCAGGTGGCAGTTTCAACTTCAGTTTTTGAGAACTATTGTTGTGTTCCCCTTTGGAGCAAAGATCTCTAAACTAGCAGATCCTAAATTCGTGGAGGCCGGAAGGCAAAATATTGCTAGTGGATCATTAGGAGTAATAAGGAGAGGAGCTATTCCATCTTCCGTTCTTTGTTTCTCCAACCAATGAAGCTTGGCTGTGGGAGAGAAAACCCAGCATCATATACTGGGTATTGATTCAGAGCATATACTAAGTGCTTAAGGACATTACCCCAACCCACAAAAGTGTGATCATCCAGTTGTACTGTATCAGAGTCTTTAAAAGATCATTTCATTGCTTCTGGGAAATATGGTAAGATCAGTGAATTCACTGAGCAAAAGCTGATTGCTGCTGTTACTGTAAAATAAATGCCTTGAACAGAAGCAATGGTGTATGGAACACCATGCTGGTAGATAAGGCATTCTGTAAGTTCACAGTTGGTGGTTTTGGCTGAAGACTGGTGGGCTGGGATTGCAAATTTGTATCCAGAATAAGTGTCTTGTCAAGTGAGGAAAAAAATTGCTGCCCCTTTCAGGAAGGAAATGACTCAAAGTAATCAACTTGCCTTGAGGTGTCTGGTTTCCCTGGGGAATCATGTACAATGTTGGAACTCAGTGTTAATCTGTTGTTTTCAGGTTGAGTACTCAGCAGTTGATAGAGTGGAAGTCCATGTTGCTTAGCTCATAAGTAACTTTCACCTTTACTACCATAACCACTTTATGCATAAGCTGGTGGAGCAAAGTCAAGGGTGGCTGGGCAGAGAGGCTGACTGGCATCTATAGAATGAGTAATCTTTTCCACCTGATTATTAAAACCTCTTCTGCTGGTGTTGCCGTTTGGTGGGCATTGATATAGGATGCAGATATTTTCATACTTTGTGCTTATTTTCAGAGGTCCATTCACATGCTTCTTCTCCAGAACTCCTTTTCACCAAATCCAGTCATGTTGCTTCCAAGTCCCTGACCATCTAGCAAACAAACTGTCAGCCCTTGACTAAGAATCAGCATGGATCCATACCTCTGACCATCTCTCATTCTAGGCAGAATAAAAAAAACAAAAACAAAACAAAGTAACCAGGTGCACTGCTCAAAGTTATGCCCACCGGGGATATTTTTCTTCACCATTGTCCTCAGGGACACTCCTAAGTGGGGCTGTAGAGGAATAGCTCTCCACTTTGAGGTAGGGCCAGTGTACTGTGCAGAACCATTTGTAAACCAGTCACCAAATGTTCCTTTCTCATCAGCCAACTGGTTAAAGTGACTCCCATATGTGTGGGCTGATTAAAGTGGAGGCAATGTAGCAGGGATAGGAATCATAGGAATCTGAACTGCTCTCTCCTGTGTCTTATCTGTGCTTTGAGAAATTGCTCCAGCCTGCTCTGTGAATACCCCTTCCAGTTAATGACGTTAGTGATGGAGTTAATGTTAGTGATGGAGCGCTACTGTTCACTCCCACTTTCAAGGCTTGGTAGATAAATCAACAATCTGTTCTTGATATTCAGTTTCGTTTTCAAGATAATTTGGTAGCCTGTGTTAAGCATCCACTTCTCTCCTAGGACCTAATAAAAGCCAGAAGCTATTTCTCAAAAGGAGAGTAGGTATCTGCAAAGGATGGCATAGCTTAGCGCCGAAATCTTAAAGTTGTGCACCGTGTTTCGCCTTTATTGACATTACAGTGGCTCCGTCCAGTATTCCTGCTGCCACAGACATTTCACGCACAGTTGGATCTGTGAATTATATTGCCTAAGTGGCAAATCAACTTACGTGGAGGCCTGGGATTTTTTTGTACATCCTTCTCTCGTTTGGGTCCCACTCAAAGCTGGCAGCCTTTTGGATTACTCAATATTTGGGGTCACGATAGCATGCCCAAATGACGTGTATGTTGCCCTCAAATCTAAAGAGGCGCAATAGGCATAGTCCATCTTTCAGTGTTAGAAAGGGCCAAATTCAGCCATTTGATCTTCACCTTGTAAGGGATGTAATGGCATGCTACTGACCACTAGAATCCTAGAAATTGTTCTGAATTTTTTTACATATGCATATCTTGCCAAGGTGTCTAAAGTAGTTGCTACTTCCTACTTTCTAGATCTAATCAGCATGATATTATTAATGTGGACCATCATGACATCTTGTGGAATGGAGAAATGATCAAGGAAGTACTCTCTGGAATAGATTATGACATAAGACTGCAGAGTTAGTATAACCCTGAAGTAAATTTGTGATGGTGTATTGCTATCTCTGCTAGGTGAAAATATCCGTATGCTTGGTAGTAACATACCAGGAAACATGTTGATTTACTTTAGTAAAGAAATCACATCTGGAACTGCAGCCGTAATAGGAGTTGCCACCTGCTTAAGTTTACAATAATCCACTGTCATTCTTTAAGATCCATCTGTCCTTTGCACAGGAAAAATAGGCAAGTTGAATAGAAATGTGGTAGGAATCACCACTTCTGTGTCTTTCAAGTCATTGATGTTGGCACTTAGAACTGCAGTCTCTCCAGGAATAAAGCAATGCCTTTACTGTATAATTTTGGTGTGTAGAAGTGGTTCTGGAGGTTTCCAGTTGGTCCCCCTCTCTATACTGTACCAGCCCTTATTCCATGAGTCAAGGAACCAATGTGGAGATTCTACAGGCTGCTTATCTTGTCTTTTCCAATAATGCTTTCTAGAAGTGGGAAAAGAACCATCAGCTGATTTTTGGGACATACTGGAATTACTGTGAGATAGACCCAAGTCAGCACTTCATTAATTGTCTGACTTCCAAAAGCCTGTACTATGACTAGCTAGTTGGTCCACAGTGGTGTTTTCGTTCTTCAGAGATTATCTCAGTCCAGAGCCAGTGTCCAATAACTCCCTCAAAATTGGGTAATTTTTTCCTCTCCAATGCACGGTCATCCTGGTAAAATGCCACATGTCCCTTAGGAAAGATAAGTAAAATATTTATAATATATTATTTGGCAGTGTATCAAGGTCCTTCCTCAAGGGACTCAGCCTTCCTTTCATCCAAATGGCTCTGGGTATGAGAACTGCTCAAATTCTTGGAATTGGTTAAGGAGTTATGACTATTTTAATGATTCAAGTCAGACATTTGTTCTGTTTCAAGATGATTTCTGCTTACACAAATCAAGTAAGAGTTTAGTAGTTTTCCCCTCTTAGGTATACCATGATAAATTGTCAAATGCCAAGGATCACTGTTGGCCAAATCATTTTAATTACTACTTTGTCTCTGCTGCCTATTACAATAGCACCTGAAAGTCCCAGTTGACCCTTGCCATATCAACAAATGCAGCACAATCAGACATAATGTTCCTTCTACTACAACTCAACACTCTTATGAACCATTGTCAAACATGTTTACTCAGGTTTCTTTGATTAAAAAGTGACAAAAGTCTTGCAGATCTTTGGGGATATGGTACTTATTGTGAACCTGACGGGTTGAGGCTTTTCAGGACTTAAGTCTGGTAGTAGGTCTAGAAGCAAGGTTAGTGGGAGTTGGTATTGATGAGGTAGATCCCTTCAAGGTTACTACCTCAGGGGAGGCCATCACCATACTTGGACAAGGTGAGAAGGGCTGCTCTAGGGAGGTTTCTATACTTTATTGGAATCTGCCCATCATATTGTTTAGGGCCCCACTCTCTCAATGCCTTCACTATGAGGTTAGGAATTCAACTGGGGTCGTTATTCAGCTGAGCAGGGCATTGGACTTTGAGTTTTGTTTTCAGAAATCTTGACTTACAACTGAAGAAATAAGGGTGTCTGCTTTTTGGAGCAGACAGAGAAACTTTGTTTCTTTAACTATGCTTGAGATGGGAATTTAATACCCTGAGCCCATCAAATTCTTTTCTCCAAGTTTTCTAGTGCACTTAGAACAAACAACCAATCTGTTACACTTTTATTTATATTAAAATTTCTTGTACGAGCAAACACTTGGTCACCTAAAGCCCTGCCTTCTGTAGGCATCTGAGCATAGGAAAGAATTTAAGTGACATTTTTACTACTGTATGTTGCAGAATACCAGACTTCTCTTTACCACCAGCAACAGGGTCCTTAATGCTTATATTACTATTTAGTCAGAGAACTAACTCTTTGTTTTCATTCTTAAACTTCTGTTCCCCTGGAACCACTCCTGGTACCAGTCATTGTAGCAGGTAGTGTCAGTCAGGAAAGCAGAACCACTATGAGTATTGTGGATCAAGGGTTTTACTGTTGGATAAGAATTTACAAAATTGTATGAGATGGAAAAATAAGAGTGTAAAAGGGCAATTTGCAGATCAACGAACAACCACAAAGTAGTACTTCTGAAGCACTGGCACAGGTGGATAAATTGGTGCTTGTCAGGGAATTTGTGAAGCAGATATGTCTACCTGCTCGCGTGGGACTGTGAAGAAAAACAGCTAGAGAAATCTACAGAGAGTTATTGCCTCTGTGACTGGTTCTGGTTCTGGTAGTCAGAACATGGAGTCAAGATGAGTCAGAAGAAGCTAAAATCTTCTGCACCACTGCATTTATTTGTCACTGTGGAGAGAGCAAAGGCAAGGTGGACACTGCTGGTAGCTCTACATCTGTCTCTCTCGGTCTCCAGCCACAATGACTTTCAGAGTATAACCACTGCTGTTTCACTTCTGCCTTCCAAATCTTGGGCTATTCTTATGTTGGCCACCTCTAATTAGGAAACTTAAAGGGGGAAAGGAAGGGTTTCTGGGAAACGTAGTTTCAGATTGGCCAAATTCACACAGTAAAGCACCACACGCCTTGTGCAACCTGCCAACTTCTTTCCATGCCTCCAGTGGTGAGTGTACAGACCACGCGTTGAAACAGTGGTGTCATAAGATCAAAGTTTCTTGGATTGTTGGGTGACGGCAGAGAGGACACTTGCCCTAGGGAGTCACACAAATGACAAAAGACTTTGTGAGGGAAAGATGAACTTTGTTTTGTTATTCCACTTAGGTCTGGGGGTTGTTTCAGCAGCCTAGCCTATTCTGATTAATACACTTCTTCTTACTTAAAGCAAGGCACGTTAAGCAAGATGGTTCCTGTTTGGAGGTTGATGGAGGACACCTTTTGGCAATGCAAACTCTTGCTTTTTGAAGAGGACGGTTACTAGGTGGCCTCTCTGGAAGAAAAAACTCTCCCTGTGGCCAGTGTGGTTTTTCGGGGTGCAGTGTTTTGGGAAGTGAGCAGCATCTTAGCACTGCTTTTACCATCAAGTAAAAGGGGTCACCTCTTTGTTACGTATGTAACTCCAGGAAGGAAAGTGGTATATTCTGGAGCAGCCGGGCCCCTGGCTGAGCTGAGAACCTCCCATGTTGTCCAAGTGTTGGGTGCTTTCTGACTGCAGACCCAGCTGAGTGAACTCTACACTGCCCCAGTGCTGTTTTAGCCATGTTCTGTTTCTTCACTGTTTCTGATTGCTGCTGCTGCTTGCCCTGTTCCATTGACTGCTTCTGCCTTCTTGTTTTAAATCTCTATTCTCTGAGTTCTTAACCGTGTCATACATCCTTATCTTCTGTAAAAGACTCTCACACATGCCTTTTACTTCTGTCATTCTCTCTCACAACTCTTAAGTACTGTATAAATATTTATTGTCATTTTGATAGCGTACTGAAACATTTGATTCAATACCTTTAAGGACAAATTAATTAATTTTTAATAAACTTGTTTCTCCCTCATTTTGATTTTCCTATTTATCAGTAGTTACTCTATTTGTCTAGTCAATCAGGCTAGAAACCTTTCTTTTTTAAAAATGTTATTGAAATATAGTTGACTTACAATGTTGTGTTCATTTCTGCTGTACAACAGTGATTCAGTTAATACGTATATATATTCTTTTTCATTGTAGCTTATTACAGGATATTGAGTATAGTTCCCTGTGCTATACAGTTGCACCTTGTTGCTTATCCTTCTATGTATAATAGTTTGCATCTGCTAATCCCAAACTCCCACTCCATCCCTCCACCACCCCAAAACCTTTCTTGATCTCTCGTAACCAATCAGTCATATTCTGTAAGTTTTCCTTCATTTGTCTTTAGTTCTTTAAATCTCTCTGAACAAGTAAGAGGTAGGCCAGTGAAAACCCTATGGCCTTTTAACACATCTGTACACTTTTATTGACTTACACATCTAATTTAAACTCATATTTAAAGCTAAATTTCACTGCTTCTGTGTTATAATACTGTATGTGTTTGCCATTCTTCCCTGAGATAAAGCTTGCTTAATCTATTCTCTAATAGTTATATGTAAAAACAAACAAAACAGATAAAGAATATTTTTTATGGATAAATGCTAACAAATGAGTGTATATCTATTAAAAGATAAAATTTTAAGTTCAAACAAATGTATAAATCTTTAATAAACAGATCTTTATCTTTATTGGACAAACTTGGACAACTTATTAAGTGTAGCAATAAAATTAAATGGCAATTTTTATGTAACTTGTTTGTTTATATCTGGAAAATATTGGGAAAATTATTACTTGATTTTAAAACTGTGCTCCTTTAAGAATTTTTAAGACACAGTAATGTTTAATGGCCAGAGAAAGTTATGGAATTGCAGTTATAATAATAAGTTGTGATATATTTTGAGATAGTGGAAGATTCATTTACAATTCCATAGAGACCTAGGAATAATAATACTAACAATATTTCATTGAGTTCTACTCCTTTATGAATCCAACTCTGGCTCAGAGAAATTCACTCTTAATGATACATAAAGGCACTCCAGGTAATTGTCAGCACTTGCAAATTTGACTTGAGAGATGAGCTGTTGCAATTGCTTCTCCTGTTTCTTTCAAGCCTTTTTAACTTATCTGTCCCACTAATGCCTACTTCATTCAGCCTGATGCAAAATTTGATTTCTGACATATGGCATTATGTGATGTCTGTTTTCTTTCTCAGAGTAGAATTTACAAGGATCAGATTTTCAAAGGGACTATTGCCCAGAGCCTAACACCTATACCTACCAATCAGTTTCTTGCATTCATTCCTTCACACTCGTTTTCTAAGCAACTTCTATATGCCTAATAATAGGCTAGGTGCTTAGAAGGTTAAATCAAATAAAGCAGTGTACTTATATTCAAAGGTCTAATAATGCATGGAGCAGATATATCAGAAATCAAGTACTACAGTGTAATGTGTTAAATATTATTAGAAATAGAGGGCACAGAGCAGGGACAATGTGTGGCACACAGTAGGTACTTAATTTGTTAAACAATAAAATGTATTATTAATTATTAAGTAGATACTTAAGTATTGAATAGATTAATGGATGAATGGGTACATAAATTCATGGATAAAACATGACTATGAGTTGAAAGAAGGATCATGGCATGCTTCCTAAAGGAGACGATGTTTAAAATGATTTTCAAAGAATGAAGTGTCAGGAACAAGAGGGGCAGTATACTGAAGGCAGTCAGAACAGGTATGAAATACAGAGAAAGTATAAAAATTACATGTTCAGGTAAATGATTTCAAAAGGATGGAGCAACAAATTCATATTGGGCTGTGGTTGGAAATGTGAAACCAGTATTTCTAAAACTGCACTTGTGAATTCTTACTTAAAATTGTTCTTTCTTGTGATTCTCTCTTGAAAAATGACACCGCCAACTAAAGAAAAAATCTACCATCTCCCTTCCAATCTCCCACCTCGATTTAATTACTCACCCTTGCTGCAGATTGACAAACTTATTATCTCTGAGTTTCTCTTCCCTCTTCACTTCCCTCAACACATCCTTCAGTCAGGGTTCATATTCTCACTCCTTCACTCATTCAATCACCAGTATTTACTGGGTGCCCATTATGTTCATTTACATTGCTGTCAAAGTGTTATTTCAAATCTGTAAATTTGATCATGTCCCTACTCATTTATTTACAAGAGGCCATGAGGAATGAGATTATGAAGAGCTTCACAGACCAAACTAAGTAGTTTAGATTTTATTCAGAAAGCTAAAGGAATCCACTAAAATATTTTTAAGCCCCAGGGTGACATGTCTCTATTTGCATTTTAGAAAGATCACTCTGAAAGCAGCAAAGATGGTGCCCTGGAGAACCCACTGAAGGGATGTGTGGAAGGATGGAGCTGGTGAAAGATACTAAGAAGGAGTAGACAGAGATGGGAGAGATATTTGAAGAGAAAGGAGTCACAATAGCTAAGGGAAGATCGAATTTTATAAAGAAGGGAGTTTGCAAAAAGACTTTTATGTTAACTCTCCCCAACAGAGGGTAGGCTTTCATCCATATTTGTCACTCCTTCCGTTGGGAACCGTGAATGAGGAGATTGGAGAGGGTGGGAGTTCCCATGTTAGGGGAATATAATCAGTGTCAGAGAATGATCCTCTTACATTCCACAGCTTTCCGTCTCTTGACACTTTGGCTTGACAGTCAAACTTACAAGAAATCTAGGGTGCAGGGGAGAACAGCAGTGTGTAAGGTCAGTCTTGTTCCCATCTTTGTGAAGTCACTTCTGTCACCATCTGCCACTCCTTGCTATGCTTTTGAACCATGGGGGGCAATTCAGATTTCACCCCAGAATGATCTGAAATGGGTGAAGACTACGTTCCATAATCTGTCTACTATGCTGAATTATAAATGTATTCCCTATTTTGTTCCCCATCTCAAATTGTATTCATTTATATAATTCACCAGGAGTTACATATTCAGTCAAATTACAGTATAAAAATGCTCCAGATAACACAATGCCAGCAGTAGAAACATGACCCAAATTTGCACAATCATAACACCCTCTAATTATTAAATTGCTGAGGAGAACTTAATGCCCAGAATAAATTTGCTTCTAAATTAAATTCCCAAAGAATTAAAATCCAAAATTTAGCTCTCCGTTATGTTTTATTTTGCTGATTTTCAACTGAGTTGGGATTTTAAGTCAGTGAGTGTTCTTTTCAGCAGCTGTAACCTGCCATGGTTTCCACTGCTTCCTTTAAAGCAGCCTGAGAATCAGTAGGACACATTGGATCATCGCAATACTACTGGCTGACTCTTATGATTGAGAAAGAACAAAAATCTCTAGGCCCACAGCAGCAACCCTAGCAAAATTATATAATCAGGGTTTAGAATATAATGCCATCCAGTCTCTCACTGCAGATGTCAGCCAAGAATCATGCAGTGGTATCTGGAGAATAGATAGATAGATAGATTAAAAAATGGTGGAAATGATAGAAATAGTTTGGGTTTTAACTTTTCCATGATAGTGGTCAGTTGGTTATTAATAGTTTCCACTTCTGCAAGTCCAGAGTTTTCATAGCTTCAAGAGCAAAGTCCAGTGAAAACCAATAACAGGTGCCATGTGCTTCTTCAAAATAAACTTTTGTGTGTTTCATTTTTAATCCCTTGAGGGTTAGTATTTTTGGTTCCCTTTTGAATTGATATTTACAATTCCAGTGGCCCCCATCACCACCACTTATGTTCTTCTTTTAGCAGGACTAGAGGTTTTTCCCATTATGGTTCATTTAGCAGCAGCTAAGAAACAGGATAGGGATGGGAACAAGCAAACTTAGATTTCGGGACTCCCAAAATCTCAACTCCTCCAGATTAAGGGAGGCTTACTCCAGCCCTGTACTTCATATTACAGGCTGAGTCACCTTCCAATAGTACATGCATGAAAGGCTGCTTATTTTCATAGGAGCCTTTCCTGGTTCTTACTCACTCTGTGTGGGACCCAGTCCCAGGAGAATCGGTGGTGTAGCTCCAGTTTAAATTCCCCCAAAGAGTCTCTCCTGATCTTAGGAAAGAACACTGTATTTGCACTTATAACCAGATTGCTGCTTGTTCTGTTCGAAGGCTCTGAAATGCCCACCATGACTGCTAAGATGAATCTCTTTTCTGCTTAAACCTAAATGTGGTTCTCAGCTCAAGCCCACCAGTTACAGCCTTGCTTACAGGCTCCAACTGGCCACATGCTCACTTGTACTGAAGTCTAGCCACATAGCCTAAGCCTGTTAACACTAGCCACACTCAGGTAGACTCCAGCCACAATATAAGCTTCTGCCAAATTCAGAGTTCAAAGAACTGAGAAGCCCCCACTTGCTAAAGGTGTTCATTTCGGCCACATTAGTATGTTCAATCTGTCCATGTCATATTTTGATCTAAATCTGTTTAGTCCTGAATCTATTCTCACAGTTTTCCAGCTGATACATCCTGTGTTGGGGATTTAGGATGACAATTAACCATACTCCTCCCCTAGTCTCATGGGTTCTGAATTGAAAATATACTTAAGAGTCAGATAAAGATATCTGCATTATTTATTGGTAAAACTGGATTAGAAAATTTGTCTTAGATTTGAGGCCAAAATGGGCCCCTTCTTATTTCCTACTTGAATGATTCAACCCTTCCCACTAGCAGGCACAATGGCTGGAAAATTACAGGTTTCACCTTGCCATACTGCCCTACCGAGTTTTGTGCATGGAAGCAGCAGGAGAAAGGAAGAGTATACAGTAAAGCTTCCAAGCAGGCAACTTGAAAACAAATAAGAGGCAGAACATGAGAACAGTTACTTTTACTTTGTTAACTCTGCTTATTATCAGTCGCGTGCTACTATGAGGGAGGTTTGGGGTACGGTGAGTGGAGACATGGGCAGGGGTGTTCTTCCTAATATTTACAAGAGGATTGATACTCTTGCTTTATGATCTGAGATAGGAGTATGGGAGGACAGAGAGGCTGATTCCCTTTGCAGAAAAGATCACAATGTCAAATGGACAAATCACAAAAATGTCTAGGTCAAGAAAGAAGAAGACAGAAGAGCATTCACAGACTCTAATATGAAGTTCATTGGTAATCTTATACATTTGCATTTCTGTAGTGCGATGATTCTCGAATTTTAGTGTGCTTCAGAATCACCTGGAGGGCTTACTAAACCACAGATTGCTAATCCCCAGCTTCTCGGAGTTTTTGATCCAGCAAGTCTTGGATGAGGCCAGTTGAATTTGCATCTCCAACAAATTGCCAGGTGATAATGATGCTGCTGGTCTGGGGACCATCTCTGGAAAAGCACTGCTGTGGAGCATTGGGGACAAAAGCCAAATTGCAATTGCGGGGTGAATGGATTATGAGAGAGTAGAAGCAGGGTATGTTAACTATTCCTTCAGGAGAATTAGCTGTGAAGAAGAGTAGAGATAAATAAATGTTGGGACTAGAGATTATTTGGAGTTGAGGATGGATTCTCTTTAAGTTATACAGATATCCTTATTTCCATGCCATTTACTGCAATGGGATTTGTTCTGTCATACATTTACAACTGAACACTATTATAACTATCTTTTTGTAGTGGTTGTATATGCTGGATATCTTCTCGATCTTCCAGAACAAACAGTCTCTATTTTTTTTTACCATACCCTAGGAGCTCCCTGGGCTCCATCTGGCTTCCTGTTGGGTTTGGCCAATGGGGATCTCTGGCAGAGATCAGAGGGAGGGAGGAGACTGAGGTTGGGGTACTTGTTCTCCTGGCTTCATCCCTGACAAGTTGTCTTGTGCTGGCTCTGTTCTTGACCAAAGGCCACTGCTTCTCTCAAAGCGCAAGAAGTCTTCTCTAAAAGCATCTCTTCTCCCAGATCCTGATAACTGTGTTTCCACTTGTTCCTATTCTCTGTGTTTTTTTTTTTCTATACCCTGCCCATATCTTTATTGGTTAATATTCTTTATCAAACCTTCCTTGAATTATCTTATTTTGAGTGTACCATCTGGGCTGCTATATGAATGATATAGGAGTATGGGTGTGTTCCTGTGTGTGCACACTAGTGAGCATGCTTTCATGTATGTGTGTATCCATAACTCGCAGATTTTCTACTTTCAGTCCTTATGATTCAGATAGGAACAACTTTACCCTTCTCAGATCCAGTAGTCAGAAATTATCTGGGTATATTGGTATATCCTCTGGCCACAGTTCAGCTCAGAGAAGAGTGTTTGATCTGATTTGATTCGGTGAAACTCAGCTCCTACGCTAGATATATTTGAAAGAGGTGCTCTTCCCTCTGTGATTGCTAAGCTGGTACTCTGTAAGCATGGATCTGCCTGTGATCTTTACCACCACTTAAGAGATCCTGACCAGGAATGAAGGCCTATGAAGGAAAATGGAGGTGAAAAAAAGATGAACAGATTCCTAATGATATCTTTCAAAAACATGGGTTTAACTGAAAGTGGCTACTTCGAAGTGTTAATATTTATTTTGCTTAGACCATTTTGAGTTGAGTTCTGCAATTTGTAACAGACATTGTTCTGACTGATACATTCCTTATTCCTCCCTTGTTCCATATGAGTTCCAATTTCTATCTTTCAGCTAGCTACATAATGTTTCTTTGAACTTTCTCTAATTCTCTAGATTCTTCCTAAATCTGCCTTTCTCTTCCCCAAAGGTATATTTGTATGTATGTATTCTATCTTGGACAATCTCATAAAAAGTGTGTCAAAAATATGTTTTACTCTGAGGGGAAAAAAACTGATCTCAAAAAGACATTGGCGGTAGAGTTAAAATACTATATTTGCTGAGACTTTAAGATAGAAAAGATTCAATCAGTGTCATTTTAAATCTATAGACCTTGAACCATAAAAGTACATGAAATTATTATGGGATTACCTCAAAACTATCCTTTGTTTACACTTTTTACTACAGCTCTTTGGTTAACCCACCATGCCTTGAACTAAAAAGATAATAAGCTAAAAATGTGAAACTCAGGTGATAAGACATTAAAGGTATAAAAAATCTAAGAGAGCAGGAAAGTAAGGACATTATCATGGGGGTAACAGATAAAAATTAAGTGTTAAGATAAGCATAGGACAGGGGAGAGCAAAGGACACACCTGGTTGGTGAATCCCCACTGGAAGCAAGAGAACAGATGATGGCTAAAACCAGCGGCTGCTCCCCTCCAGGTGCCCGTGCTTTCTTCCTGCCTCTGATACTGAAACCTCCACCCCGTGGGAACAGTTAACTGTCTGCCTCCCACAAGCACACAGACCCAGACCCCTTGGAACTGGAAGGTTGATGATGCTGACCCCCGATCACCTTGCCACCAGACAATCAGAAGAATGTCCACGAGCTGACCAAGCCCTGCTCCTTGAACACTAAGACTCCTCACTACCCCCTCCAAGGTAGGACACACAGTCTCGAGGGCATTAGCCCACTGTGCCTGCCAAAGCAATAAAGCTATTTCTTTCTACTTTACCGGGGGGGGGGGGGGAAGATAAGCATAGGACATGGTGTCTTCTGGATTGTGAAGCTTACTCCCTCCCATGGATTAGCACCACCTTCCAGGTGCCAGAGACATCGAAATATGTGTCTGAAGCACCAGAATTTGTTAACACCTTTAAATGTACTTTCCAATTCACTAAAAAAGCATTTTAAAAATATGTAAACTGCTACTGTTTGAAATGAAGGAAAAATTCATTCATTTAAAGTAGCTTAAAAAAGCCCTAGGTGGGTGGGATAGGGAGGGTGGGAGGGAGACGCAAGAGGGAGGGTATATGGGGATATGTATAGCTGATTCACTTTGTTATACAGCGGAAACTAACACACCATTGTAAAGCAATTATACTCCACTAAGATGTTAAAAAAAAAAAAAAAGCCCTAGGTGTTTATAAAACCTGATGAGTACAAAGAAGAAAATTTGTTAATGCCTAGATTTTTTTTTTTTTTTAAAAAGGAACAATGGTTGAGAAAACAGTAAGCTAGGCCTGTGAATCTGAAACATTTCAAGACAATTTTTTTTTTTTTTAACTCCGGATATTTAAGTTTCCAAGTAAATGGAAAGTTGTGAATAGCTTCTTGTCAAAGCCTGTCCTCCTTAATTAGTGACTTCATTAGCAGATATTTGTTTGCAGTTGTTTTACAAGCTTGCACCCTTTTGTGTTCCATCCACCCACATCAACACTGGGAGTGATCTTGGGGATCCCCAAGGAACTGACGGTGGCTGGCTACAGACACACCCCCCTGCCCTTCCCTTCACCCCGCACCAGCAGCTGATTTCAACAGCTGTTGTGATCCCTGGCAGAGGTTAATTCATTTATGCCTTGGGACAGCTGCTTGGGGTGGCAAGTGTTTCCTTGGGTGGCTGGAAGGAGGACAGGCTCTACCTACAGCTGCTCTACAGATCTAGATTTTCACCAGCTGTAGGGGAGTGCAGAGATGCAACAGCCTCCTTGTTTATAAGTCTGCCACTCAGACGTGATCAGAGCTGCAATTCAATGCTTACACATCGCATTGTCACCGGTTCTACTGACAATGGACAGGAGTTGTCAGGAAACTCAGGAAGCGAATCCATACAGGAAAATGTGTTGGGTCTATTACTTCTTTTTGAAAAAGAATGACTTTGCCTACTAAGATTTCTATGTAATTCAAAGTGATGGGAGGAATCAAGCGCTCAGTCTCCCTGCTTAGCCCGGGGACTGTCAGCCTTGGCTGCTCGTGGGAATCACCAAGAGCTTCAAATGATATGGCCCAGACCTACCCCCCTCAGATTCCGACTTCCATGACTGGAGTGGCAGCCTCAGCTTCAGCATGTGAATAGCTTTCCAGGGGATCCCAATGCCCAGCCTCAGTTGAGAAACACTGCATTAGCCAACTTCTCTGAAATTGTTCTCAGAACTACCCTGTTGTTTTCTTGGTCAAATCCAGAGCATCCTTTTTTTTTTATTTATTTATTTTTTTATTTATTTTTGGCTGTGTTGGGTCTCTGTTGCTGCACGCGGGCTTTTGTCCAGTTGCGGCGAGCGGGGGCCACCCCTCATTGCGGCGCGAGGGCCCCTCATGTGGTAGCTTCTCTTGTTGCGGACCATGGGCTCCAGGCGCACGGGCCTCAGCAGTTGTGGCACGTGGGCTCAGTAGTTGTGGTGCACGGGCCTCGCCGCTCCGCGGTATGTGGGATCCTCCTGGCCCAGGGCTCGAACCTGTGTCCCCTGCCCTGGCAGGCGGATTCCCAACCACTGCGCCACCAGGGAAGCCCCAGAGCATCCTTCTTTGGCTCATCTGAATTCCTGCTTTACACCTGTTTGGTTCATACCCAGACACTTGAACCGTCACCTGACAGTTCTTATCACCTTGTGTCTTCTCTCCTCCCCATTAGTACTTCATTTTCTAACTATCATATCAAGATGTCACTTCTTTTTTTTGTCTACTATCAGAGAGTTGTAAAACGCTTATAATTCCTAAAATCAACAAAATAAAGTGGTATGCTAATTTTATTTTTCTTTCCTCTTGATCTTCTTTTTCTTTTCTTTTCTTTCTTTTTTTTCTTTTCTTTTTCTTTGTACATGCTCATCATGTCTTGTCCTCCCAAGGCGGAAGCCCTCAAGGAAATGAGGAACTCACAAACATTTGCTTAGGTAGTATATTCATTTTAAGATGAGGTTCTACTCTGGTATGTAATAATTCTCAGAAAAAAAAAATGTAAGGCTGAAGTAATTACAAATGCCCTTCAGTGTGAGTAGGGAGGATGGGTCCCAGAGGATGCCTTGTGCTCACCTGTAATTTGGAAATGTTAAGCAATAATCGTCTGATCTTATGAAAGAAACACAAAGTTTAATAAACAAAAACAGCTGGTAATTAGGAGTTAGTAAAAAGTAATTATAGGCAATGTTCTCTACTTTTCTCTGTCTTCCTTGGGCTCTGAAAATAAAGTCATAAACATACGAAATAAGAATGAAACAAGAATGATTTGATTTTTAGTGTCAGTCTAACCTCTCGTGTTTCCTTGATCAGTCATCAAAAGTGGCTAGTATTCCTGAGAGTGGGCCTTGAAGATTTAATAGAAGGAGCTCCCTGTATTGCCAAAGTGAAATGGAGGGTTCATCCTAGGATCCTGGAAGTGAAATGTCTTTTCCAACCCCACCCAATAAGAGGAAAAAAAAAATGGTGTGACAAGTGTTTTTAGTGTTGAAATGACTTAGATCACATTCCTACACGTTTATTTCACAATATAATAATTTAACTCACCTACTTCATCGTGCTTTGGGGGGTAGAGTCAGAAAATCAAAAAGTAAGCATTGATTATACACTAGGAAAGCTTCAAGAGAATGTTCCATCTAATTCTAATAAAATCCTCATGAGGTGGGATAAGTGAACACATCTTGCAGATTAAAAAAACTGAGCCCCAGGGAAATTAAATAACTTGTGCACAGTCACTTAGAGAAAAGTGGCCTCACAGATGTTCAAATCCAGAGTGGCCTGAGCCTAAGTCATGAGAGGTTTTCTGATTCAAGAACTAGATCTTGGATTCCAGGTTTCAGGTGTTACACTTTGGTAATAAAAGCTGTAGGTATAGCTTTGGGCTTAAGAGATTAGACTTTGGAGACAGATAGTTCAGAATGTGAATTATGGGTTCACTAAATAATAGCCTGACTGAGTCAGCATTTTTATCTAAAGAATGGAATTCTTACTACCTATTTTATTGTAGAATTGAATCCTTTATAAAGATTTAGTGAGGTATTATGAATAAAACTCTCAACTTGGGCTGGCAAAGAGTAAATATTCAAAACGGTGATAGTGTTGTTATTATTGATATTATTTTAGTATTTAATACCTAGAATATGTTAACTATATTTTTGATACTTCAATTGTTTTGATAGTCTTAATTTGAGGCTTTAGTTAGTCATTCATTATTCAACATATTAATTGAGTACCTACATTGGGCCAGTTTTCAGCACTGAGAGTATATTAGTGAACACAACAGATAAAAATATCTGTTCTTGTGGATTGTACATTTGTGGGCTAATTACCTTGCCTTTCTATTAGCAAAAAGGCTCAACTATTAGGGAATTAGCTATTTAAAACAAAGTCCAGCTTATCTTTTCCATTCTATTAGATATCAAGTATTTCAAGGAGATTTCTTAATTTTAGCCATAAAGTATGAATTTCAGCCGTGAAAAGATTGTGTTGCTAACAGCTATTCCAAATTAACCTATTTAAATTTCTTTGGCTTAGAAGAGGAGTTAAAAATCAATTAGTACCATGTAACAGGACCTACATAACTATTTTATTCATTCTCTGGATCTTTCACCTGAAACCATGTTTTAAAATACAGAGTCAATTGATTAAGCGTGGTACATGCACCTTAATATTGGCATCACTTTGGAATGTGCTTTAGTAGTTCAGCCAGGAACAAGACAAAATGAGGCTCTTGAAAGCCAAGTACAGTAGTTGATGGACCTCAGATAGAGGTGGCATATCGCTTGTTTGGAGTTTGTTGTTCAATTATGAAAGCAGCAAAGGGCAGAAGGAAGAGTTGGATGGATATAGATTAAAGTAAGAGACTGAAAATCTGAAGGTTAACACCTTCAAGTTTTAATTGGTTTTTCCTGTGGTTTCTACATACCTTTCTGCCTTTTTTTTTTTTTTCTCTCCTGGTGCTACAGGAATTGGAGGATAGAAAAATCTAATCTAGGAGGATAGAAGAACTAATCTAAAGAATGCTAGAGGATCTTGTAAAGAAATTGGGATGAAATCCAGGGAGGCAAAATAAGAACATTGTTCTGTGTAGGTTAGAATTATTTGATTTTTAAAAAGGGCTTTGAAAACCATTTCAAAATATAAACTCTCTGGAATAGCTTAATCAAACTGTCCCTCGCCTGACTCATTTCCCACAACTCCATGGAGGTTTTCTATCGAACATGTACAGTGGAGGTACTAGGTTCCCCTTTCTTAGACTGTACCTGTGTGCTTAACCACTTTCAATGGTTGCTAACATCTTGCTAACTGATGAGTATTAAAAAGAAATCCGTTACTAACTAAAGGAAACAATCATTGTTGTATGTACTTTGAGGAAGAGGAAGGGAAAGAGAACAACTCTTTATTTTACTTAATTAAAGGTGACGATCTTTTCTTGCTTGAAAATGTGTGTGTAGTATGTTTTTTAATTGTAATGGCAGTGAGAATGGTTTTAATCAATGGGTGTACTGATTGTGCTAGATTTGCACATGCAAATCAACTCTGCCCCATTCCCCTCACCCTGCCACAGGAGACTCTGCTGTATCAACTACTTGCTTGCTGGTTTCCAGGTGAGGTTGGCCAATGGGGAACTTCCACAACAGAAGAGCAAAGTCAAGGTGGTCTCCTGGCTCCTTAATAGTGGGTTTGCCTCAGGCCAGCCTTTATAGACTTCAGGGGGTGGGGGACTATCAATAGGACCTCCTCCTTCTACTTTTGGTAACCACTCTCTCCTTGCCCTTCAGGCCTAGAGATATAGAGCACCCTGCTGTTGGTTTTCCTAGCCTATGCTTTCCTCTCTTAAAGCAGGCCCTCTAATTTTGGAAATATTCATTCTCTGCCCTTTTTCTTCTCTTCTCTTGCCTTCCCTTCTTTATTCCCTTCTAGGAGATCTCCAGGTTTATTCCACATTCACCTTTCCCTCTGCTTAGGAAAGGTGCAGCTCATAATGCCTTGAGGCATAAATCACAGTTGTCTTGCAAACCATTTTCATTTTGTTCATTTTTCTAGTGACTGCTTTATTCATGTGACCTAGACATAGCCAATGAGGCCTGAGGGGAAGACTGCCATCAGCACTCTGGGGAGACTTTTCCTTTCCAATGAAGAGAGACTTTATAAAAGTCTTCCTCTCCTAGGACAGGTACTGATATGCCTGCGTTTGACACTCAGAGCTGCTATCCCCACCTTGCAACCAGGAGGAAGACATCTTTGACATCCTGTGTATGGCTGAGCAGAAAGATGGAGAGCACACAGGCCCTTGCTGGGGTCGTTGTACACGTGAACTTTCAGTCGTGGAACCACCTGCCTTGCTATGTACAACTTGTGCACCCATTGTTGCTTAAATGACTTAGAGTTATTTTTTGTGTCATTTGCAGCTCAAAGCATCCCAACCAAGAGGATTATTTTTCTGAATAAGAGTGATCTAGATCAACATTTTGACTTGACAAATATCACTTCAAATTACTCTTAAACACTGCAGGTGGGTCCACTAAGCTAGGAGGAGTAGGCAGGTAATCAGGAATTAGGGTTTCTGCTTTGTGTGTATACTCATGGTATAGACGTAGTTAAGAAGGAAAATATCTAACGCTAATTCCTTAAAAATTATTTTAGATTAAATTAGTAAAACGTTAATATGAAGGAATTTCAGCAGTTGAACGATAACAAGAATTATCCTGCAGTGTAGTTGTCAATTAAAATCAAAGCTCATCTTGTATTAAAACATTTAATTACACATGTTTCTGGAAAGAAAAAAAAATCAAAATTGAGATATTTTGCAAGTAGAAATAATCATTTCTATGGGTGAGAAAAAGATTGAGTTAGTCCTTATAGATAGATTTAGCTACTCCCTGTAATTAAAAATGATCATTCTCATCTTCTGGATGCTGAGTGTTCTTTTTTTCTTGTCTAGAAACCCTGTTTCATTCTCTTGGTCTGTCCTATCAATCCTTCATGATCATCCTCCGAGTGTACATGCTCCAATAAGCTGTTTTTGGACTGTGCTTTCCTTTTCTTGCAAGCTATGGCACTAATTCCACTACTTCCTCTGGTTCTGGCACTTAGACCTGGGGTCCTAGAGGAATGTTCAGCTTTCTCGCTTTAGAATAAAATTCAATATTTTAAAAATGCCCTCAACTCCTTCACCAGCTTCACCAGCCTCATCCTGTCTTAGGGTGAGTGGTCTGGCCTCAGGCCTTCTTTCAGTTCTTTGGACACTCCTCTGCTTTTACCCTGCTTTTCTCCTTGCCAGGGGTGTTCTTGGTGTCTCCCCTTCACCTCGATAAATCCTACTCAGTCTTCAGAACCCTTGAGAATTAAGTTTCTCCATTCTTTGCTCTCTTAGTCTCTGGGGCTTTCCCTGGGAATACCCACCACAATTGTCATTTTGTGTATGTGCTTGTATCCTAATTGTCAGCTTCATCCCTTTGAGAATCTCCTTCCTCTGGTATATTTGGGAAAAAGGAGTGTTTGGCTCCTGACCATTTTGAATTCACTCACTTGGCATCGACTTTACCACATCAAGGGCTCCTCTTTCTCCTCTCAGCAATACTCTGAATATTATTTGCTTTGTCTCCCCTTGTGGGACTCTGGGTCCACTGTCTCCTTCAGTATTTGCTGCTAGCCTCAGCAGGAGGTGATGTGAGAAAGGCCACAGTTCTCTTTACTGACCTAATTACCCACAATCCTACTAACAAAAGACTGCCCATGTGTAGCACGCTTTACTGAAATGTTAAAGATTACCAGAGGAAATTATAGGGGAAAAAAAAAATCTTGAAACTATGTGAAATACCACTGTTCCGAAAGTTCAAGGGAAAGAATCTCACGTGGGTTCTCCTTACAGGCAACCTTAATTTCTAACTTCTTTTCCCAGTCTTGAGGTCTGCCCTCTTTCACGTCGTAAAGATCTTCTCTTCAGACTCTCCTGGGGTAAATTTTGATTTATTTGTTCAGCTCCTTACTCAGAAGTACTGATCTTGCTTTATAATTCTTGCCTCTCTATTTACAAGGTTTAGCGAAGGCTTGCAATTAACCACAGTCTAATATTTCTTAAAATCTGAGTTCTGTCTAAGATAAAACCATGAAGGCATTCTGTAACCACCTAGAGAGGGTTTTTCATTTCAAGGTAGCTAACCTTAGCAGACTTTCTACTCGTATGAAGTGAAGGCATGTTTTCTCTTTCTTAAATCTCTTGGTAGAAACCGTTGGAACACTACACACACACACACACACACACACACACACACACACACACACACACACACACACACACACACACACACCCTACACACACACTCCCTCCCTCCCTCCCTCCCTCCAGGGAAAACAATAATTCTCACAGACTTATCTTAGATCCTTATTAAGTAATAAAAACTCCTCCTAAATCTAACTTAATCTGTACAGTTTACACTCTCCTTAGTGGAGATGACAGACGACAATCTGTGCAGATAGATGACACTTTGCTTTGTAGACTGTGCTCAGAGCTTATTAGTCCGTAAGAAGGACATAAGAAGCAGGACCCATTATTGTGCCTTTTCAAACAGCAAAGCCGTCTACTCTTTAGGAAAACAAACAAGCAAGCAAAACAACTAACTGTGGAAGCTTTGAAATGACGATTTTCCCTGTACCTTGAGCCTGTTAAAATTCCTGGGAAAGGTGTCCTTTTCCGCTGGTCTCTAATAGGATTTGGGAAAACCCAAAATTTATTTTCTCCTCCATCTGGGGCATACTCCAGTCAGGGGTCTGGGAGATTGCTACTTCATCAGCACATGAGATAAACGTGAGATAAACTGCTTATTGTCTGTCTCCTGTGCTCAGATTTAGTTCCTAAAGTCATACATGGTGTCTGTCTTATTCACAGCTTAGTCCTTGGGGCCTGCACAGCACCATGCGTAAAACAGGCCCTCAATAAGTGCATATGGGATGAAGAAATGGAGAAATAAAGAAGGTTGCACCTAGGAGTGACAATAGAGATCCTTCCAAGTGAAGACACAGGAGCGGTTAAGTACTTGATTGAGGTCACACAGGGAAGGAGGGAAAGCATTGGAAGTGGAGTATGTGTTTCATACACACCACTTTGTCACCACACTTTGACCAAGATATTATCTAATTCATTGCCCCAGTAAGGGTATGTGGGGCTCCTTTTTTTTTTTTTTTTAAGTTTTAAATTTTATTTTTTGGCTGTGTCAGGTCTTCGTTGCAGTGTGTGGGCTTCTCTTTGTGGTGGCTTCTCTTGTTGCGGAGCACGGGCTCTAGGCGTGCAGGCTTCAGTAGTTGTGGCACACGGGCTCAGTAGCTGTGGCACGCGGGCTCAGTAGTTGTGGTGCATGGGCTTAGTTGCTCCGTGGCTCTTCCCAGACCAGGGATCGAACCCCTGTCGCCTGCATTGGCACGCAGACTCTTAACCACTGCGCCACCAGGGAAGTCCCTGTGGGGCTAGTTTGCCCCCAAGAAGAGACTTAAGAAACCTGCTCTGAGAGGAGGGAGATCGCAGTCCCATACTGCCAGAAAAGCAGGTAGAGTTCCAAGCCAATCACTCAGGTATAGGAGGAGTAACTCTGGCAGCAGTGTACTACCAGCATGGGGGAGAGAAGGAGGAGTTTTCACGAGGCTAGAATCCAGGCATGACCAACCATTGGAGTGTGGAGAAGAGAGTCCTACGAGGAGGGAACTAGGGGACAACAAGTAAAAGATGCTGAGAAGGGAACACACTTGACAAGGCCAAGACCCAGCAAGGAGCCAGTGTGGACACAGTGGAGTAAGCAAGTGGTGTGAGCTGAGCATACAGAAGTAGGCAGGGTCCAGCGCCCCTGGCACCCTGTAGGCCCTGGCACAGTGTCTGGGTTTAACTCCAGGACGATTGGGGGTGGTGGAGGACTTTGAAGGGCCAAAGAAAAGGAAGAACCATTATCTGACTTTACACTTTAAAATCATTCTGGCCACAGTGTAAGTTAGGGGAGGCTGTCAGGGGAAAGACAAGAAGCCAGAAGACCACTGCAAAGTGATGGCAGGAGACCACTTGAGCCCCGAGAGTGGCCTTGGACTAGGGAGGTGTCGTCTCCATCCATGTCACCTGCCCACATCTGATTAGAAAGACTTCCTGCTCTGTGTTCCCATGTTCCTTTTACCATTCAGCCTTTTATATGATCATATGTCTGTATGTCTTACATCACCAATAAGATTACAGGTTCCCTGTTGACACTTGCATCTAACGTAGAAACCAGGACAGGGCCTTGCTCAGACCAGGAGCTTGGTCAACTTTTACTTGAATATGAAGTAGCTATTTTAGTAGAGATTCTGATGCAATAATTGAATTTCATGGTCAATTCATGGGAACCGACCACACTTTTCAGTTTTTGCGATTTGAGATTTTATTTTTGTGTTGCCTACAGAGCTTAATAGTTTTTGCCTTATATTATGGCTATTTGTATACATAGCTTATTTCCCCTACTAAATAATAAGCTACTTGAAGGCAAATTACTCTATTTTATTATTTCATACTTCAGTACATATAATGGTTATTAAATATGTATTTGTTGAACAGGTTAGATGTAGGGAAATATTATTCAATTTATGGTGGTTACAGCTGGGAATGGTATGCTGCTCTCTTAATAACCAGAACATCTATTTGGCTTCCTAATAAATCTCTCAGCTATTTCCACGGTTATTACAAAAGGAGGGTTATAGGGCAGTGAACACTGGAAACTTGAGGAAGGCCTGTATTGGAAGTTGCTTTTTCAATTGCTATTAACCTTGCATGTCCATAGCTTGCTTTCTTTTAGCTCTGATTCTTCCTAACTTGTGGCGTGTTCCCTGTGACAGTGATGACAAATGGAAAGTAAAACTAGCATGTTTCATTCAGAGTCTTGTTCACTGAAATAAGGGTCAGGAGATATATGGGAAGTTTATGGGGTAGCAGGGGACAGAGGGAAGTGAACTGGAACAAAAGATCCAAAATCTTCACTTATGAGATGCTCAACTGGAGGTGAGTGAACGCAAGAACAGGACTGATCTTCCCTCCTTGGCTTTGGTGTTCTGTCTTCCTTGCCCTGCTAGATGGGGCGTGGAGGAGATGAAGAAGCTACTGAATAGTGATAGAAGGAGTAAAATTATAACTAACACTTGCTGAGTGCCTACTGAGGGCTGGGGTTATTTTAAGCAGTTGTCATGTATAAACTCATTTAATCCTCACAAGAATCTTGGGAAAGAGATTTCTGTGATCATCTTCACTTTACAAATGAGGAAACTGAGGCACAGAGGTAACTTACTAATGTAACTTGCCCAAGTTCAAGGGGAACTGAAGGGGAATTTCAAGAGATGTGATCCAGAGCTGTTTATGCTCATGTAAAGTTGGAAAAAGAAATAGACTTTAGATTCCAGAAGACTACCTGAAAATTTATTCCTCTTCCTGTGTCTCTTCCCTGAACAAAGTCACTCACTGAACATTGAAACCACGCTATAGTTTCTGTGGGAATGAGAAAAATGCTTTGGGTAGCAATATGTCCATTCTGCTCCATAAATTATACAGGTTCTTCCTGAGGCAGCCTGTTTAAACATGTTGACTTACCCTTCTTGTAAAATGTTTAGAGATATGATTTGCTACAGGGAACTATTTTAAAGACTCCAGTCACTGTTGTGGACGATTATAGCAGCCTCTTATAAATCGGTTTCTAGGGGCATGCAAATTAGAGCTTTTGAGGGTCAGGGTACAGTCATCACCAGAAACTAGAAGGAAGATAAGGCATAAGAAAGTAAGAAGAAAAATCCAAATATTTAAATTGCAAATTTGACAGGATACAGGACACTTATATGGCAGCCTAAGAAAAATTGTCATGGGTTAGAGCAATAATTTATTGTAGCTGAAATAGGCCAAATGCAAACATACTCTTGTCTTAAAAAAAAAAAAATTAGAAAGACTAACTCAAATAACAGTGAAGGAAGACAAATATGCACACAGAGAAGGCATACAACTCAGTCATGTTGATACTCCTGCTCTGTAAAAGCTGTTAAGGCACAGGTTTAACAAGCTAAGGTGAATTGGGGCTCTAAATTCACACATACTCTAGATTTATAGTACAGTAGCTGTCTAAATGTTAAGTATCATCTAAAGATGCAAAACAAAACAAAAATTCCTAGAGGGAAACTATCTGTTCACTTCTTTAGCAAGATTAAAAAGAAAATAGCTCATTGATTAAGAAAGATAACACCACAGGGATTAATGCATTGCATGTCCATTGTTTGAAAAAAATAGCATTCAAAATTGGTCTACAGGTTGAGGATATGGGTGGGATGAAAACAAACGTTTCTTGAGCTTGAGTGCTTACTTTTACGTAAGTATTGTCAACCCCATTTTAAATTTTAGAAAATTAAGACTCAGATGTTTAAAAAAAAGAAAGAAACTTGCCTGAAATCATAAATTTGGTATATGATAGTCACACTGACAATTAGATCAGTATAGTTCTTTCTACTACACAGCTTTTTTCTTTAATGGCTTAAAGGTCAATCTGTTGAAGTTCAGGTTACTGATGGAGGTCAGACCCTTATAGAAATGCAAGATCTCAACTCAGCCATGTAAAAATAGGGCATTTTTTTTCCTATGATTACTAGTAACACATGCTGGCTAGCATATTCCAGTGGATGGAGAAGATAATATAAAATTGACAGCAAGTGGCATTTTAATCATTTGTACTCACTTTGGGAAGCAAATGCTATATTTATTTCAGTGGTTATTGAAAAGTATCCAAAATCCCAGCATTCAGCTCCCACTTGACTTCTAAGATTGGTAAAAATTATTTGCATTTGAAAGGAATGTAGCCTGATTCCTCTTCTTCCTCTTCTTTTATATTCCATGCGCCTGTGCCTGGTTATCCCAAGTGTGTGTGTGTGTGTGTGTGTGTGTGTTGAGGTGGGTGGAGAGGAGTAAGGAAGTTCTGCCTGTTGGAAAGTGGTGGTAAATCTGTGGGCCTCCTCATCTGAGGATTATTGCTCCTTCATCCAACTGTGGCTTTGCAGCTGGCTGCCAAATACTGATTTTCTCCTACAGCAACTTTATTGTCCTCAGGGTGCTCCATAGGGGACTTCCCGAGTGCGGTTCCTTGGGTAAGTGGTCCAATTGAGACATCCCCCCTCTCACTCCACAGTGAGAATTTTTTCCTCCCCAGCTCCACAGAGAGCAATTCACCCTTCATTGCCCTGCTTTTGGGGTCCCCTCATTTCAGTGAGCTGCCTTTTGAATAAAGGTCTCTAGAGCTTATGCTTTGGCAGTCGTACATGGTACACTTGTATACTTACATAGTTTTGCTACTCTGAGTGTTGGAAATGTCTCCCCACTAGATGAGAGAGGAAAATAATTTGATGACTTCAGTTATTGTTACAATCCCATCTTCACAGTACCATGCTGGTAATTAAAAGTTAGCATTATGTCAGTATTAAGCTTGGAAGGATTTATTCATGGAAAATTCCATAATGTAGCCATCACATGGTTTCTCAAGATGTTCCCTAAAAAGAGAGTGTTTTGTTAATCATTTGTACCCATTACCTCTCTAATTCATCCACTTATTAATCATTGTTTGGACATATTTTCTCCTTTTTCCTTCCCTTTGGAATCTAAAGGGAACTTTTGGAGAGAAGAATTAAAGCTTATGTACTTCCTAATATGAAGCAGTGGTTGTGAATGTCTCTGTTCCCGTTGCGTTAAGTCTGGGACTTTGGATTTAAGTACAACTTTCATTCAGTTATTTGAACTCTGCCTCTGAAGTATTGAATATTGGAGGGGACAAGACACAGAAGTCAAATGGATGCATTAATTGTTACTACCTGTGCTTCATCATTTTTGCCGATCTTATTATAATCTCTGACAATTATAGCCTATAGCACCACCTTGACTGACACTTAAAATATGTTCTCTTCACTTAACCAGCAACTTAGATTTAGTTCTGAGAATTGATAAGAAAAAATAACTTTGAACTCACTGATGCTCAATATTTAGTGAACGCTTAACTATTTTAAACAATATTTTAGGGGGCGATTACCTGAGGGATATAGGTCTCTCTTCTTTTCTAGGTACCCTAAAATCTATTCGTAGATGAAACTAGACTACAGGAAAGCTGGGTACACATACTACCACATTGTTTTGGCAGCCTACATAGTTGCTTGTTTCTGAATGACAGCATTTGATTATACTGAGTGATAAATAATGATGTATTATTTTCCTTCTGAAAATTGGTGTTAGAGTTCCTGGAAGATGTTATTGAGAATTTTGTCCTCTTTATAAGGACACATGGAAAAACCTACTCTGATCTATCAAAATTAGTCATCTCAGTAATTCCACTTGCATGTGGTAAAACTGTCCCCCATTGGCTCAGTGATATGGTCCTCAGCAGGTGCCTTAGGAGTCTTCCAGGGCACCTCCTGTTCTGCTAACATACGCTGCTGCCTATCCACCATAAGGAGAAGGCTGTCTTGGGTCAAGTTTCCTAGAAGCTGACCCCAAGACAAGAACTCAAGAGCAAGTGAGTTATTAGTGTTTGCAAGGAGAAACTGGTGAGGAAGTGGGAGAAGCAGGACCGGGAAGGAGAGGAGGCCAAGCAAAGGAACAGTTTTGAGCAAAGTAGGAAGGATCATTTCAGCTTGATCCCACAGGAAAACTCCGGGATATAAATTAAGCCCTAGAGCTTTTCCTGATGAGGCGAGGGAGCTGGGTCTGCACGTTTCTGTACCAGTCATGGATTAGCTAAGGCTATCCCTGTGAGACCATAAGCTCGCAGGTATTTGCAGCTTTGCCAGGTGGGTCCACTAGCTCAAGAACAGTCCTCTGAAGAGAGTTGCAGGTTCCAGCCATTATAAGCAAAACCACGAAGAAGCTGGGGTGGGACAGCGGAAGTGGTAGGAGGGATCCCAGAGGCCCTGGGCAGAGCACTGACTGAGCACTGGCAGAACAGGTTGGCCATCTTCCTCTAAAGGCACCAGGACAGAGCCCATCATGTGTTCCACCTGTTTCTTGTAGGTCATTCCTGGAACTCTTTTTATCAGCGTATTCTCTGTAATCTCCTAATATGACTCAAATTTTTTCCCTTCCTCAACTACTCTATGCCCTTCCACTGTGCCTCTGACATCCCCATATCCCCAACCTCATTCTTAAATATCCCCTTTACTGCTTTCCTGTAATTTACAATTACTTCTCATAATGAAACCTGTCACTCCTGAGGGTTCCAGTTTCCCGGAAGTCTTTCCAGCGGGGGCTGTTATTTTCTTCAGACCTGGAGGTGGAGTAGGGGATTCTTGCTCCCATTGTCAGTTTTAACCATTTCTTTCCCTTCCCCACTCCTGAAAAACAACTGATTCTTTAAATGGAATTCCATCAGATTTGACCTCCTTCGGTACCTCCTTATTGTAATTTTCCCCTGATCTCTTCATTCAGTGATTCTCAAACTTGACTGCACTGGAGAATTTTGAAAAATACTGATGCCTAGACCACACCCTCAGAGATTCTGATGTGGCCAGCCCTGGGTATTAGGACTCATAGCAGCTCCCCAGGTGATTTGAAGGTGCAGCAAAGTTTCAGAGCCATGATCCTACTCATTCCTTCTCATTTTTAGCACCAGGCTCTCTCTCCCAGTTAGTTGTTATCATTCTCATTGATTTCAGTGTCCATGTTTATCAGTCATTCTCAACTGTATCAGACCCAATACCTCCCTCATAACAAATATTTATATGTTTTACAACATAAATTGTTATGTTCCCTTTACTATTTTGAAATAAATTTCATAGATTATATCATCTACCAACATACACAATATTAAAAAATCCATATAATTCCCTAACAGTAATATGAGAAAAAATAACGTGTAATATGTATTTCAATATATGACTGCTCTACCACAGCTATACTGGAAGACATAAATAGTAATCTGGTTGCAGTATATGTAGATTTACAGACTGAAATGGCTGTTATAATGGAGAATTAAATACCATGCTGTCATAATTTTTCTGAAGTGATGAATTAATTTGGTAGACTTCAAAATAAATCCATACAACCTCCCTTTGATTTACATGGTGTTTGTATTTACTGAAAATGTAAAATGTGTATTAAAACTGTGCAGAAATACTTTATGTTGAAACAGGGTCTAAGCTCAGATCAAACTTTTTCCCCCCACTTATGTGAATGTTCAACCAGGTATTTCAAAATCTGCTGGGACATGAGGCAATTCTTTGATAATTTGGACCATCCGGAATATAGGAGGACCTGAAGCATTCCTAGTTCCTGCCTACTAAATGCCGGTAGCACCCTCACTATTATTATGAGAGGAAAAACACCCTCACAAGTTTCTAAAACACCTCTTAGGGGAAGGTATTACCAAATTGAGTATCACTGACATTGACGATTGTCAATGGATGGTCTCTATCTATACTCTCTCCCTAGAAATCTTATCTAGTCCTCCCTAACATTTAAATTAATATTTAAATACTATCAGGACACTTACATTTGTGTCTTCAGTTCTGACTTCCTCCTCCTTCAGATGTGTGCTTTTCAAGCATCTTCATTTAGATATCTGATAGGCATATCAAAATTAATGTCTTGATTTTGCTTCCTCAACCTGCTCTTCCCAGGCATCTTCCTCTCAGTAAATAGACCCACCACTCACTTGCTCAATATAAACACTTAGGGGTCTTCCTAGATGCTGCTCTTTTCTTCACACTCCACGTCCAGTCTATGTGAAATCCCCCTTCACAATACATTCTAAATCTAACTATTCATCACCTCCACTGCTGTCACTCTTATCTAAGCCATTATGTCACCTTGTTGGAATAACTTCCTAGCTTATCTCCTTGCTTTGTCTCTCATCTGCCCACAGTCTATTCTCCATACAAAAGCTAGAGGGATCCTTTTATAAGGATAAAAATTAGATCATATCATTCCTTGCTTAAAATCTTCGGTGGTTTCCTGCCAAATTCAGAATGAAATCAACTTCAGTCATGTCTCCTCAAATATTACCTCCTCAAAGATGCCTTTCTTGGATATCTGATCTAACATAACTATACCTCTTCTTTTAGTCATTCTCTATTCTATACCTTAATTTCCCCCCATCATTTACGACTATCTGATATTATAGTATATATTTGTGTATTATCTGTCTCACAAGTATGCAAACTCCAAGAGGCAGATATTTTGGACATCTTGTTCACCACTGTGCTGGTAGCTCATAGAAATGTACTTTCCCCTTTTATATAGTAGATAATCAATAAATGTTTGTTGAATAAATGTGAAAGTGTTATTTTAAAAATTATAATTCTAATTTCTTAAACAGATTGCATTTTCTTCTTTCTTTAGGGTGCTATAAAACATGCACAGATGAATTTTTGGCATCCCTTTAACGAAGATAAATAACTTTGAAGCATGGTTTTATGTATTAACCTCACTCTTCAGTTTATTGTCTTTCCTACCTTCATTTTACATTTCATTTTTTTTTCTCTTACATTTTTTAAAATCTAAATTTATCATTTTGTATGTATTTTTGTAAATTGTCTTAATTCCTTTTTGGATTAAGGTCTGCCATAAATTAATATCTATTATGAGTGTTTTGAATATTCATGGGATAATATATATAAACTTGATAATGAAATACACTGGCACACTGCTGGTACCAATAGTCCCCTTTCCATTCAATTCACTCTTAGTCCAATTATAAGATTAATATTCCTAAAAACCATATATCTGTTTTATTTGCCACCCTCCCAACATGTGCTTAAAACCCTTTGGCTCCCTTTCCTCTCAGAATAAATCCAGACACCCAGTTTAGTGTTGAGGATGTGCATTACACTCCAGGCTCATTTATGTTAATTTTCACCTCAGATGTGAACTGTGCAGGTTTTGTTGTCCAGTAATGGACCAAGCCAATGTCAACTGAGCACGAGTGGATAGTAGTTTTTCTTAATTCTGGAGGCAGTATCATAGTCAAGTAGCAGGTGGCAGGAACCCTTGAAATGGGTCTTACCTGGATATCAAAAACCTAAACTCCAGGGGCAAAGTTAAACTGCGAAGTTGAGAGAACAGATAGGTATTAGAGAAATCACTAGTGTGAGGTCTCAGAATGGCTGAGAGGAGCTCCAATAAAACCCTTCCTTGAGAACCCAAGAGGTTATCCATCTTAAAAATGTAGGTCAGTCTCTGATAGTAACAAAATGAAAATTAATTTATATGCATATGAAACTTTAAAGCATTTGTATTACTTCTACATACTTGAATTTATTTGATTTTTTTGGCACAGCTGTGAAGAAGGCAGGGTAGATAATTATTAATCTCCATTTTAAAACAGACATTCAAAGATGTTAAGCAACCTGCCCCAGGTCTCATAAACTAGAGAGGGATAGATCCTAGGCTGCTGGTGCTTTCTCCGTTCCTCTTCGCCATCCCTCTGTGTTCCTCCCCCCCCAAACCATATTCCAGCCCAGCAGACCTGACCGTGTCCTAACATTTTAGCCTTCACATCATTGTTGATGCTGGAATACTAACCAAGTCCACCTTCTCTATTATGTGAAGGCATCACTGGTTACTAAATCCAAAGTGATCTTTCTATCACCTGAAATATTATAGCTTTTGTTATCTGTGTGACTTAAGTATTAATGTAGTTCCTAAAATATAACCAGGGACGCTTCAGCTTCTGAAGTTCCCTTCTAGCCAGTTTTTAAAAATCTATTTTCATTTACTCTTTCCTTTTTAACTTTATATGTCAAAAATTCTATTTTCTTAGATACTGAGCTTCTTCCAGATTGAATTCTTATATATCTTTAAATTCCTCAAGGGACTCTGCAGTGGAATGCATATAAGAGGTGCTCAATAAATACCTGGTAAACAAATATCTAAATGTTGAAAGTCAGTTATGAAATAGTTTTTATATTACTCCCACTTAAATGGTGTTTGTCTAAATAATACAACTGGTTTTGCCAGTTGATATTCTCTGCATGACAAAAAACACTTTATATTAGTCACAGACCTAGCATATTGCTATCTACTTCAGCTAGTTTGTGTACAGATGTCAGAGAACCAACTTGTTTTATACTTTTAAGGTATAGTGATGTTCTTCTTGAGATAGTCACATTTCATTATTGGTATTGAAGCCTTCATGTGACCCAGACATGCTATTATTTGTTCTGGATCGGCATGTAAATTCTCAGATCCTTAATAATGCATTAATGGTTTATTTAAAATATACAGAAGTCAGTTGGTTAAATGTCTTTATGAGCTTCTCTGCCTCTTGAGAATTTCTGTAAACTTGGTTTCAAGACTGAATGCATGGCCAGAATGCTTTCCATAATCTCTGCATGTTCTCAGCAGAGAATGTTGCCTCATTTCCTCCCCTTGTCGCTGATGCGCAAAGCTCCAAGACTTCTCTGTGCTTTGTTTTTCGCTTTGCTCTTTTTTTTTTAATATATAAATCTACTAGCAGCAAGCATTTTGTGATTTTTTGTAGGTTTTAATGTAGACATGGGTGCTTTCTGCAGAAATCCCATCACACACTACACAGCTTTCCCTCTTGCTTCGCCTCCACTTTTTTCCTTTCTTTTCATCTCTCCTTTTCCTTTCTTTTCCATTTTTTTAAAGCAAATAGTCCATAGTTTTGTCTTAAGCAGAACAGTTTTACCCATATTCAGGCCCCATTATTTCTCACCTTCTGTTCTGAAAAAGGTTATTGCTGCATTTTCTTAACAAAGGGTTGCTCTCTTTCTAAGAAGAACTCTTATACCAGCTAAAACATTTATTCTTCTTGTTATACGTGCATCTCCAAGCTGGCCACATTCATTATGGCTAAAAGCAAAGCTTGACAATACATGGGATTTAAGGGAACCCAAAAGCTGAAAACATTGCAAAAAGGCAATCTCCCCCCCCCCGCCCCCAAATATGGTGTGAAGGCCACAGAATATCCAGAATATTTGCTAATTTAAGATGAGTTTATCTCTGCATTATTGGAGTTCTCTAAATTTCCCTAGAGTATTGCATTTACTGTAAAATTCTATTCCACTGAATAGCTTAAAACTTATAGAAGGATGTTACATGCATCTGTAAAGTTCGAGTCTATTCTCTTCATATAATGACAAGGACACTGAAACACAGTGAAATGACTTCTCCAAAACTACACAGTTGATTTGAGATGGAACTTACACTGGATTTGCTGTCTGTCATCTACCTGTTGGAGATTGGTAACTGAGCTGGTGGGCTTAATCATTCATGATGCTCTGAGCTGAACAAGGAAAAATACAAAAGTTCTCACTGATAAAAATTCTGCTCAAATAGCTCCTGTATTAGCTGAGGATTTTTTTATATTGTTGTTAACAAAGGCTAAGGAGTTCCCCTTCAGGAATTTTTGCTGAGAGAACTAAATTTCTGGCTTTGCCATTTTTTGGTCTCTGAATGACAAAATGCCCAAAAATGATGGGCCAGGGAATCAGCCATGTACTAGGAGGAAGATAGCATTTATAATAAGGTGACTTGTGTGGAAAGAGAAAGAGACTGTAAGTGTGAGAAAATATTAGCATAAATATCTCACCAAAACAACCTGCGATCTCACTTTTCCTTTTCTGTTGCACAAACACTATTAATACTGCTGTGAAATTATAACCATGTTGCAGTAAAGCAGTGGTCCTGTTTCTTGGCTGTGTCAATTGTTTTATAGGAGTCTTCGCTGAAACTGCCTGCGGCTGTGTTTCCCAAACTTGCTGTATCATATTTTTTTAAATGGATGCTTCTTATGATCTGTAAACTCTTGGAATCACTGGTCTAAAGCTTTGTCTCTCAGCTTATTTTTTATATAAGAATCATCTTGGGGAGGGGAGAGGACTTGTTAAAAATGTAGTTTCCTAAGTCTCATCCTGGAGATGCTAATTCAGAAAATCTGGGATGGAGTTTAGGCATATTCCTTTTTATAGATTCCACAGTGATTCTAAAGGAGGTGGTTTGAAATCCACACTTTCAGAAATGCTAGTTGATAGGCTCTACGAAAGTAAATGACTAATATGTTTGCTTTGGATTAAAAAGCATGCTTATAAGTGAAACTTTCTCCCAGGGACTCACAATAAATCATTTACCTAGATCTGTGTTACTCTCCCAACCACTTTGAAAGCATTAACCTTAAATAGTAATTTATTTTCTTCCTTCATTGCAATATATTTTCCCTTTATTTGATGTTGTTTAAATTACAATAGCAATATACACTTTTAGTAACAATTAAATACTATAAAGATGAATAGAGGAAAGTTTATTGTCAGAAACCAGTTTATTACACCCAACTTATTGTATGCACCTCTCTGTCACCCATTTTCAAACCTCTGGGGTCAAGATTCACAGCCTGGTATCATCATTCTATATCCTTCTCTTTGTTCATTCAAATGTATAAAAAAATAAGTACCCACACACTCAAAACCTTGCTTTTTTTCACATAAAATTATCTTGTTTGACATTCCCATATATCAGTAGACATAGATCTAATTTTGTTCTTTCAAATCTCTTTATTAATTCATGCATCCATAGAATCACACATATTTATTTATACCTGTAATTGTCCATAAAAGAGATGATCTCTAATGTGTCAGTTTTTAAAATTAGTACAGTTTTTCTTTTTGAGTGGTCTCATCTTTTCTTTTTCTGTGTCATCTGCACTACTTTCCTACCTCCTTCCAGCCCTGTTTGATATCTAACAACCTTGCTTTTATCTTATGTTTTCCTCTATGGACAAATAGCCATATATAAGGACTTTATCTATATCTAATCATCATATTAAATACTTTTCTGCATCTTTTTTCTTCACTCAGTAGTACCTTATGGAAATGTTATCATGTCAGCTGGGATAAAACTAATTCATTCCATTTTAGTTGTTGTGTAATATTTCATGGTGAGTATTATTCTGCCATTTCTCATTATGGATGAGTATTAATTTTGTTTCTAATATTTTGCCACTATGAACAAAATACAAGGAACATTCTATACTGGTGATTTTATTGTTATGGAATATATTCCCAGGAGCAGGATTGCTAAGAGAAAAAAAAGCGGATACTGTCTTACTGCTTTCCAAAAAGATTGCAGTAATTTACATTTCTACCAGCAGTGTCTGATCATAACTTTTCCCAGCATCCTGAACAGCAATGTGTGTCATTCATTTTAATTTTTGATGGTCTAATAAATATAGTGATTTCATTGTTACATTAATCTATATTTTCTAAACTTATAGTAAGTTTAAGCTTCTTTTCGTTTTGTTTTTGCCATTTAGATTTGCTCATTAGTGAACTATTACTTATATCCTTTGCTCATTTTTCCATTGAGTTGCTTTTACTGTGAATTTATAGGGCTCTTTGTATATTATTTCATTGCACGTAATGTACATTAAGACATTTTTGATATTTTTCCTATGTAAATCATTTAACACTTTTATCAAAATATGTCTCCTTTCTTGTTTATAGCTTCAGGATTTTTCTGTCTTGGTTAAGAAAACTTCCCACCCCTAAATTAAAAAAAAATTTTTATGATTGTAATTTTTAAGATATTTAGGTCTTCTATCCCCTTGTAATTTGTTATTGTTTATGGTATGAGATAGGGGTTCAACATTGTTTTCTCCTATTTAGATAAACGGTTCATGTTCAGCAGTTAATAAACTCTGTATTCTTTTTTAACAACATCATGTAGTAAATGAACATATATACTGGAATCTGTTTCTGTATGTTTTATTGTACTCCAGTCTGTTATTCCTATGCTGATACTATATTAATATGATTACAGTAGTTTTATAGAATATTTTGATATCTAGTATTAGTTTCCTAACTTATCTTTTATTCCTTTTTTCTTAGCTATTCTTGAATATTAATTCTTCCATACAAAGTTCAAGATCATTTTATCCAATTCTAGAACCATACTTTGGGGATTCTGATTGGAATCACTTCAGTTTACATGATACTTTTTAAGAGAAATAATATATTCTGCTTTTAAGTCATCATCTAAGAACATTGTATGTTTTTTCCCATTTATTCACACCTTGTTTGAAGGCTTTCAATTAATTTTTTAAAGTTAGGTTTGTTGATGTATAATTCGTATTCAGTAAAATTCCTCTTTTTGAGATGCACTGTTTGATGAATTCTGACAAAGCATACAATTATATATCCAGCACTGAAATCAAAACATAAGACATTTTATCACCTCCAAATTTCCTTGTGCCCCTTGTTAATTTTCTCTCCCTACCTCCAAGCTCTGGCCGTTATTAAGCTCTTCTTCAATTAGTTTTGCCTTTTCCAGAATATTATATAAATGAAAGCCTATAGAATGTAGCCTTTGGTGTCAACTTTCTTTCACTTAGCATAATGCATTTAAAATGTGTATATGTTGTTGCAAGTATTAGTAGTTTGTATTTTCATCATGGAATGAGTCTTCTATTGAATAGTCACAGTTTGTTTTTCCATTTACCAGGTTATAGACATTTTGTGGTGATTATGAATAAAGCTGCCTTATATATTTGCATATAGGTTTTAGTGTGGACATATATGTCTTCATTTCTCTTGTGTAAATAACTAAGAATGAGATTCCTGGGTTGTGTGATAAGTTATGTTTAACTTTATAAGACACTAGCACACTGTTTTTCCAAAATGGTTGTACTGTTTTGCATCCTACCAGCAGTGTATCAGTTCCAGTTGCTCCATATCCTGCCCAGAATATGGTGTTGTTAGGGTTTTGTTGTTTTTGTTGTTTGTTTTGGTGATTTAGGTCATTAAAGGTGTGTAGTGTCAATGAAATTTTGTAAAGTTTTTCATGTGCGTTTTGCGGGGGCCCTGGGAGGTTAGGTTTATTTCTACCTATTTCATTACTATTGTTTTTACTTTTTCCATTTATGTTTCTTGATGTAGATTCGTATACTAAGGTAAAACTGATTTAGTATATCTATCTGTTATCCATCCACATTACAAATCTCTTCTATAAAATTTAGTAATTTTTAAGTTAGAATCTCTTGGGTGTTCCAAGCATACAAGTGCATTATCAGCAAATGACAGTTTTATCTCTTTTAAAATGAGTTATTTCATTTTTAATATTGAATTTTCCAGAACCTCCAAAATAAGAATAAAAAAATGATAGCATTGAACATCTTTGAGTTCCAAACTATAAATAATTGTTTTAGTGTTTTATCTCTTTATTGGATATTTGCTGTTGAACTTTGATGGGTAGATTTATTTATATTTAAATAGATTATTTTTTCCTATTTAGAGTTTTATTAGGAGTATCTGCTGAATATTGTCAAATTCTCAGCATCTCTTAATATGATTTTCCATTTTACATTTTTTGCTATAATGAATTACAGTGATACTTTCTCTGATATTGAATAAACTTTGCATTCACTACTTCTTTTGTTAAATTGTTAGCTATTTAAACTTTATTTAAAGTTGGCTAAAAGTATAATAAAGTATGTGCAGTTTACTATTTTCTTTTTTTAATTGAGGTAATATTGGTTTATAACATTTTATGTACATTTCATTATACTCTGACTTCTGATGACACTACAGCATGCTCACCCACAAGAGTCTAGTTTCCATCCATCACTGTACAGCTGACCCCCTTTATTCATTTTGCCCTCCCTCAACCCCTTTCCTTTCTGGTGATTACCAATCTGTTCTCTGTTTCTTTGTGTTTTTTTTCTGTTTTATTTATCTATTCATTTATTTATTTATTTTTAATATTCCACATGGGAGTGAAATCATATGGTATTTGTCTTTTTCCATCTGACTTATTTCACTTAGCGTAATACCGTCAAATTCCTTCAATATTATCGCAAATGGCAAGATTTCATCATTTTTATGGCCGAGTAGCATTCCATTGTGTGTATACCACATTTTCTTTATCCATTCGTCCATCGATTAGGTTGTTTCCATATCTTGGCTGTTGTAAATAACTCGATGAACATAGGAGTGCATATATCTTTTCAAATGACTATTTTAATATTCCTCAGGTAAATACCCAAAAGTGGAATTGTTGGATCATATGGCAACTCTATTTTTAGTTTTTTGAGGAACCTCCATACTGTTTGCCATAGTGGCTGCACCAATTTACATTCCCACCAACAGTGTAGGAGAGCTTCTTTTTCTCCACATCCTCTCCAACACTGATTATTAATGTGTTTTTGATAATAGCCATTCTAACAGGCCTAAGGTAATATTTCATTTTCATGTGCCTTTTGGCTGTCTGTATGTCTTCTTTGGAAAATGTCTCTTCAGAGCCTCTGCCCATTTTTTAAATTAAGGTCTTTGATATTTTGCTATTGAGCTGAACGGGTAGTTTATACATTTTGGATGTTGACATTTTATCAGATATCTGATTTGCAAAAATCTTCTCCCTTTTGGTAGGTTGTCTTTTCATTTTGTTGATGGTTTCCTTTGCTGTGCAGAAGCTTTTTAGTGTGATGTAGTCCCACTTGTTTATTTTTGATTTTGCTGCCTTTGATTTTAGTGTCAAAATCCAAAATACCTTTGCCAAGACCAATGACGAGCTTACCACCTATATTTTTTTCTAGAGTTTTATGGTTTCAGGTCTTCATTCAAGTCTTTAATCCATTTGAGTTAATTTTTGTGTATGGTTTAAGATACTGGTTTAGTTTTATTCTTTTGTGTTTATTTCTTATGTGACTGTCCAGTTTTCCCAACATCATTTATTAAAGAGACTGTCTTTTCTCCATTATGTATTCGTGTTCCTCTGTTGTATATTAATTGTCCATATATGTGTGAGATTATTTCTGGGTTCTCAAGTTTGTTTCATTCATCTGTGTGTCTGTTTTTTCTGCCAATACCATGCTGTTTTGATTACTATAGTTTTGTAGTATAATTTGAAATCAGGAGTGTGATACCTCCAGCTTTCTTCTTTTTCTCAAGATTGCTGTGGCTCTTCAGGGTTTTTTTGTTGTTGTTGTTGTTTTTACAATTTTTAGTTTTATTTTTGTGAAAAATGTCATTGGGATATTGATAGAGATTGCATTGAATCTGTAGATTATTTTAGGTAGTATGGACACTAAACAATCTTGACTCATCCATTCCATTAGCACAGAAATTCTTTCCATTTTTCTGTGTCTTCTTCAGTTTCTTTCAACAACATCTTACAGTTTTCAGTGCACAGATCTTTCACCTCCTTGGTTAAATTTATCCCTAGGTATTTTATTCTTTCTGTTGTGATTATAAATGGGGTTGTTTTCTTAGATTCTCTTTTTGTTTCTTCATTGTTAGTGTACAGAAATGCAATAGATTTTTTTCTGTTGAGATTTTACCCTGCAACTTTACTGTATTCACTTATTTCTAATAGTTTTTGATGAAGTCTTTAGAATTGTCTATGTATAAAATTATGTCATCTACAAATAATGACAGTTTGACTTCTTCCTTTTCAATTTGGATGCCTTTTACTTCCCTTCTCTTTCCTAATTCTTCTGGCTGGGACTGTGATACTGTGTTGAATAAGAGTGGTGAGAGTTGGCACACTTGTCTTGTTCCTGATCTTAGAGGGTTAGCTTTCAGTTTTTCACCATTGAGTGTGATGTTAACTGTGGTTTTGTCATATGTAGCCTTTATTATTTTGAAGTGTGTTCCTTCTATGCTTATTTTATTGAGTTTTTATCATAACTGGGTGTTAAATCTTGTCAAATTCTTTTTCTGCATCTATTGGTGATCATATGATTTTTATTCTTCATTTTGTTAATGTGGAATATCACATTGATTTGTGAATGTTGAATCATTCTTTCATCCCTGGAATCAGTCCCACCTGAGCATGGTATGTGATCCTTTTAATGTACTGTTGGACTTAGTTTGCCTAATTTTGTTGACAATTTTTGCATCTAGTTCTAGTTCATCAAAGGCATTGGTCTGTAACTTTTTTGTGTGTGTTGTCTTGATCTGGTTTTGTTATCAGGGTAATGTTGACCTCATAAAATGAATTAGGAAGCATTCCCTCCTCTTCAATGTTTGGAAGAATTTGAGAAAGATGGGTATTAAATCGTTTTTGAATATTTGGTAGAATTCACCTGTGAAGCTATCTGGTCCTGGAATTTTGGTTTTTTGGAAGATTTTTGATGACCATTTCAGTCGCCTTACTAGTGAACAATATTCCGATTTTCTATATCTTCATGATTCATTCTTGGAAGATTGTATGATTTAAAAATATATCCATTTCTTCTGTGTTGTCCAATTTGTTGGTATATAGCTATTCATAGTATTCTCTTATAATCATTTGTATTTCTTTGACATCGACATCTATTGTAATTTCTCCTATTTCATTTCTGATTTTATTTATCTGGATCTTCTTTTTTTCTTAGTAAGTCTTGCTAAAGGTGTGTTAATTTTATCTTTTTAAAGAACCAGCTCTTAGTTTCACTGATCTTTTCTGTTGTCTTTGTTTTTCTTTTTTAATTTTTTTAAGCTAAACTTTATTATTATTATTATTATTAAGTTGGCCACATGGCATGTGGGATCCTAGTTCCCCAACCAGGGATTGAACCCACGCCCCCTGCGTTGGAAGTGCGGAGTCTTAACCACTGGACCGCCAGGGAAGTCCCCTCTATTGTCTTTGTAGTCTCTATTTCTGGCCTGATTTTTATTATTTCCCTCCTTCTACTGACTTTGAGCTTTGTTCATTTTTCTTTTTCTAGCTTCTTTAGGTATAAGGTTAGATTGTTTGAGATTTTTCTTGTTTCTTAAGGTAGTGTATTGCTATAAACTTCCTTCTTAGTATCACTTTTGCTGTATTCTATAGATTTTTGGGATGTCTTATTTTAATTTTTATTTGTCTTTAGGTATTTTTTGATTTGTCCTTTGATTTTTTGTTTGTTGACCTAAGAGTTGTTCAGTAGCACGTTGTTTAGTCTCCACATATTTGTGTTTTATCCAGCTTTCTTCTAGTTGATATCTAGTTTCATACCATTGTGGTCGGAAAAGATGCTTGATATGATTTCAGTCTTCTTAAATTTATTGAGACTTGTTTTGTGTTCCAACATATGGTCCATCATTGAAAGTGTTCCATGTGCACTTGAGAAGAATGTATATTCTGCTTCATTTGGACAGAACGTTTTATATAAATCTGTTGAGTTCATCTGGTCTAATGTTTCAATTAAGGCTGATGTTTCCGTGTTGACTTTCTGTCTGGATGATTATCCACTGATGTAAGTGGGATGTTAAAGTTCTCTACTATTATTGTGTTGCTGTCAATTTCTCCTTTATGTCTATTAATGATTGCTTTATATATTTTGGTGCTCCTATGTTAGGTGCATGTATAATGATAACTATTATGTCTTCTTGATGGATTGTCCATTTTATCATTATATAATGTCCATCTTTTTCTCTTACTATCTTTTTTGGCTTGAAGTCTGTATTGTCTGATATGAGTATGGCTACCCCTACTTTCTTTTGGCTGCATTTGCTTAGAGAATCATCTTCCTTCTCTTAACTTTGAGCTGGGATGAGTTTGTTTTTAGAGGTGAGATGAGTTTCCCAGAGGCAGCATATAGTTGGGTCTAGTTTTTTAAAATACTCTCAACCACTGAGTGTTTTTTTGATTGGTGATTTCAATCCATTGACATCCAGGGTGATTATTGGCAGACAAGGACTAAGAACTGGTGTTTTGTCTTTTGTTTTCTGGTTGCTCCATATCTCTGTTGTTTCTCTTTCCTTGTGTTTCTGTCTGCTGTTTTAGTTTGGTGGTTTTCTGTGATGTTTTTCTCAGTTTCCTCTTTAAGTTTGTGTCTCTACTCTAGATTTATAATTTGTGCTTACCATAAAGTTTGTATAAAACATAGATAATGTAGTCCTTTTTCTGCTGATAACATCTTATCTTTACTTGCTTATACAGGTCCCATCTTTTCTTCTTCCCCTTTTATCATTTTGGTGTCTCAAATTATCCCTTTTTATGTTGTGAGTTAGTTACCAAATTACTGCTTTTTTTCCCTTTAACCTTTATGCTATAATTATGTGGTTAACCTCCTATTGTGATATAGAGTTGGAATTTTATGATTCTATTCATCTTCTTAAAGTTTTGTGTACTTTTGCCTCTTTGTTTCAGGTAGAAGAGCTCCTTTCAACATTTCTTGCAAGGCAGGTCTAATGGTAATGAACTCCCTCAGCTTTTGTCTGGGGCAGCCTTTATTTTTCCTTCATATCTGAAAAACAACTTTGCTAGATAGAGTAGTCTTGGCTGACAGTTTTTATCTTTCAGTGTTTTGTGTATGTCATTCTACTTTTTTCTGACCTATAGAGTTTTTTGCTGAGAAATCTGCTGGATAGCCTGATGGGTGTTCCTTTGTAGGTTACTGGCTTTTTTTCCCCTGCTTGCCTTTAAAATTCATTCTTCATCATTTACTTTTGACAAGTTTTAATATAATGTGTCTTGGAGAAGGTCTTTTTGCGTTGAGATAATTAGGTATTCTCTTAGCTTCATGGACTTGTATATCCAGTTTCTTCTTTGGGTTTGGGAAGTTCTCAGCCATTATTTCTTTAAATAAACCCTCTGATCCCTTCTCCCTCTCTTCTCCTTTTGGGACACCCATTACACTTATGTTGCCTTTCCTGATGGAGTCAGATAGTTCTAATAAAATTTCTACATTAAAGAAAAAAAACAGCAGTTCTCTCTCCTCTTCTACCCTAATTGTTTCTAGATTTCTATCTGTGAGCTCATTAATTCTTTCTCCCATATGGTCTGCTCTATTTCCAGTGCTTTCTATTGCATTCTTCATCTCATTTACTGAGTTCTTCAGCTCCAGAATTTCTGTTTAGTTCTTTTTTAGTTCAATCTTTTTGGTAAAGTATTCCATCTGTTCATTAATTTTATTCCTGAGCTCATTGAACTGCCTGAGTTTTCTTGTAGCTTGTTGGCAGCTATTTGGAATTCTCTATCAGTTAGATTGCAAAGTTCTGTGAATTTAAGTTTGGTTTCTGAAGAATTGTCTTTTTTTTTTGTGATACTGTGTTATCGTGGTTTTTCATGGTGCTTGATGAGTTCTTCTGCTGGTGCATTTGAAGTAGCAAATGCCTCTCTTATTTAGGTAAGCTTTAAAAATTTGATCAAACAATTCAATTGACTGGTAATTAGAGGCCTTTATTTTCTTTTCCAGTACATGGTATACCTCAAGTTTTTGGTTTTTCTTACCGGAGCTGCCACTGGCTATATTTGAGAATCAGCACTTTCTACCCTCCACTGCCTCTGCCAGAGGTGTTGCTGGTGGCTGGTGCCCTTGTCACAGCTGGTGCTTTTGGAGTCACTGGTGACAGCTGCTGGTGTTGCTGCTGTCACTGGTGTCACCACCAGGAGCACCAGAATGGCAGGTTCTTCTGCCATGTCCAGGGTCACCTGGGTCATGGGTACCACTGCTGTGGTGGGGATACGGAAGTGTATGTGGTGAGCTGGGGTCACAGGTGCCTCCACTGCCTCCAGGGTTGTTGGGTTTGTGGGCACTGCAGCCACTGCTGGGGGTGGGGGACTGCAGTTGTAGGTACTGCTACAGTTAGAGGGACAGGGTTGTGGGCCCCGCTGCCTCTGCTGCCCTGTTCCCTGTGGTTGTGGGTGCCTCTGCAGCTGGGCAGCCAGAGTTGTGTGCACCACCTCCCCTACTGCTACCAGGTTCTCTGGGGTGTGGACTTAGCTGTCATGGCCAGAGGGCTGAGATTGCAGGCACCACCTTCACTGTTTCCCTGGTTCTGCTGCCTCTGTATGTTCCAATCCACCAAACTTCAGATCTATAAATGTGTGGATCTCTCCAGCATCCTAGTGTGTTGGACAGAGCATCCTTTGTTAAATCATGGATGTTTTACTAGTTGTAGATGGAAGGAGAGAGACAAAGGGAGCATATTACATCGCAATGACGCTGACATTACTACTATACTTCACATCTGTCATTTTTTTCTAAGGTTCACTGCTACTTCCCAGACGAAATCTTTGAAAACTTTTGCTCTGACTTTGCCCCACCAAGCTCCAAATTCTAGTTTAGAAATTTTAGTACCAGGTGAATATTAGGATATCCATTACAGGGTAACTTTTGTGTTTTAAGAAACTTAAATTTATAAAACATATATGACACATTCCCATATAATCTAACATTGTTTATTTGGATTTCACATTGCACATTTTAAGATTTACTGCCCATCACAATTTTCTGTCCTATTGGTCTTCTTATATTAATTAAGAAGCTTCTTATGACAAGTAACAGTGGATTTAAGGTGGTTGAAAATAAAGGGACAATATTAAAAATTATTTTATCTTAATTAACAGTTCAGAAGTTGGGTTGATACTATGTTTTTTTGATTCAGTGGCTTAGCAATGTCTTCACGCACTCAGTTTCTTTCCATCTTTCTGCGTTACAATGCTCATTGTTGATTATTCCCTGAAGCCAAACAAAAATCTGTGGGAAGATCCTTGGTTTTTTGAATTTATTTATCTCCATTGTCTGCATCTTCCTCTATTATTTAGGGATGAGGAAAACTAGGTATACTCTTGAGGCTAGTGTCAGCTTTTTCCTCAGGGATCCACGGATTCCTCTCAAGACTCCAGCTGCAATCCTATCATCAGCCTAGGCTCTCCAACTTTGAAAGTTCTTCAGTGTCTCTCTCAGTTGGAACATTACCTGACTGTAGCCAGCATCTGCTTGGCTCAAGTGTTATAGTGGATTTGGGGTTGCGGTCGTAAATGTAAGAAAGGTAGGAAGTGATCAAGCTGTTCTCTCTCCAGGATATTCTACTCCTTTCTATTCATTGCATTTTGAAGAAAGTTTAGAAGACACACAATGACCCTTGTGTTACAAACCAAATAATATTTTGCAACATCTCTAACTACAATATCAGGAAAATACTTTTAAGGATTCTAATTTTGTTTTTGGCACTTATTATTCTTTTCTGATTATACGTGATAAAAGTTTTTCCTTGGAAATTTCCTTGGCAAAGTAATATAGAATAAAATAAAAATTTCCCACCATCCAGAGGAAACCAATTTTGTTTGTTGAATTTTCTTCCTATGTGTTTTTTTCCTTACAAATAGATGTATCTAGAAAATATTTGCTTTTCTTTAAATATTATCTGAACGCATAAATGTATATTTTTCTTTATGTATACTTCAGTTTGCTTCTGCTTTTTGTTCTGTTCCTGGAACATATCTATCTTTTCTTGTTATAGTATCACATCATTTTAGTTATCATAGACTTATCATGGGCCTCAATATCTGGTACTGCTAATTTTTTTTCTTATTTCTGACTTACCAGTTTTAGAGTTTTTTCTGAAGTGCAGTTTGTTTTATTAAATCATTGAATATCTATTTGTAGAAAAAAAGATCTAGTTGATCCATTTTTTTGGTACCTTTTCATACCTGCAATATTTTTTTCCTCTGCACATAAATAAAATGTCAGCTAACTATATTCTTCCTAGATTAAAGCCCATTTTAATTTTCTAAATATTACTTCATTATCTGCTGGAAATCATTTCCATATAAGAAGTTGGAAACAGCCTGCTTTTTTATTCTTTGAAATTAGCCCCTGTAAGATTTGTTTCATTCTCCTTGACAATCAAGAATTTCACCAAGATATGTCCAAGAATGTGTTCTCTTTCCACTCTTTTACCACAGAATTCTATAATCCATTCCGGTCTACAGATATCTACCTATCTGTTTTTAAGGTTCTGAAAATATTTTTACTCCTTTGTTTCGTTCTCTCCCAAAGAAGCTTATAATTGCTAATTTTTATCTCCATTCTCTTGCTTTCTATATTTGTCATGTTTTTTCTCACCTTTATCCTTCCCTCCTTTTCGGCATTTAGCTCCTCTGGTTCAACACATTTTTCATTCCCACACTTGTGTGTATGTTAGAATCGCCTGGAGAACTTTTTATAACACATATTTTCACGCCCTATTATAACAACTGAATCAGATTCTGAAAGGATAGGGCCTCATGTCTGTATATTTGAAAAGTATTCCATGTGATTCTGATGCAGTTGGCTTGTTGACATTTAAGAGTCAATATTCTACTTTTTGTTTCTATCTACTTTACTGTTGATTCTGTACTTCATAGCTTCCAATTTATATTTTAATTTTGTTATTTTATTTCAGTTTCACTGAATTATTTTCTTATATCTGCTAATTCTATTTTTGTCTTAGATAATCTTCTGTCTTGCCATGTCAGTTTATCTCGTTTCATAGACTCTATGAAACCAGATGGAATCATATTTCCTCCTATGTTCACAGGCATGCTTTTCCTCTAAATCTTAAATGGATTAATTTCCTTGTTTTATGCTATGAAATCTTTCTTGAATTGGAAAAGATCTAGGCAAGCCACCAGACAAGATGTGTTCATTTGCTTTGATCCTCTTTACTGTATATCTCTGTGCTGCCAGATTCTGATTCTTAGACTACATGCTAGAACAAGTTGATCTACATGGTTACTAGCGAAATTTTTATTTTATAAAATCTTTTTTTACTAATCCTTTGACATAGGGAAGGGGTTCTTTCTTTGATTACCTGTTCTTTGTAATATGAATAGGTGACTTTATTCCTAAATAATGTGCTAGAAGAAATTTTAGTGACTTGTGAACACTGAAGATTCCTAAGATGGTTCCTGGTCTCTCTTCTTACCTATTACAATGAGATCTCAGGTTGCACTCTGTTACAGCCTGTGCTGTTTATTCTTGGCCATTTTGCATTGCTAGGAGATATGGCTTCATTAATGAATGTATCAATAAGGAGAAAGTTATTGATAGATGGTGGAGGCATGAAAGGAAGAACCAATTTGGCTCTCTCAAAGAAAATATATTATATAAAAAGGAGGTCAGTGGTTCTGGCACCATTTCTCTGACATTAGGGCTCCCTGAAAGAGAGTGGAAAGTATCTCTTATGTAATCTCTCTATAGCCATGTTGTTGAGTCAGAGGTCTAGACCAGCATCCTTAGAAATATGCCAGCCACATAATGTAATTTAAAATTTTCTAGTAACTGCATTTAAAAAACTAAATGAAAACAAATGAAATCAATGTTTATAATATGTTAGAGTCAGCCCAATATTTTCAAATGTTATTATTTAAACAAGTGACCAATAAAAAAAATTACTCAGGAGGTAATTTACATTCTTATTTTTGTTGAAAGTCTTTGACAGCTGTTATGTACTTTACATTTCCAGAATGCTTCCATTTGAAATAGCCACATTGCAAGCACTTATTGGCCACATGTCGCTATCCTATCACACAGCCCAATTCTGGACATTGATCATTTCTTAATCAGTTCATCTATGCAATTTTATAAGGGGAATTTCCTCCCATAGTTTAGCAAATTTTTATAAGTAACTTTGGCTTCTACTACTGTTATAACTTTATATCTCTTTCAGTATTTTTTTGAAAATTTCTGTGAGAAGTTTGACTCTGTCAGTTGAATTGGCTAATACCACCTCCTGGAAGAGCCTCCTACTTAAAAATATTGAAGAATAATTAACTTCCTTGTTTTGAATATTAAATCTAGAGTATTATTTAATTACAATGCAACCCCTCAGTTATTTGCCTTACTATGATTAAGAAAAACTGATAACAATTGCTTATTTGCTTTTGCTGATTCACCTTTGCTGCAAGATGTTTAATATCCATATACATTGTTGATTTTAAACTTACTTCAATAACATTTCTTACAAATCTTTGAAAAGTGTTATTTCTTTCCCTCAAAATCTAAATATTCCTATATGGGAATTCCCTTGTATGTTATTTGTTGTTTTCCCCTTGCTGCTTTTAATATTTTTTCTTTGTATTTAGTTTTTGATAGTTTGATTAATATGTGTCTGGGCGTGTTTCTCCTTGGATTTATCCTGTATAGGACTCTCTGTGCTTCCTGGACTTGATTGACTATTTCCTTTCCCATGTTAGGGAAGTTTTCCACTATAATCTCTTCAAATATTTTCTCAGACCCTTTCTTTTTCTTTTCTTATGGGACCCCTAAAATTCGAATGTTGGTGCATTTAATGTTGTCCCAGAGGTCTCTGAGACTATCCTCAATTCTTTTCATTCTTTTTTCTTTATTCTGCTCTGCAGTAGTTATTTCCACTATTTTATTTTCCAGGTCACTATCCATTCTTCTGCCTCGGTTATTCTGCTACTGATTCCTTCTAGAGAATTTTAAATTTCATTTATTTTGTTGTTCATCATTGTTTGTTTGCTCTTTAGTTCTTCTAGGTCCTTGTTAAACGTTTCTTGTATTTTCTCCATTCTACTTCAAAGATTTTGGATCATCTTGACTATCATTACCCCGAATTCTTTTTCAGGTAGACTGCCTATTTCCTCTTCATTTGTTTGGTCTGGTGGGTTTTTACCTTGCTCCTTCATCTGCTGTGTATTTCTCTGTCTTCTCATTTTGCTTAACTTACTGTGTTTGGGGTCTCCTTTTTGCAGGCTGCATGTTCGTAGTTCCCGTTGTTTTTTGGTGTCTGCCCACAGTGAATATGGTTGGTTCAGTGGCTTGTGTAGGCTTCCTGGTAGAGGGGACCGGTGCCTCTGTTCTGGTGGGTGGTGCTGGATCTTGTCTTTCTGGCGGGCAGGGCCATGTATGGTGGTGCGTTTTGGGGTGTCTGTGAACTTACTATGATTTTAGGCAGCCTCTCTGCTAATGGGTGGGGTTGTGTTCCTGTCTTGCTAGTTGTTTGGCATGGGGTGTCCAGCACTGGAGTTTGCTGGCCGTTGGGTGGAGCTGGGTCTTAGTGTTGAGACGGAGATCTCTGGGAGAGCTCTCACTGATTGATATTACGTGGGGCCAGGAGGTCTCTGGTGGTCCAATATCCTGAACTTGGCTCTCCCACCTCAGAGGCTCAGGCCTGACACCAGGCTGGAGCACCAAGACCCTGTCAGCCATACCACTCAGAAAAAAAAGGAGAAAAAAAGAAAGAAAAAAACAAAATAAAAAAATAAAAATATTATTAAAATTAATAAATTTAAAAGTAATTAAAAAAAGAAGAGAGCAACCAAACCAATAAACAAATCCACCAATGATAACAAGTGCTAAAAACTATACTAAGATAAACATAAAAATCAGAAATAAGTCAGTCGCAGACAGCAAACCCCAAGTCTACAGTTGCTCCCAAAGTCCACCGCCTCAGTTTTGGGTTGATTCTTTGTCTATTCAGGTATTCCACAGATGCAGGGTACCTCAGGTTGATCGTGGGGATTCAGTCTCCTGCTCCTGAGGCTGCTGGGAGAGATTTCCCTTTCTCTTTTTTGTTCCCACAGCTTCTGGACTTCAGCTTTGGTTTTGACCCCACCTCTGCGTGTAGGTTGCCCTCAGGCTTCTGTTCCGGCCCAGACAGGACGGGGTTAAAGCAGAGGCTAATTAGGGGCTTCTGGCTCACTCAGGCTGGGGGGAGCGAGGGGTACGATAGTTGTAACTGGAATGCGGGGTTAGCCTGCGGTGGCAGAGGCTGGCGTGACGTTGCAACAGCCTGAGGTGTGCCGTGTGCTGTCCTGGGGAAGTTGTCCCTGGATCATGGTACCCTGGCAGTGGCGGGCTGCACAGGTTCCCAGGGGCGGGGGTATGGATAGTGATCTGTGCTTGCACACAGGATTCTTGGTGGCTGCAGCAGCAGTGTTAGAGTTTCATGCCCGTCTCTGGTGTCCGAGCTGTTAGCCGTGGCTCATGCCCATCTCTGGAGCTCGTTTAGGCGGCGCTCTGCCTTCTGTGGGCAGACAGGGAAGGAATCCCCTCTCCTCGTGCACCCCAAAACAATGGTCTCTTGCCTCTTAGGCAGGTCTAGAGTTTTTCCCCAACTCCCTCCCAGCTAGCTGTGGTGCACTAACCGCTTCGGGCTGTGTTCACACAGCCAACCCCAGTCCTCTCCCTGGGATCTGACCTCCGAAGCCCGAGCCTCAGCTCCCAGCCCCCGCCCGCCCCGGCGGGTGAGCAGACAAGCCTCTCAGGCTGGTAAGTGCTGGTCGGCACTAATCCTCTGTGCGGGAATCTCTCCGCTTTGCCCTCTGCACCCCTGTTGCTGTGCTCTCCTCTGTGGCTCCGAAGCTTCCCACCCCCTGTCTCCTCCAGTGAAGGGGCCCCCTAGTGTGTGGAAACTTTTCCTCCTTCACAGCTCCCTCCCTGAGGTGCAGGTCCCATCCCTATTCTTTTGTCTCTGTTTTTCCTTTTTTCTTTTGCCCTACCCAGGTACATGGGGATTTTCTTGCCTTTTGGGAAGTCTGAGGTCTTCTTCCAGCATTCAGTAAGTGTTCTGTAGTTGTTCCACATGTAGATGTATTTTTGATGTATTTGTGGAGAGGAAGCTGGTCTCCACATCTTACTCCTCCACCATCTTAGAATAATCTTCTTATTGTACTAAGATGGGCTATCTTCTCGGAAGGGTGCACCATCAGTGCATACCTTGGGCCACAGAAGAAATGAGACAACTGTATGGTCTGTTTGAAGAGCTGTTCAGAGACATCCTACAGGGCAGCTTTATACTCAAGGCACCATTTTCTGGGTCTGCTCATGAGTAGAAAGTGTTCAGTGTTTATAATCGTAAATCTAATAGCAGCAAGTAGGTAAAGTTGTAGAGAATAACGGATTTGGGTTGGAATAACAATTTCATCATCAGTAATGTAACACTTCATCAATATTTAAATGATTTGGTCTGTTTTTCTTTCTGTATAGGTCATTATATTACCAAGTCCAAAATTGTACTGCTTGCTGTGTGACAGGCTAGTCAATCGAGAGGTGAGGTGTTGGGGCAAGGAATAGTGAATTTATTCGGAAAGCCAGCAGACCGAGAAGGTGGTGAACTAGTGTCTGAAAGAACCATCTTACCTGAGTCACAATTCAGGCTTCTTCTATACTGAAAGGGGAAGGGTTGTGGCTGGTTGTTGTACACTTCTTCATGCCAGCCAGACTCCAGATGTGATCATCCTTTGTTGTTGCAACTGTCCACATAGGTCTGGTCACGATGTTCCTGTAAACCTCAACAAGACAAATGTTATTTTCCGTTCTGCAACTTTTTATCTCTGTATGAATGAAAAGTGTTATACCTTTAAAGGTCAAGCCTGGGAGGCAGAGCCTGGAGAATGGCCTATCATGTATATTTCAGGCTGTAGCTAACATTCTTTTACAAAGGTGTAGAGCCAGCTTGACTAAGCACAGGTAACAGAGCACAAAGATTTGAGCTAAAGGAATAGATCCAACGTGTAGTCAGATTTGTTCTTCTATGTTATACTTATTGATACCTACTACAGAGAGCTGTTTAGAAGGTTAAATAAAAAATATGAGTGCTTCAGTCATATTGCCAGGTATATAGTAGGCGCTAAGTAGATGCTGGTTTCTTTGCCCTATGTGTGGTCAATAAATTTTTGTTATTTGATAAATTTCTGCTACTTAGCTATTTTAAAATTATTATCAGTTAATTGATGACAAAAATATGGAATAAAAGTTAGGGTTATAGTTTGCTAGCCCAATAAGTCATAGAAGTGTTTGACAGAAAAATGAAGTATATGGGAATATTATCATTCACCTGTGATTATGACTGTTTTAATCTTATTATAAAATAATTCTTTTAAAGTTCATGTGTAAGGGAAAATAATATATAGCTTTCTTCTGATTTAAAAAGTAACTTTCTTTGCTAGAAGCCTATTATGCTGTCCTTTGCTGATTTTGGTTCTTAAGAATTTCGTGTAAAATTGGATTTTAGTGAAAATCTGATGGTGCCAATTTTTTTTTCCCCCTGGCATCCGCGAGTAACTCCTATCTTCAAGTATGGTGTACAAAAATGAAGATAAGATGAAGTATATTTTACAGGAGAATAGATGTTTCATGACTAAATTGATGTGTGCTAGTAAATTCAATGTGGAACATTCTTTTCTTCATATAGTAGCAGTTCAAGTGAAAGCATGTTAAATTTAGGGTCCTCTTAAACAACTATTTCTCGGCACTCTTTCTGAATGATGAATACATCATTTCAAAAATTTATCTGAGGAATTTTATAGACTGAGAAGAGAAGGTTATTTTAGTTTTTTTTATATTGTGCTCAAATCTCTTCTTTATTGTTATTTCCGATCAAAGAACTTTTTGGTAACTGTTTCTATTGTAGAATGTGTTATTTAGAAAGAATTTAAAGAATGAATGAAGAAAGTAGAGGGAGATTTTATTTCAAAATTGTGCATTTTCATTGGTACCATCTGTAATTGAGAGACACTTTGGAAAGTTCTATAGCAGTTCAGAAACCTCTGGCAGTTTCTTGTATTTCATCTGCCTTCACCCACAAGTGCAAAAGGAGTGGGGTGACACATGGCTGACTGAGTTCCACAAGGACTTTTGTTGTTGTTGCTGTTTAAGAGATCATTCATACCCCATTCAACAATAATTCCTTTGACTATAACAATCATCTTTCCTAATCCATCTCAGCAACCAATCCTACTGGTTTTTCTCTAATAATTTCTGTTTGTATGTAGAGTTTTTTTCCCCCAACTTGATCACGAGATACTACTCTGTACAAAGTGTAGTCAAACTAATTTTTATATCCCTTTTGTGTTTTTTTAGGATAACTTCAGTTTGTCCCTTAATGTAATATAAATTTAGTCATTTGTTGTTGTCTATAGAAAACCAAACTATGTTAGTGATAAAGACATCTATGCTGGGAAGCAAGAGCTCAAGCAGGAGGTTAGCCTGTGAGAATATTTGATAATGATATAAATAGCCAATGCCAACCTCATATTGTATTCTGGGGAAAACTGTTTTAATTTGGAAGGACAATATGAAAGTTGTGAGCTTAGACAAAGTCGTCTTGATAATGAATAGGTCTGTATGTATCCACAGGGCCACCTTCTCATATTTAAAGCTGAATAGAGTTTGTTCATGAGCGCGTGTACATATGTGTGTAAATGCATGCACATTGCAAGAAATCCAAATAGAGATTATATGAAATGTAGAAAAAATTTTGAAAAGAGGTTTTGGATGCAGACTCTGTGGTTTGAATATGTTTTAGGAGAACAAATGCAAATGATCTATGATGTTGTGACAACTTCAGGGTGCTCTGCTTTTGGTTCATCTGGATTTCTGAGTGATATGTTGGCCCCAAGGTCTATATGAATAGGTCATTGTTAAGCTCTAGAGGAAAAATATGTCTCCAGTAAGAGGCTGGTTGATAATAGCCCCTCAGATGCATTACTCACATTACAGTCATCTAACGTCACACATGGTGGATAAGCTAGATTGACTGATTCAACATTTATTCCAACTTCCTTAATGTGCTTTCTGTATGGCAGAGACTGGAAAGCTTAAGAGTACATTTCTCAGAGTTTTTTTTTGAGCAGACGCTCCAGAAGTAATTTAAGTTGAATCAATCAAATGCACTCATGAGAGGCTTGAATGCAGAACAGAGTGAAGTGAGGAGAGAGAGGGTCTGGAGGGGTCATGCATTTTCTTGGTGCAGGGCCAGTGCTTCCAGCAGCAGTTTCCTGATACTTGGAGCAGAGCTGAGGCGCTGTCTTCCTGCTTCCCAGCTTCCTGTCTGTAGTTGCGGTAGCAGTTTCCTTTGAGCCAGTTACGCAGTGATGATCTGGGAATTGCTTCTAGAGACCCAGCCCAGAACACTTGTAGACCATCTGTAAGCACCTCATTCTTGGTATTAAATTGCTTTCCTTTGCTGTAGCCCCAATGTCTTCTGTTGTCTACGCTGAACACTACCTGATACACAGATTCTTGATAATTCTTTTCTTTTCCTGTGACTCTTTCCCTCTCCATGGTATCCTTTGGGTATCTATTTTAATCAGTGCCTACATTAAACAATGTCTACATAAGGGCCAAATTAACAAAAAATAATCCTATATATATTCACTTCAGAGACACCGTTAATTGAAAATTAATCCTAGAGGTTTGGAGAGGAAGTTGGCATGAGGACAGTTTCACTCTTGGCTTTCCTGGGGACTGACTTTCAGAGCTAAGACCACATATTTCTGATATGAATAATCTATTTCCAAGAACAATTAAGGGCCATCTGTAGACTGGTCATAGGTACCTCAAATTTATCACTTTGTTGATAAACTTATTTATTATAGCTGAAAATTTTGTTAAATTTTATAGGAACAAATGGCTTATGAAGACTTGGCAGTCATTTCTAATCTTACAAAGCTTTACAGGTGTTATAAGACACAAGGGGATAATCTTTTAGACAAAGGGAAAAGCTGCATTTTGGGTTTCTTTTTGCTGATATAATGTGCTTTTCTGACTTAAGATGCGTCCTTTTAAGTTGCTCTATACAGAGCTGGCAGTGCATAGATAAATTTGTCTTTTTTCTTTTAGCTTTTAATATACTTTAGTTTTTAAAACAATTTTAGATTTACAGAAAATTTGTGAAGATAGGCCAGAGAATTCCCATATACCCCTTATTCAATTTCCCCTATTATTAACATTTTACATAACTATAGTATTATGTATTAGTTACAATTAGCAAAGCAATACTAGTACATTATTATAATCTAAGGTTTATACTTTAATTTTCCTTCATCTTTACCTGATGGTCTCTTTCTATTCGAGGATCCATCCAAGACACCAGTTACATGTAGTCATTCTGTTTCCTTATGCTCCTATTTATAGATGACAATTGCTCAGATTTTCCTTGTTTTTGATAACCTTGACAGTTTTGAGGAGTACTTGTCAGATATTTTGTAGAATGTCCCTCATTTGGAAATTGCTTGATGTTCTAATCTTGATTAACTGGGATTATGGGTTTGGTGAGGAAGACCACAAAGATGAAGTGCTATTTTCATCACACTGAATCAAGGATACATTCTGTTAACCTTATAACTGTTGGTGTTGACCTTGATCATCTGGATGAGGTAGTGTTTGTTAGGATTCTCTGCTTTAAAGTTACTTTTTTCCCGGCCTTTTCATACTGGATGGAAGGAAGTCACTATGCACAGCCCACGTTAAGGAGTGAGGAATAATACTCTTCTGCTTGAAAGTGGAATATCTACATAAATTATTTGGAATTCTTCTGCATGGGAGATTTGTCTGTTCTCTCCATTAATTTGCCTATTTATATCAGTATAGACTCACGGATTTTTTTTATACTCAGGGTTGTAACTAATACTACTTATTTATTTTGTTGCTCAAATTGTTCCAGCCTTGACCATTGAGAGCTCTTTCAGTTGACCCTGTAGGCCCTTTGACATACCACCATTATTGTGGATTTTTTTTAGCATGTCCTTGTTTTTTGGCACTACTAGATACTTTAACCTCTACTTATATATTTCCTGCCTCTGTCCTAGAATCAGCCATTTCTTCTAGGAACTCTGGTTCATTTTAATGAAGAAGGGTACTCAGAAACCAAGATCTGGGTGCTATATGTGTTTGTTGCTACTGAAGTGTGTTTGCTTCTAGGCCCTCTCAACTGATAGAGCAAAGAAATACAAGTATGTATGTTAACCTATGTACTTACACATATCTATAAACATTTCTATATGAAATGAAATAATCTGTATCTATATAAAGCTAAACATGAGTTCATATTGATGTCTCCAACTCATAATCCATTACCACATAGATCTTTCTAGCCTCCTTTTGCTTATCTATTATAGCCTTCCACTCTAACAGTCAGAAATTTGACTCCCACCATTAGCTATCCATTTATGTAATTGTGAACTTATAGTGTACATATATAGTGGCGTCAGAATTCTTAACCTGTACTCCCATGGGAGACAAGTTTCTCAACTACAGCACAGTGCATAGGTACAGTTTCTTGCACCTTTAGTCTTACAGATTACACTCATTTTTCAGTTACTTAGATTAGCACCTGGATTTTCACAAATATATGGTCATGTGTCCACAACTACATTATCTCACAGAATAGTTTCTCTACTCTAAAAAAAAAATCCTCTATGCTTCTCCTGATCAGCACTTCCCTTTCCCCTGACCCCCTGGGCATATCATTGCTATAGTTTTGCCTTTTTCAGAATGTGATACAATTGGAATCATAGAGTATATAGCATTTTCAGATGTAGAAATATGCATTTAAGATTCCTCCATGTCTTTTTTTGTGTGTGATGAAAGTTCATAATAATGCAGTTGACAAGAACATTAGTTATTTCTGAGATATACATTTTAAAGTAATAACTAGGATTATTACTTATAACATTATACCAGAACATATAAGATTTTTAGAAATTTCATGTAATGTCTGAAACATTTATATTAACATATTTCCATACATATTTCCATACAAATACAAATATAAGATTTTTAGAAATTTCATATAATGTCTGAAACATTTATATTAACATATTTCCATACAAATACAAATGTAAGATTTTTAGAAATTTCATGTAGTATCTGAAACATTTATATTAACATATTTCCATACAAATAACCCAATGAAAGTTTAGTATTAGTTGTTTTGTTTGTTTGTTTGTTTATACTGCAGGTTCTTATTAGGCATCAATTTTATACACATCAGTGTATACATGTCAATCCCAATCGCCCAATTCAGCACACCACCATCCCCACCCCACCGCAGTTTTCCCCCCTTGGTGTCCATATGTCCATTCTCTACATCTGTGTCTCAACTTCTGCCCTGCAAACCGGCTCATCTGTACCATTTTTCTAGGTTCCACATACATGCATTAATATACGATATTTGTTTTTCTCTTTCTGACTTACTTCCCTCTGTATGACAGTCTCTAGATCCATCCACTTCTCAACAAGTGACTCAATTTCGTTCCTTTTTATGGCTGAGTAATATTCCACTGTATATGTGTACCACAACTTCTTTATCCATTCGTCTGTTGATGGGCATTTAGGTTGCTTCCATGACCTGGCTATTGTAAATAGTGCTGCAATGAACATTCGGGTGCATGTGTCTTTTTGAATTACGGTTTTCTCTGGGTATATGCCCAGTAATAAGATTGCTGGGTCATATGGTAATTCTATTTTTAGTTTTTTAAGGAACCTCCATATTGTTCTCCATAGTGGCTGTATCAATTTACATTCCCACCAACAGTGCAAGAGGGTTCCCTTTTCTCCACACCCTCTCCAGCATTTGTTGTTTGTAGATTTTCTGATGATGCCCATTCTAACAGGAGTGAGGTGATACCTCATTGTAGTTTTGATTTGCATTTCTCTAATAATTAGTGATGTTGAGCATCTTTTCATGTGCTTCGTGGCAGTCTGTATGTCTTCTTTGGAGAAATGTCTATTTAGGTCTTCTGCCCATTTTTGGATTGGGGTGTTTGTTTCTTTAATATTGAGCTGAATGAGCTGTTTATATATTTTGGAGATTAATCCTTTGTCCGTTGATTCGTTTGCAAATATTTTCTCCCATTCCGAGGGTTGTCTTTTTGTCTTGTTTATGGTTTCCTTTGCTGTGCAAAAGCTTTGAAGTTTCATTAGGTCCCATTTGTTTATTTTTGTTTTTATTTCCATTACTCTAGGAGGTGGATCAAAAAAGATCTTGCTGTGATTTATGTCAAAGAGTGTTCTTCCTATGTTTTCCTCTAAGAGTTTTATAGTGTCCAGTCTTATATTTAGGTCCCTCATCCATTTTGAGTTTATTTTTGTGTATGGTGTTAGGGAGTATTCTAATTTCGTTCTTTTACATGTAGCTGTCCAGTTTTCCCAGCACCACTTATTGAAGAGACTGTCTTTTCTCCATTGTATACCTTTGCCTCCTTTGTCATAGATTAGTTGACCATAGGTGCGTGGGTTAATCTCTGGGCTTTCTATCTTGTTCCATTGATCTATGTTTCTGTTTTTGTGCCAGTACCATATTGTCTTGATTACTGTAGCTTTGTAGTATAGTCTGAAGTCAGGGAGTCTGATTCCTCCAGCTCCATTTTTTTGCCTCAAGACTGCTTTGGCTATTCGGGGTCTTTTTTGTCTCCATACAAATTTTAAGATGATTTGTTCTAGCTCCGTAAAAAATGCTATTGGTAATTTGATAGGGATTGCATTGAATCTGTAGATTGCTTTGGGTAGTATAGTCATTTTCACAATGTTGATTCTTCCAATCCAAGAACATGGTATATCTCTCCATCTGTTGGTATCATCTTTAATTTCTTTCATCAGTGTCTTATAGTTTTCTGCATACAGGTCTTTTGTCTGCCTAGGTAGGTTTATTCCTAGGTATTTTATTCTTTTTGTTGCACTGGTAAATGGGAGTGTTTCCATAATTTCTCTTTCAGATTTTTCATCATTAGTGTATAGGAATGCAAGAGATTTCTGTTCATTAATTTTGTATCCTGCAACTTTACCATATTCATTAATTAGCTCTAGCAGTTTTCTGGTGGCAGTTTTAGGATTCTCTATGTATAGTATCATGTCATCTGCAAACAGTGACAGTTTTACTTCTTCTTTTCCAATTTGTATTCCTTTTATTTCTTTTTCTTCTCTGATTGCCGTGGCTAGGACTTCCAGAACTGTGTTGAATAATAGTGGTGAGAGTGGACATCCTTGTCTCGTTCCTGATCTTAGAGGAAATGCTTTCAGTTTTTCACCATTGAGAATGATGTTTGCTGTGGGTTTGTCATATATGGCCTTTATTATGTTGAGGTAGGTTCCCTCTATGCCCACTTTCTGGAGAGTTTTTATCATAAATGGGTGTTGAATTTTGTCAAAAGCTTTTTCTGCATCTATTGAGATGATCATATGCTTTTTATTCTTCAGTTTGTTAATATGGTGTATCACATTGATTGATTTACGTATATTGAAGAATCCTTGCACCCCTGGGATAAATCCCACTTGATCTTGGTGTATGATCCTTTTAATGTGTTGTTGGATTCTGTTTGCTAGTATTTTGTTGAGGATTTTTGCATCTATATTCATCAGTGATATTGGCCTGTAATTTTCTTTTTTTGTAGTGTCTTTGTCTGGATTTGGTATCAGGGTGATGGTGGCCTCATAGAATGAGTTTGGGAGTGTTCCTTCCTCTGCAATTTTTTGGAAGAGTTTGAGAAGGATAGGTGTTAGCTCTTTTCTAAATGTTTGATAGAATTCACCTGTGAAGCCATCTGGTCCTGGACTTTTGTTTGTTGGAAGATTTTTAATCACAGTTTCAATTTCATTACTTGTGATTGGTCTGTTCATATTTTCTGTTTCTTCCTGGTTCAGTCTTGGAAGGTTATACCTTTCTAAAAATTTGTCCATTTCTTCCAGGTTGTCCATTTTATTGGCATAAAGTTGCTTGTAGTAGTCTCTTAGGATGCTTTGTATTTCTGCGGTGTCTGTTGTAACTTCTCCTTTTTCATTTCTGATTTTATTGATTTGAGTCCTCTCCCTCTTTTTCTTGATGAGTCTGGCTAATGGCTTATCAATTTTGTTTATCTTCTCAAAGAACCAACTTTTAGTTTTATTGATCTTTGCTATTGTTTTCTTTGTTTCTATTTCATTTATTTCTGCTCTGATCTTTATGATTTCTTTCCTTCTGCTAACTTTGGGTTTTGTTTGTTCTTCTTTCTCTAGTTTCTTTAGGTGTAAGGTTAGATTGTTTACTTGAGATTTTTCTTGTTTCTTGAGGTAGGCTTGTATAGCTATAAACTTCCCTCTTAGAACTGCTTTCGCTGCATCCCATAAGTTTTGGGTCGTCGTGTTTTCATTGTCATTTGTCTCTAGGTATTTTTTTATTTCCTCTTTGATTTCTTCAGTGATTTCTTGCTTATTTAGTAACGTATTGTTTAGCCTCCATGTGTTTGTCTTTTTTACGTTTTTTTCCCTGTAATTCATTTCTAATCTCATAGCGTTGTGGTCAGAAAAGATGCTTGATATGATTTCAATTTTCTTAAATTTACTGAGGCTTGATTTGTGACCCAAGATGTGATCTATCCTGGAGAATGTTCCATGTGCCCTTGAGAAGAGAGTGTAATCTGCTGTTTTTGGGTGGAATGTCCTATAAATATCAATTAAATCTGTGTGGTCTGGTGTGTCATTTAAAGCTTGTGTTTCCTTATTAATTTTCTGTCTTGATGATCTGTCCATTGGTGTAAGTGAGGTGTTAAAGTCCCCCACTATTATTGTGTTACTGTCGATTTCCTCTTTTATAAGCTGTTAACGTCTGCCTTATGTATTGAGGTGGTCCTATGTTGGGTGCATATATATTTATAATTGTTATATCTTCTTATTGGATTGATCCCTTGATCATTATGTAGTGTCCTTCCTTGTCTCTTGTAACATTCTTTATTTTAAAATCTATTTTATCTGATATGAGTATTGCCACTCCAACTTTCTTTTGATTTCCATTTGCATGGAATATCTTTTTCCATCCCCTCACTTTCAGTCTGTATGTGTCCCTAGGTCTGATGTGGGTATCTTGTAGACAGCATATATATGGGACTTGTTTTTGTATCCATTCAGTGAGCCTGTGTCTTTTGGTTGGAGCATTTAATCCATTCACGTTTAAGGCAATTATCGATATGTATGTTCCTATGACCATTTTCTTAATTGTTTTGGGTTTGTTTTTGTAGGTCCTTTTCTTCTCTTGTGTTTCCCACTTAGAGAAGTTCCTTTAGCACTTATTGTAGAGCTGGTTTGGTGGTGCTGAATTCTCTTAGCTTTTGCTTGTATGTAAAGCTTTTGATTTCTTTATCAAATCTGAATGAGATCCTTGCTGGGTGGAGTAATCTTGGTTGTAGTTTCTTCCCTTTCATCACTTTAAATATATCGTGCCACTCCCTTCTGGCTTGTAGAGTTCTGCTGAGAAATCAGCTGTTAATCTTTTGGGAGTTCCCTTGTATGTTATTTGTGTATTTTTCCCTTGTTGCTGTTAATAATTTTTCTTTGCCTTTAATTTTTGTCAATTTGATTACTACATGTCTCAGTGTGTTTCTCCTTGGGTTTATCCTGTATGGGACTCTCTGCGCTTCCTGGACTTGGGTGGCTATTTCCTTTTCCAAGTTAGGGAAGTTTTCGAGTATAATCTCTTCAAATATTTTCTTGGGTCCTTTCTCTCTCTCTTCTCCTTCTGGGACCCCTATGATGTGAATGTTGGTGCATTTAATGTTGTCCCAGAGGTCTCTTAGGCTGTCTTCATTTCTTTTTATTCTTTTTTCTTTATTGTGGTCCATGGCAGTGAATTCCACCATTTTGTCTTCCAGGTCACTTATCCGTTCTTCTGCCTCAGTTATTCTGCTATTGATTCCTTCTAGTGTATTTTTGATTTCAGTTATTGTATTGTTCATCTCTGTTTGTTTGTTCTTTAATTCTTCTAGGTGTTTGTTCTTTAATTCTTCTAGGTGTTTGTTCTTTAATTCTTCTAGGTCTTTGTTCAACATTTCTTGCATCTTCTCGATCTTTGCCTCCATACTTTCTCCGAGGTCCTGGATCATCATCACTATCGTTATTCTGAATTCTTATACTGGAAGGTTGCCTATCTCCACTTCATTTAGTTGCTTTTCTGGGGTTTTATCTTGTTCCTTCATCTGGTACATAGTCCTCTGCCTTTTAATTTTGTCTATCTTTCTATGAATGTGGTTTTCATTCTGCAGGCTGCAGAATTGTAGTTCTTGATTGTGATGTCTGCCCTCTGGTGGATGAGGCTATCTGAGAGGATTGTGCAAGCTTCCTGATGGAAGGGACTGGTGGTGGGTAAAGCTGGGTGTTGCTCTGGTGGGCAGAGCTCAGTAAAACTTTAATCTGCTTGTCTGCTGATGGGTGGGACTGTGTTCCCTCCCTATTGGTCATTTGGCCCAAGGCGAGCCACCACTGGAGCCTACCTGCTCTTTGGTGGGGCTCATGGTGGATTCTTGGAGGGCTCATGCCAAGGAGTACTTCCCAGAACTTCTGCTGCCAGTGTCCCTGTCCCCGCGGTGAGCCACAGCCACCTGCTACCTCTGCAGGAGACCCTCCAACACTAGCAGATATGTCTGTTTTTGTCTCCTTTGGGGTCACTGCTCCTTCCCCTGTGTCCTGATGTGCACAGTACTTTGTGTGTGCCCTCCAAGAGTGAAGTCTCTATTTCCCCCAATCATGTTGAAGTCCTGCAGTCAAATCCCGCTAGCCTTCAAAGTCTGAGGAGGAATTCCTCCTCCCGTTGCTGGACCCCCAGGTTGGGAGGCCTGACATGGGGCTCAGAATCTTCACTTCACTCCAGTGGGTGGACTTCTGTGGTATAAGCGTTCTCCAGTTTGTGAGTCACCCACCCAGCAGTGATGGGATTTGATTTTATTGTGATTGCGCCCCTCCTACCATCTCATTGTGGCTTCTCCTTTGTCTTTGGATGTGGGGTATCTTTTTTAGTGAGTTCCAGTGTCTTCTTGTCAATGATTGTTCGGCAGTTAGTTGTGGTTCTGGTGCTCTCATAAGAGGGAGTGAGTGCATGTCCTTTTACTCCGCCATCTTCGGAAGTCACCCCACTCCTTTTGTCTTTTAACCTTCCTACTAGTTTTATACATGTTTGATTAACTACCTTTACTGAATATTTGCTTTACCAATGATATTTTTCGTTTCATAATTTTAATTTTTCTAGTTTTGGTCTTTTCTTTTTCACTTAGAGAAGTCCTTTTAAAATTTTTTGTAAAGCTGGTTTGGTGGTGGTGAACTCTTTTAGGTTTTGCTTGTCTTTAAAACTTTTGATCTCTCCATCAAATCTAAATGAAAACCTTGCCAGGTAGAGTATTCTTGGTTGTAGTTTTTCCCTTTCATCACTTTAAATATATTGTGCCACTCCCTTCTGGCCTGCAGGGTTTCTGCTGAAAAGTCAGCTGATAACTTTATGGGTGTTTCCTTGTATGTAACTTGTTGCTTTTCCCTTGCCACTTTAATATTCTCTCTTTATCTTTAATATTTGCCATTTTAGTTATAATGTGTCTTGGTGTGGATCTCCTTATGTTGATTCTGTTTGGGACTCTCTGTGCATCCTGGACCTGGATGTCTGCTCCTTTCCCTTGTTAGGGAAGTTTTCAGTTATTATGTCTTCAAATATATTCTATGTGCCTTTATTTCTCTGTTCTCCTTCTGGGACACCTATAATGTGAATATTAGTACACTTGATGTTGTCTCACAGGTCTCTTAAAGAGCCCTCATTTCTTTTTATTCTTTTTTCTTATATTCAGCTTTAGTGCTTTCCACTAATTTGTCTTCTCATTCACTGATCTGTTCCTCTGTTATCATCTAATCTACTTTCAATTCCTTCTAGTGTATTTTTAATTTCAGTTATTCTTCATCTCTGTTTGGTTCTTTTTTTGTAGTTTCTGTTTGTTAAAAACTTCTAACTTCTCAGTCTGTTCATCCAATCTTCTCCCAAGTTCTTTGTACATCTTTTTGATCATTACCTTTATGAACTCTTTATCAGATAGATTGCCTGTCTCCACTTAGATTTTCCTCTGTAGTTTTATCTTGTTTCTTTGTTTTGAAAATATTCCTCTGTTGCCTCATTTTGCCTAATTTTCTATTTTTATTTCTATGTATTTGGTAAGTTGGTTACATTTCCCACCTTTGCAGTGGCCTTTTGTAGGAGATGTTCTATGCATTACAGCAGCACACTCCCCTCTGGTCACCAGGGCTATATTCTCTAGGGGTTCCCCCTGTTTGGGCTGTGTGGGTCCTTCTATTGTGGCAGACTACTCTGGGCAGTCTGGTAGGTGTAGCTGGCCCCTGGTCCAGTTGTTTGCCAGTCCCTGTCTTGTGTGCAGGCTGCTGGCTGCTGGTGGGCAGGGCCAGGCCATGAAGTAGCTGATTGCTGAGACCCCAGGGGTTCCAGGGCTAGTCCTGGCCCACTGGTGGGCAGAGCCAGGTCCCAGGATCTCCGGTTGCAGAGCCCTGGGGGTCCCGGCACTGGTGTTGACCTGGTGGTAGGCAAGGTCATTTTCTGACACAGCTGGCTGTAGGGTCCAGGGTGTCCCAAAGCTTGTGTTGCACCGATGGTGTGTGGGGCTGGGTCCTGGTGCTAATAAGTTAGAGAAAGGGATCCAAAGTGGCATTTACCAGCACAAATGTCCTCATTTTATAATGAGCTCCCCAAAATGGCTACCGCTAGTGTCTGTGTCCCCAGGGTGAGCTCCAGTTGCCTCCTGCATCTCCAGGAGGCTCTCCAAGTAGGTGTTTCTGACCCAGCATCCTTTCAAATTACTGCTTCTTTCCTGAGTCCCAGAGCATGTGAGATTTTATGTGCAGTTTTAAGTGTGGTGTCTCTATTTCCTACAGCCATATGGCTCTCCTGAAAGTAAGCCTTGCTGGCCTTCAAAGACAAACATTCTGTGGGCTCATCTTCCTGGTGGAGGACCGGAGGCTGGGGAGCACGATGGGGAGCTCAAACCCCCTGCTCCTTGAGGAGCACCTCTGCAATTGTAATTATCCTCCCATTTGTGGGTTGCCCACCCAGAGGTATTGGTCTTAATTATACTGTGTTTCTGTTCCTCCTACCCATCTTATTGTGGTTCCTTCTTTTATCTTTAGTTGTATAAGATTTTTTCTGATAGTCTTCTGGTCTTATCAGTTGTTGCCCTGTAAATATTTGTAATTTTGGTGTTCTGGAGGCGGAGGTGAGCTCAGGGTTTTCTTACTCTGCCATCTTGGCCACCCCCTTTGGGGAAACATATTAATTTAAGAGTACTATATACTTTTAAGATACTATGATTAGAGACCATAAAGGCATTTTGGACAGAAAACATGATTTCAACATTTTAAATAGTAACAGAGGAATCAAAAAATAAAGACAACCAAGTTCATTTTCTGGAATAATTTAAGAAATGTAAAATCTTAACAAAGTACACAAGTACAAGGAAATAAAATTGTGATTATATTGATTAAAAAAAAAGAATGATCTAGAAGAACATATATTCCAATGGTAGGATTGTCATAAGGAGAAATAGAATATATGGAAACATATGTTGGTCAAGCTTCTTTCTGCAAACAACAGAATTCACTCTGGCTAGCTGAAGTAAGAGCAGGTATTAAAACGTTTGGCAGAATCTGTGCAATATGGCTGAAGAGCTAGCCTGTGAAGCTATGGGGGTAAACATAGTGCCCAAGGAAAACTTGGGGGCTTCTCTAGCAAAAATGTAACTGCATTAACCACTGGCAACTTTGCCACTCATGACCATTTTCTGAAGCTCCACAGCTAAGCATCATGCTTAAACACAAAGGGGCTTCTGTGGTACAAATGGCACTACTACTTAAGACTGGGAGTAAAAGAATCTCTGCCTTACTATGCCCTGAGAATGGGACGTCTCTAATACCATGCCTGCCAGATCAATTCCCTCTCTGAATATTTTGGTTTCTAACTTGGAGGGTGGAAATCACACTGTGAAGAATTACCAATATTCAGTGATAGCATTACAAGATGTTAAACAGCTACAAGTGACCAATATCTACTGGAAGGTAAAATATTACAAAAAATGAAAGAGCTTATTTGAGATTAAAAGAAATTTTAGATCGAAGGTGCATGTCACATCCCAGAAAGGATTAATTCCAAAGACGTAGACACAGCCATACAGAGATATAATTCTTTTGCTTCATTGCCAGTTATATCATGCCCTGTAAGTTGAAAGTGAGTGTGTGGTCGTAATATCCTTTTTGTAGACCCATAAATAATCCCCCCATTTTTTGTCCTCATTTCTGCTTACTTGTGTGTTCCTCTCTCTTTCTCTCTGACTTGTTGGTTCTGAGTTTCCACCTTCTCTGGGTCACTTTCCAGACCTCCTTGGCTCATTTTCCAGACTGTAACTTCTGCTCTGCCTTGGTGGTCAGTATAAAGTCATTCACTTTATATATTCATTAAAATCACTTTTGATCTCATGGCCTCATTTCTCAATCTTTATTGCTGTTGTCAGTTTATAGTATATTTATTCCTTTACTATTATTTCAGTGAGTCTTCAGGAGGTAAGGGATATAAATCGGTTTTTAAGTCTACCATCTTAACCTGTAAATCTGCTATAAGTGTTTTGTAAAAATTATCTTGTCATGATGGTATACTCATAGTATTAAAAATCCATGTGAAATTATTTACTATTCTTTTTCTTACATTAAATTAAAAATGACAGTCTGTCCTTTTTTAGATGATAATGAAGCACATCCAGTAGAGTGTTTAACACCTGTCACTTTCTTTTATGCAGTCTCATTCAGTATTTCATTCATTTCCTTGGTTCATGTTGTTGTTTGAAATGGAAAATAGCTGGCCACCCACAGAAAAAGGAAGAGAATTATAAAAGGTTTGTTCTGTAATTTTAGTGGTTTCATACCTTAAAGGCGGTGCCTTCTCCAAGTATGTTTAAATATGTAATGCAGACAGTGTAAAATAGGACCAGCCCACTGGGCTCCCCTCTTTCAGCTGAGTTCACCTGCAGCAAAGCAGGATCATTTATGTGTGTATTTCAGTCACCCCCTATTCACCCCATAGTTGGAGGATTCCAGCCCTAGGGTTATGGCAAAAGCTGAACACATGACGCCCGACACTGCACAAATCACAGCAGTTTACTGTCAAATGTACTCACAACCTGGGGGAGAAGGACACGGCACACTGTGCTGGGCCACATGAGGGTTATCCCTGGGGACAGAGTGAACAGCCAGGAGCTATGGGAGACAGGTTTCATGATAACAGTAGCAAGGGTGCTCCCTGGTTCCCGCAGCGGGGTGTGATTAGCTTCTTTGAATAATTCTGCAGGCTGTTAGGGAACTGAAACTGCTACTCAGGGATAAACAAGGACTGTACTTGGTCTGTTTGATAAGGAGGATTGTGTGGGTAGGGGGACTTATCCTTGGGAGCAGAATGAGGAGGAGAACCTTCGTGTAGGCCATTTGAGGCCCTCCCGACTTCACCAGGTATCAAGGCAGCACATAACATTAGACCTTAATTTTAGGCCTTTAACCATAGTGTGCTCCATATGTGAATAAATATTTTTTAGTTAAGAACATTGAGTATGATATTGGTTTGTTTACTTTTCCCCCTGTTAATTAAGTTTATTAGATTTGTTTTCTAAGTAGGCATATTCTGCACATTGTTGAGAAGTCTTCAGTCTGTAGTAGTTTGATCCTGTGCAGAGGTGTAGTTTCCTAAAATCTCTTATCAAAGGTTTTCCGGGCTGAATGACTTGCCTTAGGGTTGACCATATATAAAATTAATTTATGGAGTTAAATAGATTAAGCGGTGCAAGTAACCTGTCCTGACCACTCTCTCAGTTGAAATCAGGGTAATTGAACTCAGGCTCTTTGAGAAATAGACTTTCCAGTTCTCCTTGAGGAGATAATTGTTGATAGAAATCTCACATACTTCTTTGACTACTTATTGATGTCTTAGTTATGCACTAATAAATTTTGGAGACAGTCTATTATAAATCTTATAAGTAACTTGGAGTTCTGACTTTTGAAAGGAAGGGGGATTAGTTAGGAAAATGCAAAATAGTTTAAACAGAGTAACATTTGGATTAAGTCTCAATCAACTATTTTCAGTGATTAATGGAAACACTTCTGAATGAAAGTCTGTTTGAGCCATGGAAAAGTAAATTCAGCTGCAAGCTTAGGAACTATATTCAGGGAAGGAAAATCAACCAGAGAGGAAAACTAGCATAGTGGGGGAAAAAAAATTGGACTGTGAGTCAAGAGGCCCAAGAACTTGTTTTGAGATCTGACTTTGAAAGCTACTGAACTTCTCTTTGTCTTGGTTTCTTTCCACACCTGTAAAATGAGGAATAAGCAAAAACAACCTCATAGATATGGTCCAGCTACAAAATTTTATAATCCAAGAAATCTCTGGACTCTAACATTTTATGATCATGCCAGAGGCAGCATTTCCACAGTGCTCAGGACATCTGCATTCTATTAAAATACGTATCAGTTTCCTTTGCCACTCACATTATCTGTTTATATGGAACCTTTCTCCCAATCATTATCGCTCTTGGAAATTAAAGTCTAAAAGGAGTGCCAAAGCATAAACACACTAATAAACATTTTAATGTAGTCACCTTGTTAATTTTCAGAGAACACCATAAAGAAGTCATAAAATGCACTCCTCAGCTAGGAATACTGTCAGCCGCTGGCTAGGACATTTCTAACATAAGGGGAAGTATTCTCCTTACCAGCAGCTGAAAAAAGAATGCAGTATTCTTGTACTGATACTTAGTAGAAAAGGGATGCAAGATGTCTTTGAAAATTAAGAAAAAACATGGGGAAAGGCTGTTTGTTAGTTAGCCAACTAGCCAACTAAATGGCTCCAAAAATGATTTCAGTTGTACTATCAATAGCCTTTCCCTTGGTGTCACAAAATTACCAAGGGTTTGTTTGCCCTTTGATCAGAATTAATAATAGTAATAGTAATAGTATTGGTAGCTAATGTGTACCTAGTATTTACTATTCAAAATGCTTCATAGGCATTAAGTCATTTAATCTTCATAACTCTAGGATGAAGATAATATTGACAAAATCGTACTTATTTTACACGTGAGAAGTCCGGAACAAAGAGTGTTTAAGAATTACTCAAAGTGACACAACTAAGGGTTAAGTGGTAAGGCCATGATTTGAACCTGGCAGTCTCACTTCAGAGATGTCAATTCTACCCATTACATGGTGAAGCATTGAGGATACTTGTAGAAGACATTGTCAAAAGGCAAGCCAATGCTACCAAATTATCAAACAAATTGAGAAAGGTAAAAGAACACTAATATAAATAGAAAAGTCAGATAATACTATCCCATTTTGGGCTTGGGTAGAGAGTAATCATTTTCTTCTCTCCTTTCTCCTTGTTTGTCCTAAATATTGGGTTGGCCAAAAAGTTTGTTTGGGTTTTCCACAAGATGTTATGGAAAAACCCAAATGAACTTTTTGGCCAACCTAATATATACATTGCAATATAGGCAAGGGGGCTTTTGAAAGGCAGAGGAAAGATTTTAGGGAGATTTGATGTTGAGTATCGTGGGGGAGATATGGCAGCACACTATTGGTTGCCCCTCAGCAACCGTCTTCTGTTCCTTTCTTCACTGCTGGCAGAGTCGGCTTCCCATGAGAGAAGTTGAGAAGGCCAAGAAGGCTGAAAGGGAACATTTTTGAACTACAGGTTCTATTCTCTAATTGACATAAGACCATGTTGATATCTATTTTTAATTCAGTAAGCTTTGGTAGTTTTTATCTTTCATGGAATTTGTTTATTTCATTTGAACTTTATAGTTTATTGACATAAAGTTGTACATAATACTCCCTTATTATCCTCTTAATGTCCATAGGATATATAGTCATGTTCCCTCTTTTACTCCTGATATTAGGAAATTGTGTATCCTCTCTCTCTCACTTTCTTCAATCTGGCTAGAGGTTGATTAAATGTATTAATCTTTTCAAAGGATGAATTTTGGGTTTCATTGATTTTTTTAATTGTCTTTGTTTTATATTTTACTTATTTCTGCCCATATTTTTATTTTCTTCTACTTATTTTGAATTTAATTTACCATTCCTTTTCCAATTTCATGGATTGAAAATTTAAATACTGGATTTGATAACTTTCTTGTTTTCTAATATAATCAATTAATAATGCTTTAAGTACCTCTCTAAGTACTACTTTAGCTACATCTCACAAATTTTGATATGTGATGCTTTAAATATCATTTAGTTCAAAATATTTTCTAGTTTTCTTCATAATTTTTTGATCCATGGGTTCAAAGAGGTGACTTATTTAATTTCTGTATAATTGGTGCTTTTGTTTTTGTTGATTCTAGTTTAATTTGTTGTGGTCAGAGAACATTCTCTGTAAGGTTTTAGTCTTTTGAAATCTATAAAGACTTGTTTATAGCCCTGCTATTGTCTGTCTTGGTACCCATTCCCTGTGCATTTGAAAGGAATGTGTATTCTGCAGTTGTTAAGTGGTAATAGTCTATAAATGTCAAATAGATTAAAGTGGTTGATACTCTACCTTACTGATTTTATTTCTGTAGTTCTTGTATCATTTATTGAAACTGGTATGTTAAAGATTCCAACTGTGATTGTGCTTTTGTCTATTTCTCTCTTTATTTCTGTAAATTTTTATTTCATGTATTTTGAAGCTCTGTTATTATGTACATACAAATTTTTATTATATCCTCTTGATGAATTATTCCTTTTGTTTTTATGAAATAATCTTTATCCCTGGTAATATTCTTTGATCTGAAATTTACTTTGCTTTATATTAAGAGTTACTCCAACTTTCTTTTATTACTGTTAGCATGGAGTATGTCTTTCCATTGTTCTATTTTGAACCAATCTGTGTCCTTATATTTAAAATGGGATTCTTGTAGGTAGCATATATTTGGGTATTACTTTGTTTTTAAACCAGTCTGAGAATTTTTGCCTTTTATTTTGTGTCTTTAGATTATTTACATTTAATGTAATTATTTATTCCTTCCAATACTTCAGGTAATTCTTACCCCAGCCTTGAGTAGTTTTCTCACGTACATGCACTGATCATTAATCAAATGAAAACCCAAAGAGGTACTGTACAGATCTTTGGACTTCCCATACTGTGGAGTGCTCTTTCCTTTTGGTACTCTGTTCTGCAGACTCTAACTGTCTTGGTCTTCCCAGGCTTTCAGTTCCATCTCAACTCAGAGAACCCACTGAGTTCTACCTGGATTATCCTTCCCTTTGCTGCAGTCTAAAAACTCCAGTCAGTAATCTGGACAGTTGTAGGGCTTGCTTCTTTTGCTTCCAAAGTTTTGGGAAACACTGTCCCATACTAATGATGTTCATATTTTGTCTGGGCTTTTAGTTGTTGCAGGTGAGAGGGTAAATCCAGTCTTTGGTGCGCCATCTCAGTCACAAGTGGAAGTCGTAGAATAAATGTAAGAGGTGAAAACACTATGTATAAGCAGTCTAGTTGTCAGGTCTCAGTTATTATATTTTTATATTTACTTTTTGAGATACAATTTACATATGATGAAGTGCCTAAATCTTAACGTAAAGCTTGAGGAATTTTACTTATGTATAAACATAGGAAAACATCACCCATATCAAGACACAGAACATTTATACTACCCTAGAAGATTCCTTCACACCCCTTCCCAGTTAGTACCTGCATTCCTGCTCTGCAGAAGTAGCACTATTCTAACTTGTACCACTATAGATTACTTCTGCTTTCTTCAAACTTCATATGAGTGGGATTGTATTTTATGTACCTTTTTGTGCATGGCATCTTTCACCCATAATGATTTTGAGATCCATATATGTTGTTGTGTATATCAGCAATTCATTCTTTTTATTGCTGTATGCTATTCTAGTATATGAATATATAATGATTTGTTTATCCATTCTCTTACTGATGGTTATTTGGATTGTTTTCAGTTTGGGATTTTTTGAATAAATTTGTTATGAATATTCTTGTAGTCAGCCATTGTTATAATAATATATTTTTCTAGGGGAATCAAAAAAATGAGCAAGAAAACATTTTACTGTAACTTGTAGTTGGTAGTAAGTTATGCCATTTAGAACTACCTAATCTTCAATATCTATTTATAGGATATTTCTGCATATCTTCATTATAATAATCATTTATATTGTATACAATGATGACCCAAATTATTACATATTTTGAACCAACTAATCTTCAAAGAAAAGTTTTTAAGTGATAATTTGTGCATGCCATAATGGTAATTCTAATATAACCTGAGATAATAAAACTAATACCTTATTAAGACTATGGGCTAACCTTTGCTGATCACGTAGTAGGTACTGTTAATGTTAAAGGTGTTTTATTTGCACCACAGTCTTCAGAAGTAGAAAATATTATTCTATGTAATTTATGATGTAAGTGAGACTAACTTATGTTGAGTGACTTGTTCTAGATTACACAGCTAATACGTAGGGTTGCTGGAATTGGAATTCAAGCTGGTCTGGCTTCAGTGCTTGAGATTTCTTTATCAAAGCAGAATTACTGATAGGTGTTGCTGACTAGAAAAAGAATAGATAATTTATATGTATTACTGAACTTTCCTGATTGTTAGCCAATTCTATTGTTATGATTTTGATTACCAAGTTAGTACTTTTAAGTACAGAACATATCATAATTCAAATTCATATTTCAGCAATGGGGTTATGTCAATAAAAAATTTATATGCTTATTCACAAAGTAGTTTTTTTTTAGTGGTTTAGAGACTGATATATTGATGCCAGTCTTATGATAGCAGTTACACATCTTCAGTCAGGTTATATTGGTCTAAATCAATCTTGATTATGACATCTTCAGACATCATCACACCCACAATGAATCCCTCTTAACCACATGCTTTTTTATGAGGAAAAAGCAATAAAGCAATTTTATTCCTCAAAGAGTCTTTAGTTTTATAAAAATGACTGATTTTAGTTCCTATGAAATTGTTAAAAGTTTCTCTATGAAAGCCATTTAGTTGTGGTCTTGTTCTGTCAACTCAATCATTAGTTTATTTTAACAATAATATAATAACCATAAAGGACAGATAGCAAGGTAAGCACACACTAATTTCCTATGACACTAGCAGCATGATGATTATGGAAATGGCAAATGAAGCTCTTAAGGTGCAGGAAGTCCATTACTAGGATGTAGTAGGATGTAGTTCATAAAGACACTTATTTCAGCTGCACCTGTTAGTCAAAATGCTTCTATCAGCATTTAAACATGTTTTCCAAGGTTACGGCTAGGCCATTTGAATGTTTTCTAGGGCCAGTCTCAAATTACAAGTGCCTAAGCTGACCTTGAAAAATAGACTCACACAAATAAATGCAGTACAAGTTGATTTGAGATTTAAGCCAAGAAGATATGATTAATAGTTCTGTGGATTGGTAAGGGAATAATTTAAGGTTATCAGTGGATTAGGCACTGATAAAGCAACAGAACTGAACGTAGTTGCGTATGGATCATAAGGTGAATTTAAAAAGTGAATGTAAATTTAGAATGAAATAATAGTACTTCAGTTGGTTTTAAGGACCTTTTCTTCCAAAGACAGATAAAGGAAGGAATTAAGAGGAAGAATGACATGAAGAATCCTAGAAATGCAGAGGAGGGTGGTGTGAACCAGTGGAGAGGGAGCTGATCTGAAGTTAGGGGGTCTGGATTTGAGTACTCTCATCTCTGTCTCTTACCACTGTGTGGCCCTCAGTATGTTGCAGAACTCTGACATCTAGTTTCCACATTCATAAAAGGAAGAGGTTGTAGTAAATGAGGCCTAAAGACCGTCTGGTCCTGATTCAGTGACTGACTTTCCTGCTTATTGGGAGCACAGATCAGAACTGTTGTCCTTGGGAATAAAGGAACATGTCTAGTTCTCCAGTTTGTGGGAAAAAATTTAGGCTTACTTACATATGAGGCTAGAAGAAATACGAGGATCCTTTTAACCATATCTTTCAGTCAAATTGAGGAGTGTACTCCAATTACATGGTGGAAACTGGTCTGTAGGGTCTTTTACTACCTGGTTCACTTGTAAATTAGAGTTGCAAAATTTCCTAGAGCCATTTTGCCGCTGACCTTGTGGAAAATAGTCCTAATCTTAGTTAATAGTCTCCAAGTAATCTATTTCTGGCCATTTTGTAAGAAGTCCATGTTTAATTAAGATTATAAGAATTTTTTAAAAATTACGGTTTTCACCACATTAGCAAAGTGAAGAATAAAAATCACATGATCATCTCAATAAATGCAAAAAAAGCTTTTGACAAAATTCAACATCAATTTTATCATAAAACTATCAACAAAGTAGGTATGGAGAGAATGTACCTCAATATAATACAGGCTACATATGACAAGCACACAGCTAACATCATACTTAATGGTGAAAAGCTGAAAGCAGTTCGTCTAAGATCAGGAACAAGACAAGAATGTCCAGTCTCGCCACTTTTATTCAACATAGTACTAGAAATCCTAGCCAGAAAAAGGCATGAAAAAGAAATAAAAGGCATCCAAATTGGAAAAGAGGCAGTAAAACTGTCATTATTTGCAGATGGCATGATATTATATAAAACAGACACATAGATTGGAACAGAATAGAAAGCCCAGAAATAAATCCATACATATATGGTCAAAATTAATTTACTACAAAGGAGCCAAGAATATACAATGGGGAAAGGACAGTCTCTTCAATAAATGGTATTGGGAAAACTGGACAGCCACATGCAAAAGAATGAAACTCAACCACTATCTTGTACCATACACAAAAATTAACTCAAAATTGATTAAACACTTGAATGTAAGACCCGAAGCCGTAAAAGTCCTAGAAGAATATATAGGCAGTAAACTACTTGGCATAGGTCTTGGCAATGCTTTTTTGAATCTGACACCAAAAGCAAAAGCAACAAAAGCAAAAATAAGCAAGTGGGACTACTAAATAAGCAAGTGGGACATCAAACTAAAAAGCTCTGCACAGCAAAGGAAATCAGCAAAATGAAAAGGCAACCTACTGAATGGGAGAAAATATTTGCAATTCATATATCTGATGAGGGGCTAATATCCAAAATACATGAAGAATTCATATAATTCAATAGCAAAAAAATAAAAACTGGGCTGAAGATCTGAATAGACATTTTTCTAAAGACATACAGATGGCCAACAAGTAGATGAAAAGATGTTCAACATCATTAATCATCAAGAAAGTACAAATCAAAACTACAATGAGATATTACCTCACACCTGTTAGAATGGCTATTAATCAAAAGACAAAAAGTAAGTGTTGGCAAGGATGTGGAGAAAAGGGAACCCTGTGCATTGTTGGTGGGAATGTGAATTGGTGCAACCACTATGGGAAATAGTATGGAGATTCCTCAAAAAATTAAAAATAGAGCTACCTTGTGATCCAGTAATTCTACTTCTGGGTATTTATCTGAAGAAGTGAAAACAGTAACTCAAAATGATATATGAACCCCCATGTTCATTGCAGCATTATTTACAATAACCCACGGTACAGAAACAACTGAAGTGTCCACCAATGGATGAATGGATAAAGAAACTGTGGTATATATACACAATGGAATATTATTCAGCCACAGAAAGAGTGCAAGTCTTGCCATTTGTGATAACATGGATGGACCTCAAGGGTATTATGCTAAGTTAAGTAAGTCAGAGAAAAACAAATAGCATATGATCTCACTTATATGGGGAATCTAAAGAATGAACAAGAAAATTTAAAGAAGAAACTAAAAACAAACTCCTAGATACAGAAAACAGATTGGTGGCGGGGGATAGGGTTGGGAGAAATGGATGAAGGGGTCAAAACTAAAAAGAAAAAAAAACCTTGGAGTGTAGTTAATTCAGAGACTATCAGGTCCTGAGAAGATTTATGGAGCTAAAACTCATGATAGTCTGGGATCTACTGGCAGTAATAGTAAGTACTGGTGCAGTGTAATGGTAATATTTTCAGAATACCATTGACATACATTCCTGTGATCTGACTCACATGATCCTTCCATCAGGAAACACATATGACATATTTTATTCTGGCCTAACAAATGTTATTAATAGATTTGTGTATTCTTTGAACAGTTCTCCCAAGATCATTTTTGTTGGGGCAATTTTTGCATTGATTAGTGATTTCACTTGGCAGTTGTTTTCCATGATACTGCATTGTGTTGTCAGTTATTTGGAGAGGCTCCAGTTTTTTTCTACTGGTTTAAATACCATTTGTGGCAATGAGGCCTGAGTCTGCCAAAGCTCCTTGAGCAGTTTTATTGTTGTCATGCATGCACCGTCCTTATCAATAATCAGAAAAACAAAGTGAAAAAGTAACAGTTTTATTAGTGGATCTGAGGTATACTGAAATTAAAATAAATTTTCTATGGTAAGTGTTTCTTTTTGTTTTTCTTTTTTTGCTTTTAATCAAAATGGTAGATTACTTCATTCATTAACTAAAAGAATATTTATTGAGAACCAACTATGGGTTAAGTGTTGTTCTAGGAACAGAGAATATAGTAGTGAACCATCTCAGACAAGGTTTCAGCTCTCACAAAGCATACGTGATAGTGTGGTCCATGTAATTTATAAAAATAGAGATAGTAATAGCCTAGTCTCAATAAGTACAAAGAATTAGGTAGTCACTAAATACGAATGTTGGCCCTCTCAGATGAGAGCAGTTAGAGGAGGATTCTCTGAGGAGGTGACTGTGAACTGAGATCTGAGTGAAAGGAAGTGAGCTAAGGCAAGGTCTGGGGTAAAGACATTCAAGCAGAGGATACAGCAAGCACAGAGACCTGGAGGAAAGCACGAGGTGTGAGAGAAGGTGAAGATGGCGAGAGTATCATGGGCAAATGGGGAGCTTGGCTCTCTGAACCTTAGTTTGCTGAGCATAAAGTAGAGATTATAACACCTCCCTCACATAAAAGAATGGGAGCACACCTACTGTGTGCCAGTGCTGTATATAAATACACGCTGTTGTTCAGTGCATGCAAAAAAGACCTGACTCATGTTCAGTATTTAATTTTGGTAATTATGCTATTTTACTCTTGAATATATGAACAGTGTATAGTTACACTTTGCAAAACATTACTATGTATCTTATACAGTATATTTCTTAGATTTTGGAAGCAGTGTGCAGCATTCCTGGTCAGAATTTTATGTATCTGGTCATTTGCCAGTGAACACACCATTATCTCTTTATGGCTGATCCTAAATCATAAGGTAATTATTGTTGAGACTGGTTTTAAAAACCAAAGGCAGCTGCTCAGAATCTGAAAGTACCCTTGTCAAAGGAAGTTGCTATTTAGGAATATTCTTCCTGGAAAATTTCCACTATATATGCATAAGTATTTGAAGGATTGAAGTGTATCCTAAGTCTATAGTGAAATAGAGTTGTATCCTGGGCAGTGTATCCTAAACCTATAGTGAAAGAGAATTATATCCTAAGAGTTCACATTCTTGTAGAGCATGTTATTTCACATTATATAACCCTAGAATCATAATAGCTTAGAGGACGAAGGTACTTTAGAGATTGTCTAGTCTATTAATTTTACATTTCACAAACTATGCTCCAAAGAATATTTCACTGCATATTAACAAACATTACACACACACACACGCGTGCACACACACACACACACACAGAATTGAAAAGCAGGGTTTCAAAAGAAGTTTTGTGGCTTTCTTTTCTGTAAGACTTAGAGCTTTCACACGCTAATACACATTATGAATTCTCAAGAATTTAATTTATAGTATTTTTCAAACTTATTTAACCAATTACCATATCCTCATTCCCAACCCATGGAACAGTTTTCAAAATCTCATTTCACTACATTTCATGGAATACAATTTGGAAAAAAGATGACCTACTCTTAACTTTCTATACAATGCAGGAATCTTATCGCAAGCATCTTTTATGTGTGACTGTTTAACTTCGGTTTGAATAATTCTCATAATGTAGACCTTCCAATCCCATATGTCCAGATATTTCCTTGTACCTAGTACTCAGTACTTTAGTTCAGCTTCCTATAGGTATAATGACAATATTGAACATTTATGGAGCACTTATTATTGCTAGAAACTTTTTAACACCCTTGATGGCTGTAAGTTCATTGAATGTGTATAACCTATGTGGTAGCGTACTACTTTTATCCTCATTTACGGTTAAGGAATCTGGGTACAGAGAAGTTAAATATCTTGCCCAAGGGCATAGCTGGTGATTTGTAGGGCCAGTATTCAAACAGAGGCACTCCGGCTCCAGAGCCCAAGTTATTAATGACCGTAGTGGAAAAAAATCCAGTCTAGTCTAGAGTCTTCTGCAATTTTTTTCAACAATGCAATTCAGTGCAGTTCAAACACCTTTAATCCACATTGCTTGTGTGACTTTCTCTTTTAACTTTTATACACCTGATCTAGCCGTCTTCCACATGACAGCGTTATCATATCTTCTCTAAGTCTTCCTTCTTTCAAGTTTATTATCCCCAGTCCTTTCAACTCTTCTTCAAAATAACGTATTTCCCTCATCTGCTTCCTAGTTTAGTATTCCAGTTTGACAAATTTTCTCTTAAAAGTCTTTCTGACATTTTTGAATTAAGAAAAAATAATACAACATAAGCTTTGGAATCTGAGCTAGATACAGATGCTGGCCTACTATTGGGGTGGCCAAAAAGTTCGTTCGGTTTTAAGTAAGACATTTTTCATTTTCACCAAGAACTTTATTGAACAACGTATTCGTTGACCGAACGAACTTTTTGGCCAACCCAATACTTCATTAACTTGTATTGACAGAGCTCAGGTTTTCTCCCTTGTCAAACTGGGAGTATAATACATACTTTACTTATTGACTGTGAGGATTAAATGGGATGATGTATGTTTAGGGTATATTTATTTGGTCTGACACAGGGTAGGCAGCACAATAAATGTTGACTCTTTCCTCTTTTCCTTTGTTGATGCCAGTGTGGTCCATACATGTGGGCTCCCTCCTGGCCAGGTTGCACTTCTACTCTACATCTACCCATCAGTCATCATTTTCAGTTCACTGTCTTTCCTGGAAGATGAATGCATTTTCTTATCCTTTGTTCAGATTCCTTCACGTTTTAATGAACTTCTTTTCATCTTGTCCCCAAAAGATGGGGGGCTCAGATTCTGGCTGTGTGTAGGCCAAATAATGACTTCCCAAAGATTTCCACATCCTGATCTTCAGATCTTGTGAAAATATTACCTTATATGACAAAAGAGACTTTGCATGTGATTAAATTTACTGTCTGGAGATGGAGAGATTATCCTGGATTATTTTAGTTGGTTTAGTGTAATCACAAGCGTTCTTGAAAGAGGACGGTAGTAAAGTCCAAGAGAAGATGCATGATGGAAGCAGAGCACAAAAATTAGATCGATCTGCATGGAAGATGGAAAAAGGGGCCATGAGCCAAGCAATGTAGGCAGCCTTCAGAAGCTGGAAAAGGCAAGGAAACAGATTCTCCTTAAAGCCTCTAGGAGGAATACAGCCCTGTAGACACATTTCAGACTTCTGACCTTCAGAGGTGTGAGACAATAAAGTGTGTTAATCCACTCAGTTTGTGGTAATTGTTTATAGCAACAGTAATAAACTTAAATGCTCTATGACCATGTGACAAACTTTGTAAGGCTCAGTTTCCTGTCAGGACTGTGAATTCCCTACAAAATTCCTAGGACTTGATAACCACTTAATAAGTGTTAGAAGCAGAAATAGAGCAAATAGAGTTTCAAACACTTTTACTATTTAATTGGACCCCATATGTAAGCCCAGTATCACCAAAACTGTGAAACCTGTCTTGTGCCTGATCAGGAATCTTTATATAGCATTATTATGCCTTCTAGCTTCACTCATTAAAAATATTATATGTTCTGTCTTTGCTTAAAACACTTAGCTTTTCCTGTCCCATTTAAAATACTATTTGAACAGGTAGCACGGTTCACAAGGCCCAAAGAATCTGGCCTCTGCCTGTATCTATAGCCACATGGCAGTCATCTGTGCTCCAACCACCCTGGACTTCCTCACCTCAGGGAGTTTCATTTAATACTTCTGCTTAGAGTGTAGTACTGTCTCCTTCTGATCATACAGGTCAGCTCAAAATTCACATCTTCACAGAGGCCTTCTCTGATGGTACCAGCTCGTGTTGCCCAGCAACCAGGCACTCTCTCTCTCTCATATTCCCATTTCTTTGACTTCATCATACTTATATTTATGCCTGTGCTTACATGTTCACTGTCCATCTCCCTTATTTTATTCATGGGGTAAGCTCCATGAATGCAGGAGATTGTCTTATCTTGTTCACTACTGTAGATTTATTATACTTTGCTAGACACGAGGTATCAAAAAATAAAGCATGAGTAGTAGCTTCTAGTTCTTGTGGCAGTTCTACTCTACTGAATACCAGGTTTCCTGATGGTAGTCATCTCCTTGTACATGCCTCGAGAGCAACTTTCCTACCTGTTGATGGTAGAGATTTCTCAGCATTAGCTGAAAATCGTAGTCTGGCTCTATATAAACTCCAAGTCCTGGCTTTTCACTATGGTTTATCTTTAGTTTATTAAGCTTTAGACCTTAAGGGCTAAAATTCCAGCTACTGAGCTCTTGGCAGTATCTCTTGCTTCGAGCTTCTTGTTGGCTGTCTACAACTGAAATGTCTGTCCACTTCAGATAACTTAAACCAGGTCTACCGTTTAAGAAATTGGGAGGGGGTTTATAGTTTACAATATTCGTCTTTACTTATCACTGTCTATATTCGGGTATTATTACACCATTTCACATGCAGTATAAGAAGCTCATGACAATATAATTCCAAACCCTCTCTTTGATCCTTTTTGCTATTATTGTTATACATTTTAGTTTTACGTATTTTATAAACCCCACAAGAGAATAATATTACTTTATAGAGTTAATTATTTTGTAGCAATTAAAATAAGGAAAAAATTTATTCACCTTTGTTGTTCCATTTTCAGAGATCTTCATTTCATCGTGTAGACCCAAATTTTGATCTCGTATTGTTCTCTTTCTGCCTGAAGAACATCCTTTAATGTTTCTTTTAGTGTAAGTCTCTTGGCAGTGAGATGTTTCTAAAATTTTGTTTTCTTGAAACATTTATTTTTGCTTTTATGTTTGGAAAGATATTTTCACTGAGTTTAGGATTTTAGGTTGACAGGGTTTTTTCCTTCAGCAATTTAAAGTTGTCACTCCATTGTTTGATGCTTTGCATGGTTGCTGACAAGAAGTCTGCTTTAATTCTTATTTTTGTTTTTTTTTTTCTTTATAATATGTAATAAGTCCTTTTTTTTCTTGGTTGCCTTCAAGATTTTCTCTTAATGGTTCACTGCAGTTCAATTTGACTATCATGCATGATGTGTCTGTTGTTTTATTTTTGTTTTGTTTTTAATTTTGTCCTTCTTGCAGTTCTCTAGTTTCCTGGATTTGTAGTTGGATGTATTTAACAATTAAAAAAAAAAATCTTGGCTTTTGTCTCTTCAAATATTTCTCTGTCTTGTTCTCTCTCATCTCCTGTGTGACTCCATTTATATATATTTTATATATATAATATATATATATATTTTTAGTCCACTTGATATTGTCCAACTGTTTGATCCTCTGTTATTTATTTTTTCACTCTTTTCCCTCCTTTTTTATTAAAGAGGATAATTTATATTGATCTATCATCAGGTTCAATGATTCTTTCTTTCTTAAGTCATGTCAGGTCTTTGAGCCTATCGGAGTAATGCTCTGATACGTTTTTCATTTCTACCATTTCTGCTCGATTCTTGCTGATAGTTCCCATCTCTTTTCTAAACATTTTCATCTGCTTATGCATGACGTCCACCCTTTGCACTTGAGCTTTTAACATATTAATCAGTTATTTTACAGTCCCAATGTGATGGTTCAAATATCTGGGCCATCTCTGAGATTGGTTCCTATATATGAATTTTATTATCTCTTGACAGTAATTTGTTTTCTTCCTTATTGATATTTCTTATATTATTTGAATGTAAAACATCAAGTATAAAATAGTTGAAATTGAGGTAAGTATTATTTATACCCAGAAAGAGGCTCTTCTTGTGTCAGGTCATTGATGTGGGGCATTGAGTCAGTCTAGTTAGGAGCTGTGCTAAACTTGGTGTCTTTGTCTATTCAGGCTGCTGTAACAGAAATGCCACAGAACTGGGGAGCTTATAAATAACAGAAATTTATTTATTACAGTTCTGGGGGCTGGGAAGTCCAAGATCAAAGTGCTAGCAGATTTGGTGTCTGGTGAGAGCCCACTTACTGGTTCATAGTAGGTGTTTTTTCACTGTGTCCTCACATGGCAGAAGGGGCAAAAGATCTCTCTGGGGTCTCTTTTATAAAGGCACCCATCCCATTCAGGTGGGCTCTGCCCTCATGGCCTCATAACCTCCCAGAGACACAGCCTCCACATATCATCACATTGGGGATTAGGATTTCAGCATATGAGTTTTAGGAGGAAAGAAACATTCAGTTCACAGCCCTTAGGTTTTGTTTTTCAACACCTCGTGGGCTTTGATTTCCTCTAGTGGTGGGCTGCCATTCCTTGTGCTTAGAGTGAGGGCTGTGATGCTGAAGAGCATTCTGAGGGTTTGTACTCCGTTCTCAGGGGGCACCATTCTTGCACGCTTGCATGGGGTTCTTATCCATGCCGTGGCTCCTCGCCCAGCGTAGACTGCTGCTGTTGGTCACTCACTGGGGGCATGGCAGTGGGTTTCTGTTGTTCTGGTCCTCGTTTGGCCCTGTGCACCAGGCCTTGGGTTTGGACTTTCTTAGTATTCCTGCCTCTCCTTCCCATGGCAGTCAAAGTCTGCCCTATTTATGTGGTTAATCTTGGGCAAAAGTTTCTTGACCTTTCCTAAGTGTTAACGGATCACCGCTGCTTGATAACTGGAATAGGAACCTTGGGACGGGATGCTTTTCTTTTCCTCCCCCAAGCATAGAGAGAGATTTTTTTTTCTACTTTAGCCTCAAACACAATAGGATCTTTTCTGTTCCTTAAAGATCATGGATTTTACTCCCCCTTCCATAGTGGCGTCAAGACTTTGCTTCAAGTGAGAGAAGGGGCCAGGCGTCTGCTAATCACTTCCAGGTCTGTTATGCCCATGGGTTCTCTCGCTGAACTACTCTGCTCCATTCTTTCTTATGAGCACCCAGAGGAGGTTCATGGAAGAAAAGAAACAAAAAACCCACAACAAACAAACAAACCCGCAAATCTGCTAGTGAGTAAAACAGGAAACCAACAATGTTTGGAGTCCACAGCTCTTCCAGATAGACACATTAGCCCATACTGTACAACAATTTGTGAAAATTGTGATTTCCTTTCATCTCACTTTAAGTGTAGTGACTGTTCCTAGCTTTCATGGTTTATTGTTAAGCAGGCTATATGTTCTCTTTGGAGAAGCTTGTCCCTCTTTGGAATTCATCCAACTTATTGGCCCTGCTGTCAACTCTTTGATTGGTCAACTAAAGTTAGGATTTTGTGGTTTCTACCTTAGCCTTGTTAGGGAGTAACATCACTTTTTCCAGGTTTCTGCATACCAACAGAAGGGGGGAAACCTGGCCACTTCTGTTTTTTTTTTTTTTCCTGGCCAGTTTTAAGGCTGATTTTACTATCATGGAAGTCAGTCCTCCTCATTCATGGCTCTGGCTTCTTTTCCTCAGAGGCTTCTTCGAGATCTTATGTATCATGTCAGCTACTTTCACAGCTGAAAACACTGCTGTTCTAAAGGGATAGGGTTCATTGATCAGCTCGCAAGATTGTAGTTTCTTGTGTGAAGGATGCCTCCAGCTTGCATCTGACAGGATAGAGACAGCTCGTTGTTTAGACTTTGCAGTACGCTTCTTTCTTCTTCAGACTCCCTTTGCTGATTCATCATTCAGGTGTTCAAAGTCAGTGCTTTTCATAGTCATGTTATCACAGGTTCAACAGAATAAAATATTCTGTGAGAAGAAAAAAAATCCATATACCTTAAAAGACGACAGATATGGCTCTTAGTAAGTGATACAGGGGTAATTCATAATAGAATATAGTAATTTTAAGGATAATATTTTAAAAAGATTGGTCATGATTATATGATTTTTAAAGTATTTTTTAAATTGTTAATTTTGTCTTTTAGACCAGGAATTGGTGCCCAGTAGTGAGAGCCACATTAGGAAAAATGTTAAGTCAGGAGGCTAAGTGTCTGTTGGGGGCAGAGTCACTGTAAGTTCAGAGGTAACAGGTAAAGATAAACCTAACACACCTCATAAGGGATAGATTTTAAAGTAATAATTTAAAAGCATTAACCAGAAAAACAGGCTTTCTTTGACTAGGAAGGAATTAAAAGAAGGCAAAGACTGTATATGGATACTGCTTTTATTGCAAAAGTACACAGAGATAAACTCATCCCTTGAGGGGTATTCCCCAACTGGATGAAGGGATTGTATGCAACAAAGGAGTCTTAATAATAATGAGCAATAATCAGCTCTTACAGCTGACCTTTCCCATAAAATCCCCTAAGGACTTATTGCACATTGAATATTATACCAATCTGAAATAATAAAGAGGATTGTTAGGCATAAAAAGTATTTCGGATATTGGCAGGACCCATAAACTATAACAGAGAGAATTTTTAAAGGCTATCCAGGGATTACAAAGCAAAGTCATACCTTCAAGTATTGGGTAGGTAACATAAATGGGTGAAGCTAGCCTGCTGTTAGACAATAGGAAATAGTAAGCTTTGAGTGCCCTGTGTAAAGATTTTCAAATATAAATTAAAAAAATTTTTTTCAGGCAAATTAAATGAACCTATGGGCTTCCAGTCCTCCTTCCCCACCATGCCCACAACAATGACATTTTACCAGTAAGGTAACCAAAATGGTCAGTTTCATAACTTGCATCTACATATCTTATGATGTCACATAGCCAATTCTTATGACATATTTACTTGCCAGCTAGCAATTTGAGTCTAAATCCTAAGATCTTCCTAGACACCTTTTGCAGCTAAGAGTACAGCGATGCCCAAAAATCTCTTGTGGATTTGGTAAATTATCAGGCAGTACTCCTCAGATCAGAACAGTGTTCATCATCTGATGGAGGCTTGCCTGGATTACACCGAATCTATGAACTAGGCAGCAAGTTCCCGTCTGCAAGCCTAAGTGAGATAGTTAAGAGGGAAGATGAGGAAGCAAAGATAAGTCTTTTCTCTCTTCTTGTTCTTAGGAAAACATTGGCCCAAGAGAATGTATTTTACCTAACAAGTGTTGTTTAACACACTGTAGAGTGATGGATAATAGGACTTGCCTACTGATCTGGAAGATAGCAGGGCCCATTTCTGTCTATAGGAAGAAAAGCACCTAATATCAAGTAAATAGGTGTAGAGAAGAAAATGTTTAGAAGTAAACAAAATGGTCAATTCTATGGCTGGTAGGAATAGAATATTTTGTGCTGTTTTCTGGGAGCCTAACCACAATTCCTGGATTTGGGTAGGTGTGTGAGACTGAAAGCTGTGTTAAATAAAATCACAATTCCGGTTGATGCACTGAAGGAAGGTGAAATACTTACCTCATTTGTTTGACCAGTATCTGAGAAGGCAAAACTCTTAGGCTGGTTTATTATCTACAGAGTAAACACAACATTGCTTCCTGAGACTTCACTGCATGAATTCCACTAGATTAGAAGTAAGTAATAGTGGGAAATCTTTACACATTTTCTGATATTTTTCTTAATTAAGATCTGTCATTTTTAAAATTAATTTTTATTGGAGTATAGTTGCTTTACAAAGTTGTGTTAGTTTCTACTGTACAGCAAAGTGGATCAGCTATATGAACACATATAGCCCCTCTTTTTTTGGATTTCCCTCCCATTTAGGTCACCACAGAGCATTGAGTAGAGTTCCCTGAGCTATACGATATGTCCTCATTAGTTATCTATTTTATAGGTAGTATCAGTAGTGTATATATGTCAATCCCAATCTCCCAATTCATCCCCCCTCCACCTTGGTGTCTATACGTTTGTTCTCTATGTCTGTGTCTCTATTTCTGCTTTGCAAATAAGATCATCTATACCATTTTTCTAGATTCCACATATATGCGTTAATATACGATATTTGTCTTTTTCTTTCTTTTTTTTTTTAAACATCTTTTTTGAAGTATAATTGCCTTACAATGGTGTGTTAGCTTCTGCTTTATAACAAAGTGAATCAGTTATACATATACAATATGTTCCCATTTCTCTTCCCTCTTGCATCTCCCTCCCTCCCACCCTCCCCATCCCATCCCTCTAGGTGGTCACAAAGCACCGAGCTGATCTCCCTGTGCTATGCGGCTGCTTCCCACTAGTTATCTATTTTACATTTGGTAGTGTATATATGTCCATGACACTCTCTTACCCTGTCACATCTCACCCCACCCCCTCCCCATATCCTCAAGTCCATTCTCTAGTAGGTCTGTGTCTTTATTCCCGTCTTGCCACTAGGTTCTTCATGGCCTTTTTTTTTTTTTTCCCTTAGATTCCGTATATATGTGTTAGCATACTGTATTTGTTTTTCTCTTTCTGACTTACTTCACTCTGTATGACAGACTCTAACTCCATCCACCTCATTACAAATACCTCCATTTCATTTCTTTTTATGGCTGAGTAATATTCCATTGTATATATGTGCCACATCTTCTTTATCCATTCATCTGTCGATGGACATTTAGGTTGCTTCCATGTCCTGGCTATTGTAAATAGAGCTGCAATGAACATTTTGGTACATGACTCTTTTTGACCTATGGATTTCTCAGGGTATATGCCCGGTAGTGGGATTGCTGGGTCGTATGGTAGTTCTATTTGTAGTTTTTTAAGGAACCTCCATACTGTTCTCCATAGTGGCTGTATCAATTTACATTCCCACCAACAGTGCAAGAGTGTTCCCTTTCCTCCACACCCTCTCCAGCATTTATTGTTTCTAGATTTTTTGATGATGGCCATTCTGACCGGTGTGAGATGATATCTCATTGTAGTTTTGATTTGCATTTCTCTAATGATTAATGATGTTGAGCATTCTTTCATGTGTCTGTAGGCCATCTGTATATCTTCTTTGGAGAAATGTCTATTTAGATCTTCTGCCCATTTTTGGATTGGGTTGTTCGTTTTTTTGTTATTGAGCTGCATGAGCTGCTTGTAAATCTTGGAGATTAATTCTTTGTCAGTTGCTTCATTTGCAAATATTTTCTCCCATTCTGAGGGTTGTCTTTTCGTCTTGTTTATGGTTTCCTTTGCTGTGCAAAAGCTTTTCAGTTTCATTAGGTCCCATTTGTTTATTTGTGTTCTTATTTCCATTTCTCTGGGAGCTGGGTCAAAAAGAATCTTGCTGTGATGTATGTCATAGAGTGTTCTGCCTATGTTTTCCTCTAAGAGTTTGCTAGTGTCTGCCCTTACACTTAGGTCTTTAATCCATTTTGAGTTTATTTTTGTGCATGGTGTCAGGGAGTGTTCTAATTTCATACTTTTACATGTTCCTGTCCAATTTTCCCAGCACCACTTATTGAAGAGGCTGTCTTTTCTCCACTGTATATGCTTGCCTCCTTTATCAAAGATAAGTTGACCATATGTGTGTGGGTTTATCTCTGGGCTTTCTATCCTGTTCCATTGATCTATATTTCTGTTTTTGTGCCCGTACCAAACTGTCTTGATTACTGAAGCTTTGTAATATAGTCTGAAGTCAGGGAGCCTGATTCCCCCAGCTCCATTTTTCGTTCTCAAGATTGCTTTGGCTATTCGGGGTCTTTTGTGTTTCCATACAAATTGTGAAATTTTTTGTTCTAGTTCTGTGAAAAATGCCAGTGGTAGTTTGATAGGGATTGCATTGAATCTGTACATTGCTTTGGGTAGTAGAGTCATTTTCACAATGTTGATTCTTCCAATCCAAGAACATGGTATATCTCTCCATCTATTTGTATCATCTTTAATTTCTTTCATCAGTGTCTTATAATTTTCTGCATACAGGTCTTTTGTCTCCTTAGGTAGGTTTATTCCTAGATATTTTATTCTTTTTGTTGCAATGGTAAATGGGAGTGTTTCCTTAATTTCACTTTCAGATTTTTCGTCATTAGTGTATAGAAATGCAAGAGATTTCTGTGCATTAATTTTGTATCCTGCTACTTTACCAAATTCATTGATTAGCTCTAGGAGTTTTCTGGTAGCATCTTTAGGATTCTCTATGCATAGTATCATGTCATCTGCAAATAGTGACAGCTTTACTTCTTCTTTTCTGATTTGGATTCCTTTTATTTCTTTGTCTTCTCTGATTGCTGTGGCTAACACTTCCAAAACTATGTTGAATAATAGTGGTGAGAGTGGGCAACCTTGTCTTGTTCCTGATCTTAGTGGAAATGGTTTCAGTTTTTCACCATTGAGGACAATGTTGGCTGTGGGTTTGTCATATATGGCCTTTATTATGTTGAGGAAAGTTCCCTCTATGCCTACTTTCTGCAGGGCTTTTATCATAAATGGGTGTTGAATTTTGTCGAAAGCTTTCTCTGCATCTATTGAGATGATCATATGGTTTTTCTCCTTCAATTTGTTAATATGGTGTATCACATTGATTGATTTGCGTATATTGAAGAATCCTTGCATTCCTGGGATAAACCCCACTTGATCATGGTGTATGATCCTTTTAATGTGCTGTTGGATTCTGTTTGCTAGTATTTTGTTGAGGATTTTTGCATCTATGTTCATCAGTGATATTGGCCTGTAGTTTTCTTTCTTTGTGACATCTTTGTCTGGTTTTGGTATCAGGGTGATGGTGGCCTCGTAGAATGAGTTTGGGAGTATTCCTCCCTCTGCAATATTTTGGAAGAGTTTGAGAAGGATAGGTGTTAGCTCTTCTCTAAATGTTTGATATAATTCACCTGTGAAGCCATCTGGTCCTGGGCTTTTGTTTGTTGGAAGGTTTTTAATCACAGTTTCAATTTCAGTGCTTGTGATTGGTCTGTTCATATTTTCTATTTCTTCCTGGTTCAGTCTCGGCAGTTTGTGCATTTCTAAGAATCTGTCCATTTCTTCCAGGTTGTCCATTTTATTGGCATAGAGTTGCTTGTAGTAATCTCTCATGATCTTTTGTATTTCTGCAGTGTCAGTGGTTACTTCTCCTTTTTCATTTCTAATTCTATTGATCTGAGTCTTCTCCCTTTTTCTCTTGATGAGTCTGGCTAATGGTTTATCAATTTTGTTTATCTTCTCAAAGAACCAGCTTTTAGTTTCATTGATTTTTGCTATTGTTTCCTTCATTTCTTTTTCATTTATTTCTGACCTGATCTTTATAATTTCTTTCCTTCTGCTGGCTTTGGGGTTTTTTTGTTCTTCTTTCTCTAATTGCTTTAGGTGCAAGGTTAGGTTGTTTATTCGAGATGTTTCCTGTTTCTTGAGGTAGGCTTGTATTGCTATAAACTTCCCTCTTAGCACTGCTTTTGCTGCGTCCCATAGGTTTTGGGTCGTCGTATCTCCATTGTCATTTGTTTCTAGGTATTTTTTGATTTCCCCTTTGATTTCTTCAGTAATCACTTCGTTATTAAGTAATGTATTGTGTAGCCTCCATGTGTTTGTATTTTTTACAGATCTTTTCCTGTAATTGATATCTAGTCTCATAGCGTTGTGGTTGGAAAAGATACTTGATACGATTTCAATTTTCTTAAATTTACCAAGGCTCGATTTGTGACCCAAGATATGATCTATCCTGGAGAATGTTCCATGAGCACTTGAGAAAAATGTGTATTCTGTTGTTTTTGGGTGGAATGTCCTATAAATATCAATTAAATTCATCTTCTTTAATGTATCATTTAAAGCTTGTGTTTCCTTATTTATTTTCATTTTGGATGATCTGTCCATTGGTGAAAGTGGGGTGTTAAAGTCCCCTACTATGATTGTGTTGCTGTCGATTTCCCCTTTTATGGCTGTTAGTATTTGCCTTATGTATTGAGGTGCTCGTATGTTGGGTGCATAAATATTTACAATTGTTATACCTTCCTCTTGGATCGATCCCTTGATCATTATATAGTGTCCTTCTTTGTCTCTTGTAATAGTCTTTATTTTAAAGTCTATTTTGTCTGATATGAGAATTGCTACTCCAGCTTTCTTTTGATTTCCACTTGCATGGAATATCTTTTTCCATCCCCTCACTTTCAGTCTGTATGTGTCTCTAGGTCTGAAGTGGGTCTCTTGTAGACAGCATATATATGGGTCTTGTTTTTGTATCCATTCAGCCAGCCTGTGTCTTTTGGTGGGAGCATTTAATCCATTTACATTCAAGGTAATTATGGATATGTATGTTCCTATTCCCATTTTCTTAAATGTTTTGGGTTTGTTATTGTAGGTGTTTTCCTTCTCTTGTGTTTCTTGCCTAGAGAAGTTCCTTTAGCATTTGTTGTAAAGCTGGTTTGGTGGTGCTGAACTCTCTCAGCTTTTGCTTGTCTGTAAAGGTTTTAATTTCTCCATCGAATCTGAATGAGATCCTTGCTGGGTAGAGTAATCTTGGTTGTAGGTATTTCTCCTTCATCACTTTAAGTATATCCTGCCACTCCCTTCTGGCTTGCAGAGTTTCTGCTGATAGATCAGATGTTAACCTTATGGGGATTCCCTTGTGTGTTATTTGTTGTTTTTCCCTTGCTGCCTTTAATATGTTTTCCTTATATTTAATTTTTGACAGTTTGATTAATATGTGTCTTGGCGTGTTCCTCCTTGGGTTTATCCTGTATGGGACTCTCTGTGCTTCCAGGACTTGATTAACTATTTCCTTTCCCATATTAGGGAAGTTTTCAACTATAATCTCTTCAAATATTTTCTCAGTCCCTTTCTTTTTTTCTTCTTCTTCTGGGACCCCTATAATTCGAATGTTGGTGCATTTAATGTTGTCCCAGAGGTCCCTGAGACTGTCCTCAGTTCTTTTCATTCTGTTTTGTTTATCCTGCTCTGTAGTAGTTATTTCCACCATTTTATCTTCCAGGTCACTTATCCTTTCTTCTGCCTCAGTTATTCTACTATTGATCCCATCTAGACTATTTTTAATTTCATTTATTGTGTTTTTCATCATTGCTTGGTTCCTCTTTAGTTCTTCTATATCCTTGTTAAATGTTTCTTGCATTTTGTCTATTCTATTTCCAAGATTTTGGATCATCCTTACTATCATTATTCTGAATTCTTTTTCAGGCAGACTACCTATTTCCTCTTCATTTGTTAAGTCCAGTGTGTTTTGAGCCTGCTCCTTCATCTGCTGTGTGTTTTTCTGTCGTCTCATTTTGCTTATCTTACTGTGTTTGGGGTCTCCTTTTCACAGGCTGCAGGTTCGTAGCTCCCGTTGTTTTTGGTATCTGTCCCCAGTGGCTAAGGTTGGTTCAGTGGGTTGTGTAGGCTTCCTGGTGGAGGGAACTAGTGCCTGAGTTCTGGTGGATGAGGCTGGATCTTGTCTTTCTGGTGGGCACGTCCACGTCTGGTGGTGTATTTTGGGGTGTCTGTGGCCTTATTATGATTTTAGGCAGCCTCTCTGCTAATGGATGGGGTTGTGTTCCTGTCTAGCTAGTTGTTTGGCATAGGGTGTCCAGCACTGTAACTTGCTGGTCGTTGAGTGAAGCTGGGTCTTGATGTTGAGATGGAGATCTCTGGGAGATTTTTGCTGTTTGGTATTACGTGGAGCTGGGAGGTCTCTTGTGGACCAGTGTTCTGAAGTTGGCTCTCCCACCTCAGAGGCACGGCCCTGATGCCTGGCTGGAGCACCAAGAGCCTTTCGTCCACACGGCTCAGAGTAAAAGGGAGAAAAAATAGAAAGAAAGAAAGAAAGAGGCTATAATATAGTGAAGTAAAATAAAGCTATTGTAAAGCAAAGCTATACAGACGAAATCTCACCAGAAGCATATACATATACACTCACAAAAAAAAGGAAAAGGGGAAAAATTAATATCTCCTGCTCCCAGAGTCCACCTCCTGAATTTGGGATGATTCGTTGTCTATTCAGGTGTTCAGCAGATGCAGGCACATCAAGTTGTTTGTGGAATTTTAATCCGCTGCTTCTGAGGCTGCTGGGAGAGATTTCCCCTTCTCTTCCCTGTTCGCACAGCTCCTGGGGTTCAGCTTTGGATTTGGACCCGCCTCTGCATGTAGGTCGCCTGAGGGCATCTGTTCCCCGCCCAGACAGGACGGGGTTAAAGGAGCAGCTGCTTTGGGGGCTCTGGCTCACCCAGGCCGCGGGGAGGGAGGGGTACGGAGGAGGCGGGGCGAGCCTGCGGCGGCCGAGGCCGGCGTGACGTTGCACCAGCCTGAGGCGCGCAGTGCGTTCTCCCGGGGATGTTGTCCCCGGATCCCGGGACCCTGGCAGTGGCGGGCTGCACAGGCTACTGGGAGGGGCGGTGTGGAAAGTGCCCTGTGCTCACACACAGGCTTTTTGGAGGCGGCAGCAGCAGCCCCAGTGTCTCATGCTCGTCTCTGGGGTCCGCGCTGATCGCCGCGGCTCGCGCCCTTCTCTGGAGTTCGTTTAGGCGGCGCTCTGAACCCCCTCTCCTTGCGCGCAGCGAAACAAAGAGGCAAGAAAAAGTCTCTTGCCTCTTCGGCAGCTGCAGACTTTTTCCCGGACTCCCTCCCGGCTAGCTGTGGTGCGCTAACCCCTTCAGGCTGTGTTCATGCCGCCAACCCCAGTCCTCTCCCTGCGATCCGATTGAAGCCGAGCCTCAGCTCCCAGCCCCGCCCGCCCCGGCGGGTGAGCAGACAAGCCTCTCGGGCTGCTGAGTGCTGGTCGGCACTGATCCTCCGTGCGGGAACCTCTCCGCTTTGCCCCCCGCACCTCTGTGGCTGCGCTCTCCTCCGTGGCTCCAAAGCTTCCCCCCTCTGCCACCCACAGTCTCTGTCCGCAAAGGGGCTTCCTAGTGCGTGGAAACCTTTCCTCCTTCACAGCTCCCTCCCACTGGTGCAGGTGCCGTCCCTATTCTTTTGTCTCTGTTATTTCTTTTTTCTTTTGCCCTACCCAAGTACGGGGGGAGTTTCTTGCCTTTTTGGAGGTCGGACGTTTTCTGCCAGCGTTCAGTGGGTGTTCTGTCGGAGCAGTTCCACGTGTAGATGTATTTCTACTGTATCTGTGGGAAGGAAGGTGATCTCCGCATCTTACTCTTCCGCCATCTTCTCTCCTCCCTTGTTTTTTTCTTTCTGACTTCACTCTGTATGACAGTCTTTATGTCCATCCACATCTCTACAAATGACCCAATTTCATTCCTTTTTATGGCTGAGTAGTATTCCACTGTATATATGTACCACATCTTCTTTATCCATTCCTCTGTTGATGGACATTTGGGTTGCTTCCATGTCCTGACTATTGTAAATAGAGCTGCAATGAACATTGTGGTACATGACTCTTTTTGAATTATGGTTTTCTCAGGGTATATGCTCAGGAGTGGGATTGCTGGGTCATATGGTAGTTCTATTTTTAGTTTTTTAAGGAACCTCCATACTGTTCTCCATAGTGGCTGTATCAAGTTACATTCCCAGCAACAGTGCAGGAGGGTTCCCTTTTCTCCACACCCTCTCCAGCACTTATTGTTTATAGATTTTTTGATGATGGCCATTCTGACTGGTGTGAGATGATACCTCATTGTAGTCTTGATCTGCATTTCTCTAATAATTAGTGATGTTGAGCATCTTTTCATGTGTTTGTTGGCCATCTGTTTGTCTTCTTTGGAGAAATGTCTATTTAGGTCTTCTGCCAAACAAGTAAAAATACCCAGGAATAAACCTACCTAAAGAGGTAAAAGACCTCTACACAGAAAACTATAAGATACTGATAAAAGAAATCAAAGATGACACAAACAGATGGAGAGATATATTATGTTCTTGGACTGGAAGAATCAGTATTGTGAAAACGACTCTACTACCCAAAGCAATCTACAGATTCAATGCAATCCCTATCAAATTACCAGTGGCATTTTTCACAGAACGAGATCTATGATTAATGCATCACTTTGATTTAGTCCCTTGGGGTTCTGAGTTGATTTTTACAGTCATAAAAAGGTAATTCTATTATTTGATATGGCTGAATCTCAAAGCTTCTTATTATTTGTACTTCTTTTGAAGCTCCCCTCCAAATATGTATAGAACTCTATATTGACTTAACTTGGTTTTAACATAATGTTAATTAAACATGTTCAAACATAAAATAGATAAAATCCCAAATGCTGATAGCTCTTATACAAACATAAAATCCAAGTAAATGTAGTGGTTCAAGATATGAAAAACTATAAAGATAATAAAATTTAAGCAAAAATATAATAAGCTAAATGATACTGCTTTGCTGACATGACATTTCTGTTTAAAATGTGAATAGAGTACTGATTGCATCATAGTCCAGCATCTTTATCCTACTGTGTATGCTGTGTTGACTCAATATGCCACAGCCTTTCCCACCCCAAACTAAAATTTATTCTAGAGCACTTCACAGAGCCCTCAGGATCTGTTCACTCTCTACAGTTTGAGAAAGGCTGGCACATAGGCTATGGTACTTGCTCAGTGCTTTACACTAATTGTGACACATTTTAAAGACCCCATGTAAATAAGTGAAGAGGGAAAAAATAAAGCAAATATAAATACGGCTTGTACTTCTAAAAAACCAAAACATTATAACAAAAGTGCTGAAGGAAACTTTTTTTAAATATAGTATTTTCTCAAGGGAGTCAAACTATTGAAATGATTGCTAGTACCTCTCTCCGCACTAGTTGTTATTATTTTTTCTTGTAGACATTTCACTAGTTCTTAGAGAATGGTCTCATGGGAAGCTGGCTCTGAAGTGCTTTTTCAGTGACTTGAGTCCACGACCAGGGGTAAGTTGCTGGCAGCCATTTTGGTGAAAGACCAATCCATAGTTAGGAAAACTGAGGCCAGTGGGTGGGTTCTAAACCTACATTGATTGCTCAATCTGAGGAAGATTATTCAGGGAAATTACTTCTATATTTTGGGAGTTGGGAAGAACACCTTGAGATATTGCTTTAATTTACCTCCTCCTATTACTGTAGCTTCAGTTGATGTTACAGCCTGATGGGGATTAAAGACGATTTACTCTTAACTTGTAATGTTTCCCAGGAATTGAAGTGAAGGATTATACACTTAGAAGTTTTACTCTTTCATTCATGGAGTGGATATTTTAGAAAGCAGCCCCACCCAAAGTTGAACTTTGTATTATGTGCTGTGACCATGAATCAGGAAACTGAGGCTGATTCTGACTGATTCCCACTTCTGTGGCTTTTGGCTCAGTATTCCTTCCCAAGACCCCCCATAGACTGAATATTGTTACATCCTTTCTTAAATAATGTTAAAATGCCTTCCAGAATATAAAATATACTGGATTTCTTTCCTATGTCATTAAGGTATTTTCTTTTTGACAATTTCATGGATATTTGGTGAGTAAGGAGAATGGTAATCTCTGGCCCTTAAAATCTGTACATGTTGTTGACATCTGTCTAGAATTCAGAATTATGCAACCCACAAATTTTAGGATGAACTTAAACATTTATGTCTATCTTCTATAATATTCAGTACAGTTAAGCTGAAACATGTAAAAATGTTTATCAGTTTTATCATTACCATTCAGTTACCATCTATTAAAATGCACTTGTTACAGTACATTGGGAAGAAAGATACATGTTTTTTCAAATATAAAGCTATTGGAAGTGAGAAAATGCTCTGTGTTGAATTTTGCATAGCAGTTTTCACAGAGATGTTTCTCTCCTTATACATGACTTCTGAAAGGCTTCTTAAGACCATTACCATTCTCCTCTGACTAAATTCCTTTTCAGAGAAGAGCTGGTTATTTTTTTAAACAAACCCTACAGAGTAGTTTTATTTTAAAATTTATTGTCTCAGAATTAAAACCAAAAAACTGTAAACCTTAAATTCAAGGAATTTTTTTGGATAGCAGGACTTTTAACTTAATCACTGTATGGACTGAAACAATACAGATACCTGAACTAAATTAAATATCATCCCTAGAATGTCTAAAAATACTGTTGTGCTATTGCTGCCTTCATCAACTAGGATTAGCCTCATTGTTCTAAATCACCTTTTGTTAGTAAAGAAAAACCTAATCACAAGATCTGCTAAGTTAAAGAGTATGTATACATGTCAGATTTTATCTGGAGGTATTGCTTGGGATAAACCCACTGCTGATGTAAATTAAATAAAAACACTTAAGATGCAGAAGAGGGACAATGATATAATAAGTTTTTGTTTATTTATCATACTTCAGACTTACTCTCAAGTGAGATTTTCTTTAAAAGTTGCATTAATGAGCAAGACCCATATGGCTTGAGATGAAGATATTGCAAGAGTGGCATAAATCCAGCTGTCCATTTCCAGCACATAAGCATATTTTATTTGCTGTTTAATTGTTTCTAGTAAAAGAATTTGCTTATGTGGTAAGTATACACAAAATATTTCGTTTTCTTTTTATATGGTTAATAATGGATATTCCATCATCATTATTATTTCACATTTATACAGCACCTTTCATTTGAGTACTTCAGGTAATTTACAACCAAATCACAAGACCATTTATGTAAATATTTTGTATGCCTATTTAGCCACCTTGAAGTTTGCCATGTGTTCATATTTGTGGAGTCACAAGTAATTTATAGGAGGTCAGTTATAATGAAAGGGATTTTATTGATTTCATTTTCTGTGTATTCAAGCTGTGGAATTGGGAAGTGGAGGCAAAGGAGGCTAAGTAAAGAGGGAAAATGTAACATGCCAACCTCAATGTTTTGCTAATTGTATGAAATACATCTGTTGGGGAGGGGAGGAAAAGGAAGAGAATTTAGGAAACATTTTAAATGTGCTCTGAGTGAAAGCAGTGAATTAACACAACACCTTTATTACTTTTAAAGTCCCCAAATATTTCAAATGATTTTTTCAACTACCTTTTAAACTGATATATTAATAACATTGTGTCCTATTCTGTACATATGCAAAAATCCTTTATTGAGGCCCACTGTGTGTCAGATACTTTATTAGACATTAGAATTTGCTCTTATATTAGAACAAGTGTTAGTTCAGAACTCATAAGCTTTCAGTCCATAGTCTGATCCATAATATATGTATAGTTTGGTTTGCAGAGTATTTTATAATTTTTTAAGTTAGCAATGTTTAAAAATTGGAAAATTGCACACAATAATCTGGATTTGGGGCTTATTTCAGAAAATCAGAAAATTTGGCAATACTGGATTCAGATTTCTTCATGACGATGGTTTGCTGCAGCCTAGTAGCCTGGCCTCTTTTAGATGGGCATGCCTACTTTAGTTGTCAGTCTCTCTCACACTCCCTAACTGGAGGTAGTTACCAGAGCATTATGTCTGAGGTGATGGAAGAAGAAACAGCAGGAGATGAAAAGGGGAATTAAGCAGGGACCAAATCTTGATGAATCTTATAGAATATCTGAAGGAGTTTGGACTTTATTTTGTGGACACTAGGAAGCCTCTGATAGACTATAAATAAGGAAATATTGTGATTTTATTTATGTTTTAGAAAAAAAACACTGATAATAGCATGAAGGATGGATGAAGGGATTGAGAATAATGGAGAGAGACTGGTTAAAGAGCCTATGGTAACAATCTATGGAGTAATGATTGAATAGAAAGCCAAATGAATAGGGTTTTGTGTTAAACTAGATATGACCAGTGAGAGACAGGTCATAGTCTAGAATGAATGCCATAATCTTTTTTTTGTGTGAGACTAAGTGGCTGGTAGTGCCACCAACCAAGTTGGAGAAGAGGTGAAGAGAAGAGGAGGTAATTTAGTTTTGAATATATTGAAGTCAAGGTTTTTGTGGGACATGCGGTTTGGAAATACATTGTAGGCAGATGGAAATATGACTCTGAAGCTCATGGGAGTGGAGGGCATTGATACCTAAGTTGGAGTTAATACACTAGTGGAAGACAAAGGCAGGAGGAAAGCCAAGACAGAATCTTGTGGAACACCAAAGAGAGAGTAGTGAAGTATAATTAAAAAGACAGTTTTTAAAATGAGGAATTGTTTAAAAGCATTTAAAAGTCAAACATAAACAACTGTTCATTAGATTTGGCAATTGGATAAAAACAGTACGTTACCGTGTAAAGTAGGAAAAGTCTGATTGTATTGTGTATTACTAGATAAAAGGAAGTTGAGAAAACGTAGACTAGATGTCCACTTCCAGTAATATGGCAGGTTAGATAAATTGGAAACTCATGTTCTTAAACCATTTGGGAAGTTTAGATAAAAAATAGTAGTTATTATTTTAAATGTATAATTGGATTCTTAAAAATGTAAAGGTAATCCCCCCCGGCCCCCAGGGCCAAAACCAAGAAGGTAACTGAAAATTGGAGTGGTGAAATGGTACAGCAGGTTCTATGAGATTTGTTAATCTATTAACCAAGGCGCTTGGCAATTAATGCTCCTATAGGGACAAGTGGTAAGGCTGTGGGCCCAACAAAGGTGGTATCTGAAAGTGAAAACTCTCATAGAAAGCTGAACTCTTTAAGGACTAACACTCAGTAAAAGGGCCTACTTAAAAAAAAAATAGTCCACCCACTAGCACAGGGAGATGTTTCGCATTTATCTGGACATTTATGGAAAAACATTCTTCCATAAGACATTATAACAACAGACTTGTCTTCATACCAGTTTGGAGTTCGAATTTGTACTACCCACATGAGTGAAGAGCCCCACGCCTTGCTATTAATATAAAAAGGTAGTCACAGCCTGGTAAAACCTCTTGATATGGAACAAAATCAAACGTAAGATCCTTCTGAATGATATAAGTTCGACCCAAAAGTTGTAGAATACCAACAATGAAGTTTCATCTAACATATGCTCAAAATCCAAAATGACAAAATACATGTGGAAGCAATCCATCAGGAATGGAGTCAGAAGATATGACAAACAATAGGAGTAAACCATTAAAACTATTGAATTGAGACTATAAAATAAGTATGTTACTAATAACTAAAACATAAGGAAAAAAACATGATACTATCAAAAAGAGAAGTAAGAATAAACATAAATCTTCTAAAAATGGAAAATAAAATCATTAACTTAAAAACTATTCAGTAGATTAAACAGTTGATTAGATACAGTTAAAGAAGATGTAAGAGAACTAGAAGATGGATCTTAGAAAATTGCTCAAGATGCAGCAAATAGAGATAAAGAGAAGGCCCAATATATGTCTACTTGGAATTCTAAAAGATGAGACCAGAGTGAAGTGAGTGTAACACCATTTGAAAGAATAATGGCTAAGAATTGGCCAGAATTGTTGAACACATGAATCCTCAAGTTCAAGAAACCCAATAAATCCCAAACATGATAAATAAAATCAAATTCTTACCTAAATAAATCATCATAAAAATGTAGAACAATGGAAAAGAAAATGTCTTATAAGTATTTGGAGACAAAAGTGATATTACCTACAATAGCTAGAAAATTAGGCTGATAGTATTCTTGTCTATAATAACAGAAATTAGAATGTAATAATAAATTCAAAGCATTGTGATAAATGCCAAGCTATAATTCTATACCAAACTGAACTATCATTCAAGAGGGAGGGTGAAATTACATTATAAAACAAAGAGAAACCAAACATTCAAAAAATTTGACATGAAGAAAAGGAGAGTCTGGATAAGAACAAGAGGGAATACAGGGTCTGAGAATAAATATTAAGATTGGAGAAACTTTATAAAGTTGATAGACTGAATGAAAGGAAGGAGATAGTCAAGTAGCCAATGAAAGGCAAGAGAGAGAGAGAGAATCATTGTTAGAAGAATGTGGAAAGGTTATGAGGCAGGGTGGAATTAAGGTTGTGAGAGAGTTAGAATGGATGCATACATGAATATGTGAGAGAGGCAAAAGCAACTTTGAGAAACTGAGGGGAAAAAAGAAAATAGAGCTAACCAAAAGCCAGTAAAATAACAGATAAAGAATGCTGAGAGCCCAGCTGAAGTCTTAAATAATGAATTGCTTATAGCGTGACTCTCACCATTTCTATTTTTGAAATAAAGAAGAATTATATATCTAAAACCGCAGCAATATCTTAATTAGAGTGAAAGCTAAAGGAAGAGTCTTTGTTGAGATTTTTAGTCATACAGTCTTCATACTCATGGCTTTGGAAATCTAAAATCAGTGATTCCAAAAGAAGATACTTTAGTTTGGAGTGTTAAACAATTTATTCAGTTATCTAAAATACTACTTATTTTCATAGTTGGCAGATATTACAATATTAACTTATTTTTGCTTTCTTTGGTAAGGCTTAGAGACTGGCTGGGATGCTGGACCTTGAGAAAAAGCACATAAATAGGTACACTCAAGTTGGTCTATGGAAAATGCAGGCCCGAAGACTAGGATGGGAGTTTGGAATTCAGAAGAGTGATGGTTTTTATGGAATTTTCTGTGTAAGAGCATAGTAAGGAGACACTTGGGGCCATGAGTTTTGTGGCAATGAGATCTCATATTTAGTTTTAAAATTTCCTTTTCATCCCTATATCTTACTGTCAATCTACATGTGCTTGGGAGACTAAAGCAAGTGATTGATGTGTAGGCATTGGGACCAAGGAGAACTAAAGAGAGGAGTAGCTTCATTGAGAAGAAATTATGGGATGGCCAGAGGTGATTGGGGCTGGGGGTTTCCCAGAGCATTGATCTGGAGCATGACATCTGATGAGGATGGCTTTGGGGAGAAAACAGTCTTCTTATTGAACAGGGTTCAATTTAAATTATAGCTGATTTGGATATTGGGGGAAAAGATTACCTTTAGAAAACTGGATACTTGAGATCAGAGATTTCAGAATTACCTTTCAAACTTTCCATTTTTATTAAAAATATATTTTTTCATATCCAGAAGACTTAGAATGCCTAGCATACTCTTTGTAGCACATTTTTATTGATAATAAACTCTCTTAGGTTTAATTGTATCTTCTCAGATGTATTCATTACTCCTAGGTTAAACTATTAAAGGAGAGAAATACATTTTATTTACCTTTTATCTCCCCTTTAATATCAATGCCAATACTACCAATACCAGAGTTCAAATCTTGAATCAAAGTCTGCTTTTCACGTTATATGTTATTTCTTCTCAGTTGATTTGTTTTCCAAAACTCCCCAAATCTGCTTCCATTTTGCTTAGGCCATGTGATCTCTAGCCATCTCTAGGTATCGCAACCACAGAAACCCTCACTCCCTTGAGCACTGCCTCTCATTTTTCCTCTAATATCATCTATTCATTTCCACCTTGTTACTCCACTCCCGCCTTTCCTGTTGCCTGGAATTCTCTCCCTGATTATTTGAGTCCTACATTCATTTACAACTCAATTTCCACGTCCTTCTCACCTACTGAATATTGTATACCTGCAATCTTGGACCTTAGAGAGGAGAAATATCTCAGTGCTTTCTTTGCATTTTTTTTTTATCATATTGGCACTACTAAGAACCCCAATGTACTTAATACACTTAATAACTATTTGTTGAATTGAATCCATATACTGTCCACCTAGGCAATTCCACATTCTTTAATAAAGAAAGGATAGCATAGGAAAATACCATATATCATGATTAAACTGATAGTATTCATATCTCTAATCTTTTTTTTTTTTTTTTACCATTTTTTTTAAAGTCTTTATTGAAGTTTTCACAATTTGCTTCTGTTTTATGTTTTGGTTTTTTGGCCAGGAGGCATGTGGGATCTTAGCTCCCCAACCAGGGATCAAACCCGCACCCCCTGCATTGGAAGGCTGGACCGCCAGGGAAGTCCCCCATATCTCTAATCTTAGCTATAGGCACTGAAACTAATAGATCAGTATTCTTTTTTATTCTAAACTCTCATGGGCTTGACTAAAGGAGTTTAAATTACACCAGTGGATCTCAATGGAATCACTATTTAGAATAAGAAGACTGAAACCATGAAATTAATTTTTGCCTTAATAGACTTTGTTCCACATTATCTTTCAACAATAGTTTTAATTCACGGAGTTAAAATGGCCATTGAGTACAGTAACTGTGAATTTTATTAGGATTCCTGTGTATTTCTCTCTCTCTCTCCCTCTCTCTCTCTCTCTCTCTCTCTCTCTCTCTCTCTCTCTCTCTCTATATATATATATATATATATAATTTGTGTGTATATTTATCCAACACCCATCTACCTGGTGTATCATCTTTAGTAATAATTTAATATTTGACTGTTTTTTTCCTCATAAATCATGTTTATTTACAATCCCTCTGCCCAGTATCCTTCTTACCTGTTTCTGTCACTCTTGGGTTAGTCCCATTGCTTCAAAATCTTCCCATTTTCAAGTCTCAACTTAATTCTTTCCTTCTCCATCAAGCCCATAGTGCTACCTCCCACTCCCCCATATTTCTCAATCACTGATCCAACATTGCTGTAGTCTGAATCACACAATTCAGTGCTAGCTACATAGTGTTTTACATAGTTTTTTACTTGATGTATGAATATTTCTGTTTTGTTTTTACTATCTTGTACATTGTGAGTACTTCTAAAACTTAGTTTTTTATCCCTCACTTTTTCAATCTGAATGAAAACAATGTGTGTAATAAAATTCTTGTTGGCTGATTATATTCTTAAAGTTTACCATTGATCAAAGTTGAAAATAAACAGGAATGTAGTGATGCTACTAGGAAACAAAAAAAGTGTCATCATTCTATTATTATTATGGTACATTATGTAAATTATAACATTTATTTTGAAAAACAGTTGATGATAATGATACTACCCCAAAAGAATTACCCATGTCTACTTCTGAAAATTTCTATTATTTATTGTGTATTTTTTGTTATATAGTCACTAGTATTTAATTTACCATTTATGCATTAATGGTGAGTTTTTTAAAAAACCCTCTGTTGATGTGTTACAGTATTGATTTCTCCAAATAGCCTAATGGTCTATTTGAATTACCAGAAAACTCTACTGATCTTGTTCTGTTTACAAGCTTCTTTTTAATCAATCTTTCAGATACTCAGCAGTCAGATTATTACCAATCTCAGTTTAAAAGGATTTATGCTCTTCAATGCCAATTTACATTCAGGTGTAAAGTGTCAAAGAAAAATTTGAGTACAGAAGTTGGTGGAGGCAATTCAATATTACTATGTTCAAAAAGAGATTACTGGTTATATTCATAGCCATTGTATTTCAACAGGATTCTGACTTGAAAATCAGGACATTAGTCAATTCTATAATGACACAATAACTAGAGGACTATAGAGACAAGTTCATGGCAGATCAATAATATTACACAAACAATACATTTCAGTAATAATATAAACATAATATTTGAGAAACAGTACCAAATCAGAGGTGTGCCATGTTTCCACTAGAGCACTAAAAGTATAGTTTCAAGGACTGAATAATTAAAAGTCTGATAAGAAATTAATATTATGAGGCATTGCATCCAACAGATCAGGAAAGAAGCAGATTTTTGGCCTTTATTAGACACATCTGAGATACAAATATAGACTCTTAAATAAGATAAAATTTGGGCTTCCCTGGTGGCGCGGTGGTTGAGAATCTGCCTGCCAATGCAGGGGACACGGGTTCGAGCCCTGGTCTGGGAAGATCCCACATGCCGCGGAGCAACTGGGCCCGTGAGCCACAACTACTGAGCCTGCGCGTCTGGAGCCTGTGCCCCGCATCAAGAGAGGCCGCGATAGTGAGAGGCCCGCGCACCACGATGAAGAGTGGCCCCTGCTCGCCGCAACTGGAGAAAGCCCTCGCACAGAAACGAAGACCCAACACAGACAAAAATAAATAAATAAATAAAATTAAAAAAAAAAAAAGATAAAACTTAACTTTAGTATATACCATCAAGTTCTATCTATGCCACTTAGAAAAAGACTAATGTGTAAACAAGGTCAATGGCTTTTGGAAAGGAATCATAACTAGTAAACTGAAAATTGTCAACACAAAGCAACATGCTAGTCAAATATTCTTGACCCCGATAGAAGATTTTCTGCCACTTGCTATTGATATTTGGACCATCTGTAAAGTAAGAATGTCCAAATTAGAGTTAAAACTGCCAAGATTTTTGTAACAGAAAATGTCTGTGATAAGTTTCAGTAGCAGTCCTGCTTCATGATAGAAACTATGAGGGAAGCAAAGGGACCTCTCCGTGCAAGGTCTGTGTGTAACTGTCACTAGAGGGAAAAAAACATACCCTTGGCAGAGTGGTGGGCTATTAGGAGTCTCTCTGTAGTAACAGAAACTTGGATGAGGTGGTCTATTAAGGCCTTCTCTTCAAGTTTTAATGCTTTATGTGGTATCCTCTGAGTCATCCCATGAGTTTAGTGCCTGGCATGGGTCTAATCTCTGAAGTCAATTTTCTAATAAAAATATGTATTTATTCTTTTTTTTTAAAATAACATAGTTGTGGAAATAGTATAGGGTTTATATTTACATGAAATATGGTAAAGGCTACATTATATTTCAAGTGCTCTACGATGTGTCTTAAGATATTATTTTACTTAGTACATAAGCTAACTGATCACTGGGAACTTAGTTTCCTCTGAGTAGTTGTTGCTTGGCAAAGAGACATATGGTTGCAGGCATTTAAATTCTTCATTAAAAATGTTTACAGGACGGAAAAAGTAATATACTCTAAAATGGCAAACATTATAGACAGTTGCAGAATTCAGCTCCAAAGACTTTTATATCATTACTTTACTACTTAGAAATAAACATTATGCCTAAACAAGTTGGTTATACAAACGACAAGTAACTCACTTCCCTGAGTAAATACTTAGGTTGAAAGTATTCCCCAAGCATTCCATCATTCTAATTTACATGGTGTACAGGGAAAGTGTGTATTTAATCATACAATTATATAGAATTTTAAAGAAGAAAGCATTTTTTTGGTGTTTTATTCTTTTAGTTGAAAAAATACAGATTATTTTATTTTGTTAGTTCTGTGGTTAAATATGACTGTATTGGTTGTCAGCAATTAAATAATTTGATTTTGATTTAGAATTTGATTTTGATTAATGTCCCGTCCACTTTAGCAGTCAGAGTTGGCAATACAGTGTTCATTCTGAGGTGGGTATGGGTAATTGCAGTGTTCCTCCTACCGTCTTCTTCTGGTCCACTCCTGTTCATACAAAAGTCAGAATACTAAGAAAGAATGACTAAGCTTGACCAATAAATAGGCCAATTCAACAGCTCTTGGGGATACTAAAACCCCATCTTGTTTTAAAAAAAGAATAGTTTAAAACAATACAATTCATCTAGAGGAGGACAATAAAAAGCAGCGGTTGAAATACTTACTGGTGAAAGAGGGAGGTGGTATTACTCTTTTTTTTTCCCCCCCCAAAAAAAAAGAAGAAAAAAACTTCAGATAAAGTTCCAGGCACTATGCTAGATAAGCATTTGGATGAAGCACAGAGGATGATAGAATACCAAAGGGAGCTCTAAGCTGGTTAAGGGTGTAACTGATATTCACATTAGCAGTGGGATTAATAGCAGTAAGTCTCTTTCCTCTTGGAATTTATGATCCAGTGACAGTACCAAATAGAGAAACATTTCTTGATAGTCGGGGACAGAAATTTAATCAAGGGTATGCCATCAATTGAACTACAATTTTTCCACTTAGATTGCCATCCACATCCTTTAAAAATAATGGTAGGCCCATATGTTACTCTAGGCATGGTTCCTTTTAGACTTCTTAGGCTTAATAAATATCTGTGAAATTTATTTCAGTGCCCAGATCTAGCTCAGTAGTCATGCCAGCAGTTCTGATGTCATAGTTTTAGAATATAGGTCATTACCAACTTGGCTTCTGATTTCTAAATATCTGAATTCCTTAGCATGACATTCAAGGCCATTTATGATCTTTGGAAGAAAAAAAAAGAAACAGAATGTTTCTAATCTCAGCTCCAATTACTCTCATTAACCTTTTCTATAGTCCTGCCAAATAAGTTACTCAATTGTTTTTCATTCTGAAGTTTTATATGGAGGTTATACAAAGCAATATTTTAAATAGATAGGAAAATTGATCCAGGAATATAAACAGGAAATTAACAAGAGAACTCCCCACCCTCTGCTTCAACATGCAAACACACACACACCCTTCCTCTAAACAAAATAAGACAACACAGCACAATAAATTCCCATTCAACATCTGAAAAGACTTTAAAGTTAAAATTAAAGAGATACAAATCAAAACATTGATTTCATTTTCACTTCAGATTGGAAAATAATAAAAATTTTTCTATTTTCCAGTGTTAACCAGAACATTAACCAGACCATTAACCAGAACATGAAAAGGAGACATTCTCATATCATACACTGTTAATAGAAATACAGTGGGGTTATTTATTTGGGCAACCACTCTGGGGGTATATTCTTAATTTTTAAAATTATCATACAACCAATTTGACTTTTGTGTGTGTAGAGTTCTATGGATCTTAACTTGTATATTGATTCATGAAAATACCATCATATTCAAGAAAAATATCAGTTCAGTCATCCCCCCAAACTCCCTTTATCACTATCACTTTATAGTTACTCCTTCTCCCCCTCATTACTCTGGGCAACTGCTGATGTTTTCCATCACTATAGATTCTAGAATGTCATATAAATGGAATCATACAGTATGTAACCTTTGAGACAGGCTTCTTTCCCTGAGCATAATGTCTTTAAAATCCAACCAAGTGTGTATGACAGTGCTACTCAACAGTAGTCTCTTTTGAAGAATAAAATGTCTTAATTTTGATGAAGTCCAATTAATCAGTTGTTTTTTATGTTTCATACTTTCAGTATTCTAAGAAACCTTTGTGTGCTTCAAGGAAGCAATAATTTCCCCCATGTTATCTTTAAAAGTTTTACAGTTTTAGATTTTAGATTTTGGTCTTTAATCCATTTTGAGTTAAGTTTTGTGTGTTGTGTTCTTCCCCGCCCCCCCCATTGGAATATCCAGTTTATTCAGGATCATTTGTTTTCAAAAGACTTGCCTTTCTCCATTTAACTGCCTTGATTCTTCTGTCACGACTCGGTTGAGCATACATGTATTGGTCTGTTTCTTGACTCTCTATTCTGTTGCACTGATCTATGGAACAGATTTTCAAAAATTCCAAACTGTCTTGATTATATGATAGCTTTATAATAAGTCTTGAAATAAGGTAGTCTAAATCCTTCAACTTTGTTGTATTCTAAAATTGCTTTGTTTACTCTAGAAGCTTTTAAAAACTTTCAGCAACTATTTTTCAGTTTTAAAATTTCTACTGTGTGTGTCTAATTTCAGTTTTACTGATGTATAATTGTACACTTATCTTACAGTTTTATGTGTCATACATCATGGTATTTTGATATACATATAGACTGTAAGAGGATTCTGTCCATTGAGTTCATTAATACATCCATCTCCTCCATATTTATCTTTTTTTTGGTGAAATTCTATACTCTTAGCAAATCTTAATTATATGGGACAGTGTTATCAAGTATAGTCACTGTGTTTTACATTAGATCCTCGGAACTTATTCATCTTACAGCTGAAAGTTTATATCCTTTTACTGCCCTCTCCCTCTCCAGCCCCTGACAACCACTTTTTCACTTTCTATTTCTGGATTTGAGTTTCACTTTTTATTTTATTATTATTATTTTTTTAGATTTCACATGTAAGTGATACCATGTAATATTGTATTTCTTTGTTTGGTTTATTTCAGGTCCATCCATATTGTTGCTAATGGTAGAATTTCCTTCTTTCCTGTGGCTGAATAATATTCCATTTTATACACATATATACACACACACACCATATCTTCTTTATCCATTCATCCATTGATGGGTACTTAGATTGTTTCCGAATCTTGGCTATTTTGAATAATACTGCTATGAACATGGGAGTGCAAATACCTCTTTGAGATCTCGGTTGGCAGGTTTTTTCTCTCAGTACTTTGAATATGTCATGCCACTCCCATCTGTCATTCAAAGTTTCTGCTGAAAAATCTGCTGATGGTCTTATGGGGGTTCACTTGTGTGTAACAAGTTGTTTTTATCCTGCTGCTCTTAAGATTCTCTCCTTGTCTTTAACTTTTCATAATCTGTGTGTCTTGGTGTGGGTCTCTTTGGGTTCTTCTTATTTGGAATCTTCTGGGCTTCCTGGATCTGGATGTCTGTTTTCTTCCCCAGGTTAGGGAAGTTTCCAGACATTATTTCTTTGAATAAACTTTCTGCCCATTTCCCTCTCTCTTCTTCTGGGATCCCCTATAATGCAAATATTGATCTGTTGGCTGATATCCCATGATTCTCTTAAGCTATCTTCACCCTTTTTCACTGTTTTTTTCTTTTGCTCCTCTGATTGGATGAATTCAACTGCCCTTTCTTCGAGTTTGCTGATCATCTTAGTCTGCTGTTGAATCCCTCTCTTGAATTTTTCAGTTCAGTTATTGTATTCTTGAGCTGTGTGACTTCTGTTTGATACTTTCTTATATTTTCTACTTCTTTGTTGTAGTTCTCACTTTATTCATGTATTGTTCTCCTGACCTTGGTGAGCATATTTATGACCATTATTTTGAACTCTCCATTAGGTAAATCACTTATGTCCATTTCATTAAGGTCTGTTTCTGGAGTGTTATCTTGTTCTTTTGTTTGGAACATTTTCTCTGTTTCTTCATTTTCCTTGACTCTCTTGGTTGGTTTCTGGCCTTAGGTAAAACAACCACCTCTCCCAGTCTTGATAGAATCATCTTGTGTAGAGTTGAAAGCTATTATTTAGCCCAGTCTGAGCTCTAGGTTGTCTCTCGAATCTCTTGATTGTCTAAACTGCCTTTTTTGTTTCAGTGGCTCCCAGTAGTTGAAGGTGGGCCAAGACCTGTCATTGTCTTAAAGGAGAGAATCTCAGTCAGCACTTAGATGCAGGCTGATTGCAAGCCAGACCCTCAGGCAGCAGTTTTTGAAGTATAAAAATATACCTGTTTCAGGGGAAGACTGGAAAATGGCCACATCTGTCTGTTCCCTCTGTGTTGAGCCCTGGGGGATAGCCAGTTAATAACCATTTGTTTGTTATAGTCCTGTGGGACTATATTGAACACAGGTTCTGCTTTGAGTGGGCCAGAGGGAGAATGTGGAGACGGCACCTGCTGGCTTCATGGAGAAGCTGAGAGTTGTGTGTGTCTCCTCCTGACTGTATATCACTGCACTGGGGGCAGGGTTTTTGGTAAGAGTGTGTCTCAGCCTTTCCTACCCATATCCATGTAGGTATGTTTTCATTTACACAGTGTGTAGGAGTCTCTTGGCTATTTTCTGGATTTCTTTCAGAGGAATTTGTTCCATGTGTAGCTGTTGATTTGCTGTGTCCACGGGACTAGGTCATTTCAGGAGCTTCCCATGTTACCATATTGGATCATAACTCCATGTATTCTCTTTGTAATGTCTGTTATTCTGCTGAGAATGCATCTTTTTTCATTCACTTTAAGTATTTTTCCTTTATCTCATGAAGCTCAGTTATAATAGACTATTTTAAAAGACTTTGACTAATAATTCTAATATCTGGGACATCTCAGGGTTTTTATCTCTTGATTATCTTTTCCCTTGAGATTTCCCTTGACATTTTCTGCTTTTTATGTCAAGTGATTTTGGATTGTGTCTTGGACATTGTTCAGATTTCCCTTGACATTTTCTGCTTTTTATGTCAAGTGATTTTGGATTGTGTCTTGGACATTGTTCAGACTCTGAGTGCTAATATAGGTCTCTAGAAAATATTATTGTTTTCATGTTAACCAGGCCATCAACCTGGCTAGGGTTGTGTCATAACATCTGTTTGTGTCTTCTGTGGGAAGTCATTCAAATTTCAGTTAACTTCTCTAAGTCTTTTCTATGACGGTTTCGGTCTGTCTTATGAATGCATTACTGAGGGGTTAGGCTGAGCCTTGCATGGATTCATATACAGAATTAGGCAATCTCCTTGTGGAGGTTTCTCTCCTTCAGACTTCCTAACCGCCCCCCTCCCCAAACTATCTGTCCATAAGGACTCTTTTCCTGATTATTCTGGACAAAAAAGATGAATTTTCTATCCAGTTTTTTAAAGCCCACAATGACATGTTGCTCTGCAACTGGGACCTTTCTCAAGGCAAAGTTGGGAGAGAAGAAAATAACATAACAGTCATTTCTCTAGGTTTTTCACTCCCCTGTACAATCTTCCTGTCTCTGTTTACTTGTAGAATTTTCAGCCAGGTAGTTAGTTGTTGGTTTTCTGTTTTGCACAGAATTTTTAGTTTCAATCAGAGGGAGGGATGGGCATTAGTGTGCTATGCCATCCTACTAGAGCCAGCCTCCTTCCTCTTTTGATTATTATTTTTAAAAATAAATGATAGACACTATTTCTATAATTGGACCATTTTAATTAGGGATACATCAGTTGAAATCTAGATGTGCAGGTTGTAAATCTATTTATCTTTCTAAAATGGCCTCTTTTTTTCTTTCTCTGTTTTAACCTGGATTTGAAATTGTTGGGCAAGTCAGAGCTATTTCAAGCCCCTAAATGCATATTTTTGTGCAATTTCCTAATCTTTTAATGTCATGTTTATCAAAAGAACTGCTCCATGATGATGATTTTGCTAATCTTTGTTAATTCAGACTTGCTCTCTGGTGATTTAATGAATACTGAATAGAAAAGATTCTATTACTGTTTTGAACAAGGATTGCTTTTTTGCATTGTCTGCTATTTGCTCTGCCTTTCACTTTAGTAAGCAGCCAGTTCACTAGTAGGATCTGCCTCCTGTTCTTTCACACTTGATTGTGTTCATTGCCACTTACTGTGGGGTGCTCTCTTTAATTAAATCCTTGGTAATGGACTGACAGCTTACCTCACAACCAAAACCTACCTTAAATGCTTCATCAGTTTGTCAGATATTTATACTCTGCCTTACAGCTTCTCAGTCTACCTTTTTGCTATGGCTGTTACTGACTGCACACAATGTAACCTGACAATCCCCATTTTCTCCCAAGCCCTCCAGGTTAGGAACAGCAACTTCCTCCCTTTGCCTAGAGACCTACAACGACCTTGGCAGTGAATGGCTGCCTCACAAATGATGCTTATTGTCAACATTGTCCCCTCTCCTCCCTCAGCTGACTCAAGATCATTAATTAGGACCAGATAATAGCACAGCCCAGAAGGAAACAATATACTGACCCAAAGGACTGTAAGGTCTGGCTAATGCATACCAGCTGGAACTGGGGAAACACACGTGGGAGAGGGTGTTGAGGGAATTGGACCAGAGAGGGGAGATATAAGGCTGGGTAGGGAGGAATGTATTGGCAGCAGTCTCCTGTGACTCATGGTTTAATGTCCTGGCAAGGACACTTGGAGTTGGCCCTGATATGCTGCTGGGATTCCTTGAAGCATGGCCACAATTATGTGCAGTTAATTGGGTAGAGATTCTAGAACTGCCTTGGCAGAGTATTAAGAAAGGGATTTGAAGGCTTGAGGAGGGAAGCTTTTAGATTGGGCTGATTATGTGAGAACAGAGTACCCACTAGCTGACTAGATTCCTCAGCAAGGCCAGGAAGAAACTTCCTTCATTAAGCCATCAAGAAGTAAAGTCCTGGTGAGTACTTGCATTTTTGAAAAGCTCACTGGGGGTTGTCATCTTCTACTGCTAAGCCAGTATTGACAGTAGGGAATATTGCCATTTAACTAGACTCTTTAGTATTAGTTGGGTAGATAGGGTTCTAAAACAGAAAAGGATCAAATGGCAGAATTTACCTGATGACCACAAGGTATAATATAGGCAGTAAAGCGAGAGTGGCAACCAGGAGCCTTGACTTGCTGGAAGCTGTGTCAGTGACTAATAAAACATTATGTTTTTAGGAATGAAATAGGTAGCTGACTAGGGTTTTGCTTAACCTGTTTAGCCTAAAAATAATAATAATAAAAATCCAGGGCTGACAAACAGAAGGCTGATGTCAGCCATTGCAATGGAAAATTATCCCTCACCAGCTTCCAGACATAACCGAGTTCTCATAGTCACAGCACATTAATTGAAGCAAAAGCAGGTTCCCTATGACTGGCAATTAAAGCGCAATAAAATGAGGTATGCCTGTATAACAAAGGTTAAGTTGTGGGGTCAGAATGAGTGAATACATGGCTTTTGACAAGATTTGATAGATAAATTAAGGAAATGATGTTGAGATGAGCTAAGTTCAGGTGTGAAAATGTGCTACTAATATTCACCTCAGTAATTCATGTTAAACTTTTCTTGGAATTTCTTTTATAGGGTTACTCATACTGTTTATTAATAACACAAACATTACCTCTGCACTTAGAATACAATCACATTCTTTTTCATTTGGTATTTATTTTTTGTTTATTCCTGGAAAACACAACTCTCCAAGGTTGGGGGTTAGGTATATTATGATTTCTATTATTGGGGGGGTGGGAAAACAAACTGGCAGACGTCTCTGGATTTCTTTCTCCTCTTACTGAGCTTAATCTCTAACAATTTACTTGCAAAAATAATAACCAACTAAAAAATATAATGGCAAAAATTAATCATTTTTAGTAATGACATCAACAACAATTACGACAATATGTCAGAATAAACTTAACAAAAATGGCCAGGACCTATGTAAAAATGGTTGTAGAACTTTAGGAGGCACAAAAGAAAACATTCCTTGGTGGAGAAAACCTCAACATTTCAAACACTTAAATCATCCCCAAATTAATCTACGCATTTAAGTATTTACATCTCTTTCAAGACCCCAGGTTCTTTTTTTTTTTTAAGGAAAATCTAATATGATTATAAATTTCACCTGAAAGAATAGTAATAGCCATTCCCCATTGGTCAAGGGCTCCCACTCATGATGCCGTGGTGGATGTTACTCAGGAGGACTTTCACAAGCTGCTGCTGGTCTCAGCTAGGGCCAGATGCTGCTAGGTAATACCTTCTATTTCTTTTCTTTCCAAGCGTCCTGCAGCTACATCTCATGGGAGAATCCAAGCCAGACTCTATGGGGAAACTATAATTTTAGACTTTTACTCTGTAATGCAGTAGAGAATACAGGTAGGATCAGGGATGATGTCAAGTTGAAAATAGATAATCTGGCATAGCATTCTACCTCTGAAAATTCTGTTGTGTGAGTGTGGCAGGTGGTATTTTCTCAAAATGGCCACAATAATACCTTCTAACCCACATAGTCTTCTTACAGTGTGACTTAAATACTCCCCCTAGTAAGAAGTGGTGTCCCTATTTCCTCCTTGAACCTAAAAGAGCTTGTGACTACAGTGGAAGTTACTGTATAACTTTTGAAGCTGCATGATCCACAGTGATATAGCGTCCACCTGGCTCCCTTGAGACACTCACTCTTAGACTCCAACCACCATTTTGCGGGGAAGCTTAACCCTCCCCACATGAGGCGTGCTTCGCTGGGGATTGTCAGCAATTGAGAATTACACATATGGTCAGGTGTTTCCCTTTCCCTTTGATGTCAAATACATTGCTGCTATCTGGTTCCCTTCTGTCCTTAGCAAATATGGCTTCCTTGGGATCCTGGAATAGTATAGAAAAGATAAAGGCTAATGTGGTCTGCAAGGTCTTAGAAAATTATTAACCTCAGGATATCACTGCATCATGGATGCAAGAAGCATGATATTTCAGCCCTCTCAAAGCAAAACATTTTTACAAGGTTTTGTAAGTAATACTGACTTCCTGCATAGTGAAGTCTTTCATAATCTCTTCTGGAATTGGCAGTTACCATCTTGAAAAGCTTCCTTTCCTTATGGGCATACAGGAAGAGCTAACTGAAGAAATAAGCCTGAAAATGAGACCTTTTTGTACAGTTTCCTGGTTCAGACTTTTGTCCTAGGTCTCATATGTGTAATCTCTTGGCATCTTATAATATTCAACACTTGCTCATTAGCTTTGGAAAATTTCCTAGGTGAATCTGGGTAATTCCAACACTTTGCAGTCACAGGTACCCTGAAGTCCAATATATCCTGAAAAAAAGTGTAGATGAGGGGAGTTCCTAGAATTTGTTATCAACAGATGGCTCTATCTACAAGTCAGGAAATTAAGATGGTGGAGGCCTATATAAATAATGTCTAGGAAGAGAAAAAAGAAGAGGGATAGAAGTGTGTGCACACATTGTGCTTGAAACTCAAACGTTTATTGAATTAAAGGATGAATGAGTAAAATGAAATACCCACTCCTTTCTCATCTGTACTCTAGGTATCCAATGTAGAGCATATCTGTCATTTTAATATCTACTCCTAGAGCGTTTGTAGATTCCTTTTGCTCATGCTTTAAATTAGTGTTCCTAAATGTATGGTGAGGCTAAAGCTTAGCATTTTGAGATACTGATTTTCACATGCATGTACATTATTAATAAATGAGTGATATGTATATTGTGGCTAAAAAACAAAACATTTCAAAGAGCTAGCGCTCTTCCCTCTGACGTGGCCCCTTCACACCTCATCCTGTCTAGCAAGCCATATGTATTCCATTCCTCATTTAGAGTTTTCCTAAGAGTTTAGTGACTTTTCCTTCAGTCCACAATGTAGCAGTCCTCTCCTGGGCCTCTGAGCCCTTCAGCACTTCTGTCCCTCTGTGCCCTTTTAGATTGACCTTAATAGAACAAATTGGTTTTGCAATTCTGCTCCACAGAGTTGAGAGCTGTCCCCAGTCAGCTCTCACCAGGCATGCCACCAAAAGGCTACAGTGGTGGCTTGAAAGGTGCATATTGGATTGAGAGCTGATGTGGTTGGTCGTTTGAAAGATATATGCCAGAAATCGTGCTTTATGCTGAGTTTGCCTCATATACTCATTAAAAAGAAATGATCAGGAGCTTAGTTATAACTAGAAATTGTATCACAAGAATTCAGGTCAACAAAGTCCGTTACATTTTTCTATTTATGCAATATTTATTTCTTGACATTTTTACTCTGAAAATAGTCACATCGTCAGAAAAGTTAGCATGTGGCTACGTTTGCTTTATCCTTTTTTCCTTTCTTCCTGTTTTTCTCCCTAGAACTTATCGCTGATTACTTCAGCATACATTTCCGAAGTGTAAGGACATTCTTGTACATAATTTCAGTATTTTATCACACCTAAGAAAATTAATGATACTTTCATAATGTCATTTAGTATTTAGTGCAACCCAAACTTCCCCAATCGCCCCCCAAATTTTTTTTCCTTTCTCAAACACTTTTCTTCAGAGAAATATCAGGAGGAAAGAAAAGAATATTTTCATCTTGGTGATACCTTCTGATGTTGTCTGGATGGGATTCCTCTCCTTCTCTCCCTTAGATTGTGTTTTCATCTCTTGTTTCTACACACAGTTAAGACTAGGTGACTAGAAGGCAGCCATGATGTGGGTTTGTCATCTCCTGTGCAGGAATGTCTGTGTATGTTAACTATCTCTGTGTAGGGAGGCTTGAGAAAATGATGCATGATGCCTGTCCTCTGACTGCAGAAGAGGGGAAAGGATCTGATTTTTATTCCTAGTGCTCTGGGCACATTTGAGCACTTATTTCAGATTTACCTTGATATAACAAATTGGTTGTGCAATTCCTCTCCACAGAGTTTGAATCTCATCAAACTGCTAACAATAAACACTTTATATCTGGAGGCACTTCGGACATTTGTGGCGTTTTTCTTTATATAAATTGAGAAGTATACAGCTTAACTCCTTCTCATTGCTGACTGCAGTGTTTTTAAAGTGTATGCTGTTTTTTCTTTGAATCGTTTTTTTATTTCAGTTCTTACTTTTGAAAGTGTCAGTGTCCCCCATACCTTTCTTTCTAGATGCTTTTTAGAAATGGTGCATTTCCTCCTCGCTAGAATATTTTCCTAAAACCAAAAGCATGCTATTGTTGTCTTCTTTTGTGATGTGCGAATTTTACTTTTCAAAGCCTTTTAACAGATTTTTAAATTAAAAAACAAAGAAGGAGAGTAACTGCTAATTTTAGAATAGAATCTTTTGGAGAAATGTCAACAGGTTAATTTGCAGGGGAAATTAATGGTGAGGCTACTGGACTGTGAAAATAAAAGGAGAAAATTTGACTGGGTTAAATATTCAACTGTGACCTTGTAGAACAGCCCTTCAATTTGGCACTGAAAAGACAGACCAGTGACCCAAATTGGACTCTTTTTAAAAATTTTCTTTGGACTAATGGAGTTAAATTGTGATTTTTCTGAGAACCATCCTTTCCAACTTAAGGGCAAGAATGTGATTTCTAAGTAGGCCCAGCTTTGGCTTGTGTAGTAACAGAGCCTCAAATAGAACTTTCTACTTTGAGTATGGTAATAGGATTAAGTGGGAAGCTCTTAAGAGGAGCAAATAATGAGAGCAAATATGAGCTTGAAATATAATGATGCACATTACATTTTAATATAATACTTTAATGAGCCTAATGATATTTAAGCTTTGGCAAATGTATTATGGCATTTCAGCATCTGAATGGATTATGTATTCTCTAGTGCTGTGTTAGGTACACAAATAAAATCTCATCTTTGTAAACATTTATTAACTTTAACACTAAAACTGAGTTCTACTAGAAAAATGTACCTAATTTATATGGAAAAGCATGTGGAGAATGCGCTTCACATTTCACAAGATCACGGCTGGGCTGTAACTTGTCTTGTTATTCATGAGTTTGGGATTTTACAAGCCAAAGAATGGCATCCAACTTCACATGATGAGGATACTATTCTGCAACCTTCTAGGGCTGATGTCATTCTTCTCCCATAGCATCAACTCCTCAGAGACTACACGCCATTAATTGAAACCTTTGAAGTTTCATTGCAAAACGTGAACTAAGGGCGTTAGAACTATTCTGTTTTACTCAATAAGCAGTGGTGGAACATCTCTCTTACTAGGTGAGGTGGTACGAAATAAAACCTCCATCATCTCCCTACCCTGACCTTGGCGTAATTGGGCATTAAAAGTATGTGTAATCTTAATGTGCAAGACACAGTTTAAAATGTTAGCTGCTGATAGGGGCTATAATGTAGACTGTTAGAAATGCCCTACTCCGACATCCAACCCCCAGCTGGCTGGTCCTTTGTGCAGCAGCTCGTTTCTGCAGCAAGTAGGTATTACCCTCTGTCTCCTTTCTCCTAGATCACTAAGCTCTCTACCTTGACCGATGCTTAGAACTTCTGCAGGCTCACTGAAGAGTTTAAAGGAGAAAAAGTTCCTCCTGGCCATTAGAGGCTTTTCGTGACACTAATCTTTCCCTAGTAGAGGCATGGAGGTGGAGCTTTTGCTGTGCCTGCTGCTTAGATAGAAAGCTTGACCTCCTTGAGCGGCTAGTGTTGCATCTGAGGCTATAAATCTGTTTAGCCTGGCATTTGCGTGTTGCCCCACTTCTTATTTCTTGACACTACGGGGCGATCTGAGGTGCCTATCTGGGAATGTTGCTGAGAGCCCATTAAATAAGGCTTCTCAGGTTGTGCTCTTTTATTTACATTCCCAGACTAGTGTTCTCTCCATGCAAGCACCAATCTTCCTTTGTGTTAAAGATGGGAACCTTTGCTTTCTCTAATAATAGGTTTTAAATCAGGAGTAAGAGAACTTGAACTCAGTCGGCGTGGAGGGCAGAACATACGGTGCGGTGAATAAACAAAGACCTAGAAGGCTTTTGTCAGCCTAAAATACTCCCTGCGACTGTGTTTGATAAAATAATAATAATTACAGCGATGGCTGACGCTTGTTACTGAAAACCTGTAATTTCTAACAGCTGTGGCATGACCATGACAACACCAGCACATGTAAAATAAAATGTGTGTTTCTCTGAACTGAGATTGCCCATATATGTAAATATCCTACTTACTGTACCTGCTTTTTTAAATCAGTGATTTACCTGAAACACCATCAAGCTTTATACATTTTCAAAAGATTTACCTTTTGAGCTTTTAAGAAATTTTGAAGCCAATGAATTCTTCTAAATAAATAAATTAATATGGCTTGTCATAATATATAGTTAGATGAGATTGGTCATGCCATGGCTCAAGTTATACAGATGCTGCAAATCTAATATTAACTAAACAGTTATTCAATAGGCAGAAATTTGCCCTTTTCCCCAGCATTAGTACCATCAAGGAACGATAGAAGGAGAGGGGTTACATAGGTGATTTTCATAATAACCAACTAGTATCTTACCAACTTTGCATTTTCACTGCCATTACAGTTTATTAAGAGGAAGAGTAGAGCCCCTGCAGTTCACTCTTTTACATTTTGACAGACTTTATATTATTTAACATTATTTGCTAAATAAATACCTACTAAGTGCAAGGAAGACACGGTGCTTGGTCTCAGGGAGAGTAAACGAATCAGGTACCTGCCACAAGAATCATCTAATTTATTACAAGTTAACTTGAAATAAGAACTTTAAGACTGGAATATAACTATGTAACTATAGGTATTCAAAGGTGACAGTTTGCAGTTTGAGACAGGAAAAGCCTCCAAAGGAAGAAGCCAGGATTATGTGGTTGCAAGTGATGACAGAAATGGACCCTGGTTAGTTTAAAGGAAATGTGATTTATTTTGCTGCAGTTGTGCAGATACTTAGGAGTCAGAGTGAGGAGGGGGACAGGGCTTGCATAGAAAGAGAGCAATACTTCTCAGAATTAAAAGGTGTTCAAGGCAGACAAATCCATGGGTGGGCATTACAGACCTGGTATTTAGCTGTCTCGTTGATTTCAAGAGGCAGAAATAAGGAGGGAGGGAGGGAGGGAATCTAAGCGAAGAAGGGGTAGGGGCAAGAGTGCGGACTTGGGAGGCTTCAGGTGAGAACACACATTGTTCACTTGGGTGAGGCAATCATGTGCATATTTTCTGCACTTCCAACTCAGGGCAGAATCCGAATTTGGAGACAAAACTTTTCTCATAGGTAAATTTGTATCAGAATGTGATTATATTCCTTTAATTCTTTTTTTTCTCCAGCAGTTTCTGATATTATATATGTAAATATAAAATTATGTGTCCATCAACAAAATGAATTAAATCCTTCCTAAGTTGGTGTGAAATCATAAATATGTTTGAAAACAATACTACATGCTGATTTTTTCATAAACAATTTGATATCCCTTCATAGCTTGGATGAAGCTGCTTGGCTCAATAGGGAGGAAGAGAAAAAAACACAATATTCTGGCCTCTGGTCCTGAAAAATAATAGTGGTTGATTAAATGCCAGTTGGTTGTAAATGATAACCCACATAAACAGTGGGAAGTCATTATGCTTAAGCAGTGAATTCTAATTTAATTTTATGGCTTTTGGAAATAAAATCCCTTCGGCCAGTCAGCAGAAGCTAAGGAACGGTGACTGAGGTGAGTGTTGGAAAGGCTGTAATTCTGGTAGGCCAGCTCTGAGGTGACCTACCCGTGCATTAAGTAACTGGCTACCTAGATTCTTTCCTCATTCTCCTAATGATGGAATTTTATTGTGTAATCACCAATGTATAGATCCTACATTCGTACAAAAGCCACTCCACCAAATTTGTGCTTGATGTCCATGTGTTTCAGTTGTCTATTGTATTGCTGTACAGAAAAATTATTCAAAACTTAGTACCCTTACATCTAAGATGTTTGTATGTCTGGACTCCATCAGGGGTTAGCTGGCTGATTCTTCTGCTTCATATGATATCATGTGGGGTCCCTTGGTGGTACCCAGTTGGTGTCTTGGCCAGTTTGAAGGAAGCAAGACAGCTTCACTCACAAGCTTGATGTTTTGATGGTGGCAGTTGGAAGGCTGGGCTCGACTGGGCTCCTCTTTTTCTCCATGTAGTTGTAGGACCTCTTCATGTAGTCTCTCCAGTGGGATTATGAAACGTCTTACAAGGAGGGTCAGGTCTCCAAGAGACCAGTGTGGAAGCTGCCAGTCATCCTAAAGATTACGTCTGAGGCTGGAATAGCATCATTTCCACTGTGCACTGTTGGTAAAAATAGTCAAAAGGCAGCCCAGATTGAAAAGGAGGGTAAATAGAATTTACCTCTTGATGAGAAGGATATCCAAGAATATGTGGTCCTCTTTAATCCACCCTTTCACGCACAAACAGAATATACTATAGAAATGAATCTTGCAAAAAACCAAAACTATGAATATGTATAGTTACATGACCTTTACAGGTCACTGGAAAATTTTTACTTACAGTCAAACTGTTCCTTCATCTCAGTGAACAAATGCAGTCCTGCTGAACAAGTGCTATCTAGAGCAGATTACCACTGGGTCAAAGAACACTTTAAAAAGTAAGAGATCTTTACAGATTTCTCCCTATGAAAATCTGATGTACCGAACTGGTATTTCACTAGTGCCTTGGCCTCTATTTCCTTTTGTGACTACTTGGATTGTCCTCGTCATCTAAGGCAATTCCTCCTCAATTATTTGCTCAATATGCACATTCTTGGCTTTTCTCAAACACTAAACTGTATAGCTTATTTGTTGGATGTTGTAGATGTGCATCTCAGGCAACAGATGCAATACACCCTGTTGTCCTGGCAGCACACATACTTTAAGCACCACAGTGCTTCTCCGAACCCTGTTAAGATTGTCTGTTGTGGCACTGACTGACAATAAGTCAGTGCCTTTTGGCATTGATTTGGCTTTATAGTCAGAAGACAAAAAGGGATTACCTTTCAGCATCGTGTGTTGGGGTTGTTGATCTAATCTGATCTACACAGGGGCTCATATACTGATGCAGGTTGTATTAGGCAGGCATCTGGAACTGTCTGGCTGAAAGAAAGTTATTGAAAATCAGAACACGTCAGGCAGAATTAGCGTAGCAGTCAAATGGTGCCAATACAGGTGCAATATTGGCTGACTGCTAGAATATGTCACATAGCAACACAGTCACACTCAGTCAAGGAAGAAAAAGTTACATAGACATGGTGTGAGAACAGAAAATATCATAGACTATTGACTAGATAGCCTTGACAGAGTTGAATTTATTCAAGCACTTACAAAGCCTACTGAGATTCACTTCTCAGTATTTTAAAATGTTTTGTATCAGAAGAGGAAAAACAAAATGAGAAGTGAAAGGTAGTTTCTAAATTTTACTTTTGGATTTCCTTCTCTGCTTCTGTGCTTCAATTCAATAAGCATTCATTGGGAACCCTCCTACACTGTTAGTGGGAATGTAAATTGATACAGCCACTATGGAAAACAGTATGGAGGTTCCTTAAAAAACTAAAAATACAACCGTCATATGATCCAGCAGTTCCACCCCTGGGTATATATCTGGAGAAAACCATAATTCAAAAAGATGCATGCACCCCAATATTCATTGCAGCACTATTTACAACAGCCAGGACACAGAAGCAACCTAAATGTCTATCTACAGATCAATGGGTAAAGAAGATGTGGTACATATATACAATGGGATATTAGCCATAAAACGAATGAAATAATGCCATTTGCAGCAACATGGATGGACCTAGAGATTATCATACTAAGTGAAATAAGTGAGACAGGCAAAGACAAATATCATATGGTATCACTTATATGTGGAATCTAAAAAAGTGATACAAGTGAACTTATTTACAAAATAGAAACAGACACACAGAAAACAAACTTATGCTTACCAAAGGGGAAAGGTGGGGGGAGGGATAAATTAGGAGTTTGGGATTAACATACACACACTACTATATATAAAATAGATAATCAACAAGGACCTACTGTATAACACAGGGAGCTCTACTCAGTACTCTGTAATAACCTATATGGGAAAATAATCTGAAAAAGAATACGTATATGTATAACTGAATCAGTTTGCTGTACACCTGAAACTAACACAACATTGTAAATCAACTATACTCCAATGTAAAACAAACAAAAACAATACAGTAAGTACCCTACACACGAACCTTCAAGTTAAGTACCCTACACACAAACCTTCAAGTTGAGAACTTTCTTTTTTTTTTATATATATCTTTATTGGTGTATAATTGCTTTACAATGTTATATTAGTTTCTTCTGTACAACAAACAAAGTGAATCAGCTATATGTATACATATATGCCCATATCCCTTCCCTCTGGAGTGTCCCTCCCACCCTCCCTATCCCAGCCCTCTAGGTCGTCACAAAGCATCGAGTAGATCTCCCTGTGCTATGCGGCTGCTTCCCACTAGCTATCTATTTACATTTGGTAGTGTATATATGTCAGTGCTGCTCCCTCACTTCGTCCCAGCTTACCCTTCCCCCCATGTGTCCTCAAGTCCGTTCTCTACATCTGCGTGTTTATTCCTGCCCTGCCACTAGGTTCATCAGTACCCTTTTTTTTTTTTTAGATTCCATATATGTGCATTAGCATACAGTATTTGTTTTACTCTTTCTGACATACTTCACTCTGTATGACAGACTCTAGGTCCATCCACCTCATTACAAATAACTCAATTTCATTCCTTTTTATGGCTGAGTAATATTTCATTGTATATATATGTGCTACATCTTATCTATTCATCTGTTGATGGACATTTAGGTTGCTTCCATGTCCTGGCTATTGTAAATAGTGCTGCAATGAACATTGTGGTGCATGTATCTTTTTGAATAATGGTTTTCTCAGGGTATATGCCCAGTAATAGGATTGCTGGGTCATATGGTAATTCTATTTTTAGTTTTTTAAGGACCCTCCATACTGTTCTCCATAGTGGCTGTATCAATTTATATTCCCACCAGCAGTGCAAGAGAGTTCCCTTTTCTCCACACCCTCTCCAGCATTTATTGTTTGTAGATTTTTTGATGATGGCCATTCTGACTGGTGTGAGGTGATACCTCATTGTAGTTTTGATTTGCATTTCTCTAATGATTAGTGATGTTGAGCATCCTTTCATGTGTTTGTTGGCAATCTGTATGTCTTCTCTGGAGAAATGTCTATTTAGGTCTTCTGCCCATTTTTGGATTGGGTTGTTTGTTTTTTTGCTATCGAGCTGCATGAGCTGCTTGTATATTTTGGAGATTAATCCTTTGTCAGTTGCTTCGTTTGCAAGTATTTTCTCCCATTCTGAGGGTTGTCTTTTCATCTTGTTTATGGTTTCCTTTGCTGTAGAAAAGCTTTTAAGTTTCATTAGGTCCCATTTGTTTATTTTTTATTTTATTTCCGTTACTCTAGGAGGAGAGTCGAAAAGGATCTTGCTGTGATTTATGTCATAGAGTGTTCTGCCTATGTTTTCCTCTAAGAGTTTGATAGTGTCTGGCCTTACATTTAGGTCTTTAATCCATTTTGAGTTTATTTTTGTGTATGGTGTTAAGAAGTGTTCTAATTTCATTCTTTTACATGTAGCTGTCCAGTTTTCCCAGCACCACTTATTGAAGAGGCTGTCTTTTCTCCATTGTATGTTCTTGCCTCCTTTGTCAAAGATAAGGTGACCATATGTGTGTGGGTTTATCTCTGGGCTTTCTATCCTGTTCCATTGATCTATATTTCTGTTTTTCTGCCAGTACTTTGTAGTATAGTCTGAAGTCAGGGAGACTGATTCCTCCAGCTCCATTTTTCGTTCTCAAGATTGCTTTGGCTATTCGGGGTCTTTTGTGTCTCCATACAAATTTTTTGTTCTAGTTCTGTGGAAAATGCCATTGGTAATGGGATAGGGATTGCATTGAATCTGTAGATTGCTTTGGGTAGTATAGTCATTTTCACAAGGTTGATTCTTTCAATCCAAGAACATGGTATATCTTTCCATCTGTTTGTATCGTCTTTGATTTCTTTCATCAGTGTCTTATAGTTTTCTGCATATAGGTCTTTTGCCTCCTTAGGTAGGTTTATTCCTAGGTATTTTATCCTTTTTGTTGCAGTAGTAAATGGGAGTGTTTCCTTAATTTCTCTTTCTGATTTTTCATTGTTGGTGTATAGGAATGCAAGAGTTTTCTGTGCATTAATTTTGTGTCCTGCTACTTTACCTAATTCATTGATTAGATTTAGCAGTTTGGTGGCATCTTTAGGATTTTCTATGTATAGTATCATGTCATCTGCAAACAGTGACAGTTTTACTTTTTCTTTTCCAATTTGGATTACTTCTTTTCCTTTTTCTTCTCTGATTGCTGTGGCTAAAACTTCCATAACTGTGTTGAATAACAGTGGTGAGAGTGGACATCCTTGTCTTGTTCCTGATCTTAGAGGAAATGGTTTTAGTTTTTCACCATTGAGAATGATGTGGGCTGTGTGTTTGTCATATATGGCTTTTATTTTTTTTTAATTTGTTTTATTTTTTTATAAATTTATTTATTCAATTATTTTTGGCTGCGTTGGTTATTGTTGCTACCTGTGGGCTTTCTCCTGTTGCGGCGAGCAGGAGCCACTCCTCGCTGCGGTGCACGGGCCCCCTCACCGCGGTGGCCTCTCCTGCTGCAAAGCATGGGCTCCAGGCACGCAGGCTTCAGTAGTTGTGGTGCACAGGCTTAGCTGTGGCATGTGGGATCCTCCTGAACCAGGGATTGAACCCGTGTCGCCTGCATTGGCAGGCGAATTCCCAACCACTGTGCCACCAGGGAAGTCCCGTGGCTTTTATTATGTTGAGGTAGGTTCCCTCTATGCCCCCTTTCTGGAGTGTTTATCATAAATGGGTGCTGAATTTTTTCAAAAGCTTTTTCTGTATCTATTGAGATGATCGTATGGTTTTTATCCATCAGTTTGCTAATATGGTGTATCACATTGATAGATTTGCATATGTTGAAGAATCCTTGCATTCCTGGGATAAACCCCACTTGATCATGATGTATGATCCTTTTAATGTGCTGTTGGATTCTGTTTCCTAGTATTCTGTTGAGGATTTTTGCATCTATGTTCATCAGTGATATTGGCCTGTAATTTTCTTCTTTTGTGCCATCTGGGTATCAGGGTGATGGTGGCCTCGTAGAATAAGTTGGGGAGTGTTCCTCCCTCTGCTATATTTTGGAAGAGTTTGATAAGGATAGGTGTTAGCTCTTCTCTAAATGTTTGATAGAATTCACCTGTGAAGCCATCTGGCCCTGGGCTTTTGTTTGTTGGAAGATTTTTAATCACAGTTTCAATTTCAGTGCTCATGATTGGTCTGTTCATGTTTTCTATTTCTTCCTGGTTCAGTCTTGGGAAGTTGTACTTTTATAAGAATTTGTCCATTTCTTCCAGGTTGTCCATTTTACTGGCATATAGTTGCTCGTAGTAGTATCTCATGATCCTTTGTATTTCTGCAGTGTCAGTTGTTACTTCTCCTTTTTCATTTCTAATTCTGTTGATTTGTGTCTTCCCCCTTTTTTTCCTGATGAGTCTGGCTAATGGTTTATCAATTTTGTTTATCTTCTCAGATAACCAGCTTTTAGTTTTATCGACTTTGTGATTGCTTCCTTCATTTCTTTATCATTTATTTCTGATCTGATCTTTATGATTTCTTTCCTTCTGCTAAATATGGGGTGTTTTTGTTCTTCTTCCTCTAATTTCTTTAGGTGTAAGGTTAGGTTGTTTATTTGAGATTTTTCTTGTTTCTTAAGGTAGGATTGTATTGCTATAAACTTCCCTCTTAGACCTGCTTTTGCTGCATCCCATAGGTTTTGGGTTGTCATGTTTTCATTGTCATTTGTTTCTAGGTGTCTTTTGATTTCCTCTTTGATTTCTTCAGTGATCTCTTGGTTATTTACTAGCGTATTGTTTAGCCTCCATGTGTTTGTATTTTTTACAGTTTTTTTCCTGTGATTGATATCTACTATCATAGTGTTGTGGTCTGAAAAGATGCTTGATACGATTTCAATTTTCTTGAATTTACCGAGGCTTGATTTGTGACCCTCGAGAGATCTATCCTGGAGAATGTTCCGTGTGCACTTGAGAAGATTCTGTTGTTTTTGAATGGAATGTCCTATAAATATCAGTTAAGTCCATCTGGTCTAATGTGTCATTTAATGCCTGTTTTTCCTGTTTATTTTCATTTTGGAGGGTCTGTTCATTGGTGAAAGTGGGGTGTTAAAGTCCCCTACTATGATTGTGTTACTGTCGATTTCCCCTTTTATGGCTGTTAACATTTGCCTTATGTATTGAGGTACTCCTATGTTGGATGCATAAATATTTACAACTGTTATATCTTCTTCTTGGATTGATCCCTTGATCATTATATAGTGTCCTTCTTTGTCTCCTGTAATAGTCTTTATTTTAAAGTGTATTTTGTCTGATATGAGAATTGCTACTCCAGCTTTCTTTTGATTTCCATTTGCATGGAATATCTTTTTCCATCCCGTCACTTTCAGTCTGTATGTGTCCCTAGGTCTGAAATGGGTCTCTTGTAGACAGCATATATGTGGGTCTTGTTTTTGTATCCATTCAGCCAGTGTGTGTCTTTTGGTTGGGGCATTTAATCCATTTACATTTAAGATAATTATTGATATGTATGTTCCTATTGCCATTTTCTTAATTGTTTTGGGTTTGTTTTTGTAAGTCTTTTCCTTCTCTTGTGTTTCCTGCCTAGAGAAGTTCCTTTAGCATTTGTTGTAAATCTGGTTTGGTGGTGCTGAATTCTCTGAACTTTTGCTTGTCTGTAAAGCCTTTGATTTCTCCATCAATTCTGAATGAGATCCTTGCTGGGTAGAGTAATGTTGGTTGTAGGTTTTTCCCTTTCATCACTTAAAACATATCTTGCTACTCCTTTCTGGCTTGCAGAGTTTCCGCTGAAAGATCAGCTGTTAACCTTATGGGCATTCCCTTGTATATTATTTGTTGCTTTTCCCTTGCTGCTTTTAATATTTTTTCTTTGTGTTTAATTTTTTTAGTTTGATTAATATGTTTCTCAGTGTGTTTCTCCTTGGGTTTATCCTGTATGGGACTCTGTGCTTCCTGGACTTGATTGACTCTTTCCTTTCCCATGTTAGGCAAGTTTTCAACTATAATCTCTTCAAATATTTTCTCATACCCTTTCTTTTTTTCTTCTTCTTCTGGGAAGACTGTAATTCAAATGTTGATGTGCTTAATGTTGTCCCAGAGGTCTCTGAGACTGTCCTCCATTCTTTTCATTCTTTTTCCTTTATTCTGCTCTGTGGCAGTTATTTCCACCATTCTGTCTTCCAGCTCACTTATCTGTTCTTCTGCCTCAGTTATTCCACTACTGATTCCTTCTAGAGTATTTTTAATTTCAGTTATATGGTGTTCATCATTGTTTGTTTGCTCTTTAGTTCTTCTAGATCCTTTTTAAATGTTTCTTTTATTTTCTCTATCCTGTTTCCAAGATTTTGGATCATCTTTACTATCATTACTCTGAATTCTTTACCAGGTAGTTTGCCTATTTCCTCTTCATTTATCTGGTCTTGTGGGTTTTTATTTTGCTCCTTGACTGTAAGATATTTCTCTGTCTTCTCATTTTGTGTAATTTACAGTGTTTGATGTCTCCTTTCTCTAGGCTACATGGTCGTAGTTCCTCTTGCTTCTCTTCTCTGCCCCCGGTGGTATGGTTGGTCCAGTGTCTTGTGTAGGCTTCCTGATCGGAGGGACTGTTGCCTGCATTCTGGTGGGTGGGGCTGAGTCTTTTCCCTTTGATGAGCAGGGCCGTGTCAGGTGGTGTGTTTTGGGGTGTCCGTGAGCTTAGTATGACTTTAGGTAGTCTGTGTGCTGATGGATGGGTTTGTGTTCCTGTCTTGTTTGTTGTTTGGTGTGAGACGTCCAGCACTGGGAGCTGCTGGCAGTTGGGTGGAGCTGGGTCTTGGATTCAGATGGAGGCCTCCATGAGAGCTCTCAGTGATTCATCTTCCCTGGGACTGGGAATTCTCTCGTGGTCCAGCATCCTGGGCTCGGTGCTCCCATCTCAGAGCCTCAGGCTCGACTTCTGGTTGAGGGACCAAGGCCCCACGTGTCACTCATCCCATCAATAAAGGGGATTAAAAAAAAAAAAAAAGATTAACAAGACCCCAGACAAATGGTAAAAAGTAAAATCAAAGAAAAAGAAACAAGGAAACACACACACAAAGAAATAAAAGCAGAACCAAATAAATCAAAAAGCAAGAGAACAACCAAACAAAAGAACCCAAGAATCAAATCAAACAATTGAGAAGAAAGCTGACAAAAACACGAAACCAAAAACAAAATGAAAGCAGAGTGCTAACTGAATAATGAAGCAAAAAAACAAAACAACCTGACAAAAATGATAAAAAAAGAAAAAGAAAAAAATAGAAAAAGAGAAAGGGGAAAGAAGAACAACAGAAAGGCAACGTAGAAACAGAAATATAAAAAAATAAAGTAAAATAAAAAATATATTAAAAAAAAAGACAAACAAAACCCCAGAGAAATGGTAAAAACAAAATCAAGCAAACAAAAACAGAGACAAGGGAACAAACACATGTAATAGAAACAGAAACAACCAAATAAAAAGCAAGAGAACAAACAGACAAATAGAACTCAAAAATGAAATCAAACAATTAGGATTAAAACAACAGAAACACATAGCCTAAAAAGAAAACCAAAGCAGCATTCCAACTGAAGAATAAAGCAAGGAAACAGAACAAACCGATAAAAATGATTTAAAAAAATAATAAAGTAAAATGGGAAAAAACACAGGACAACAGAAAAGCAAAGTACAAATGGAAATATTTTTTAAAAAGCAAAATATATTAAAGAAAAAGAAGAAAACAATGGAAAAGAACACAGAACCACAGGAAAGCAAAGTAAAAATAGAAATGTATAAAAGAAAAAATAAAACATATGTTGTAAAACATGGAGATCCCAAAAGACTAAAAACAACCAAACTAAAACACCACCACCAAACAAACAAAAAAAGAAAGAAAAAGAAACCAAAAAAACCGCAAAAAGCTAGAACCAACAACAGAATGAATCAAAACATAATAAAATTAATAGTAATAATTATGCTTCCCTGGGGTCTCTGCTGTAAGTGCCCTTGCACATGCCATGAGCCACAGCCCACCTCCGCCTCCCTAAGAGGCCCTCCTCTGCCTCTGGGCTGGTCTCTGGACCTGCTGTGGGCCCTGTGGGGACCACTTAGACTCTGATCTGGCCCATTTCCTGCATGTGCTGCCCCCAAAGTCCACAGCTGCCACAGCTAGACCGTTTTCATTTGTGGGAACCCTCATTGTCTACTCAGATATTCCATAGATGGAGGGTCTACCTAGCTGATTGCAGGGATTTAATCTGTGGCTTGTACAGCTGATGGAAAGATTTTTGATCTTCTTCCTTAGTCACCCTGTCCCTGGGGTTCAGCTTTGGTTTTATCCTCACCTCTGCATGTGGTCCACCCACAGGAGTCTGGTCCTGAGGCTGCCTTGGAGCTCTTGGGTCTGCCCCTGTGAGGACCAGGCACAGAGGTGGTATGACTGTTTGGATCTCCAGTGGAGCCCTGGCGGTGCCAAATGTGCAGGGAAGCCAGCAGCCATGGGCACAAGAGATATGGCCCTAGTGAGGGCCTTTTCTGGTGCCTGGCGTAAGGTGTGTGAAGGCCAGCCCTGGCCCAGCTTTTTCTGGCATGCAGCAGCAGGCCTGCAAGGGCCAGCCCTGAGGGTTTTTTTTTTTTTTAATTGCCCTGAAGCCAGCACATGAGGGCCAGCTCTGAGGGGGCTTTTTTTATTGCTCAGCACCCGGCGTGCAAGAGCCAGCCCTGAGCGGGCTTCTTTTATTGTTGTTGGCAGGCACCGGCGTGTGGGGAGAGCGGCTACAATAGCAGCTCCTCCCCCTGCATGTGACTCAGCAATAGCACCCTGCTTCCATGGCAGTCTGGTCTTCCTCCATAGGCATTCCCTGCTGCAGATTGCCTCCCTTCTATCCCCTCAGTTCGTCTCCCGACAGCCAACAGGAGTTCTCACTCTGGGCCTGTTCTCCAGTCCCCATGCACCAGCTCCCAGCCCCCTTGCACACCTGTGAACGCACATCCCAGTCCGGGGCACATAGGGCCATGGTATGGACCGTCTGCCACAGATCGGCCTCTACATCCTCTTCTGACAGCCTCTAATGCTTCCCTTCTGTCCCAGTCAATTTCCCCACAAGAGGGGGGGTTTCCCAGAATTCGGGAATCTCTCCTCTACTTCAGCTCCTCTGTCCTGGGGTGCAGGTCCCGTCCCGCTTCCTCTCCTCCTCCTTCTCCCTTCTTTTTTTCTGTCCTACCCAGTTATGCGGGGATCTTTATAGCCCTTTCTGGTGTCTAAGATGTTCTGTTAGTTTTCAGCCAGTGTTCTGTGAGAATTGTTGCATCTATAGATGTATTCCTGATGCATCCGTGAAGGGAGATGATCTGCACATCCACCTGCTCTTCCGCCATCTTGAATCTCCCACTGAGAACTTTCAAAGATGTGAATGTGCCATTTGCGTGTCCAATCACGTAAATTAGTTCACGTGTCTGGTGTATTGTCACGTGCATACAAGTGACAAGTGGTTGTGCTTTTGTGTACTGTACAGTACTGTATAGAGTACAGTAGTACATTATCTTTATTTCAGCCTACGATGTCTGGAAGCAAGTGTAGAAGCATCAGTGATGTAGCTGGTACTGCTATGAAGCGTCAAGCGATAACGAGCAACTTAGTGACCCTCAGCAAGAAGCTGGAGCTAGATCTGCAAGAGGACGACTTCACTGAACTCCTTGCTGTGCAACGTGAGGAGCTTATTAATGAAGACCTGATGGAATTGTGGGCCCAGAGAAAGGATGAAAAGAGACAAGAGGAACAAGAAGTAACTGAAGAACTGATGAGATTCACAACACGGGAAATGGCAAGGGGATTTTCTTTATTTGAGGAGGCACTGTTAGTTTCTGAGGCACAGGATCTGAACATAGAACGGTACACAGAGGTTGCAGCAGCCATTCAGAATGCAATCCAGTGCTGCTGTATCATCTATGACTAGAAAAAAAGAGCTACTACCCAGACATCAGTGAATCATTTTTTCAAGGGGTAGACAGAATTGAATCCAGCAAGGAAACAGAACCTGTGCCATTAACGTCAGGCATGGTAAAATTACAGCTTGCCCTCCATCTCCTATTGCTGATGATCCTTCAGCTCTACCATCTCCTACCTCCTCTCCCTCCTCCAGTCAGTAACTCTTCTTGCCTGTTCACTTGATGCCAGCCCCTGTATGCCAGCTGTTGTACTGTACTACTGTACTTTTCAAGGTATTGTACTGTAAGGTTAAAAATGTTTTCTGTATTTTTTGTGTTTGTTTTTTATATATTATTTGTGTGAAAAGTATTATAAACCTATTATAGTACAGTACTATATAGCTGATTGTGTTAGTTGGGTACCTAGGCCAACTTTGTTGGACTTATGAACAAATTGGACTTACGAACACGCTCTCAGAATGGAACTCGTTTGTATGTAGGAGACTTACTGTAAGCATTTATTAACTTATACCTGTTGAGCATGTTTTTCTTTATTCATACATTCAGCAGGATTTACTGAGAAATTGCTACATACTAGACACTGGGCCAGGAGCTAGAGACTTGCTGGTGAGCAAAAACAGGCATAGTTCCAGGCTCTAAGGAACTTTTAGACTATTTAGGGAGATAAATAAATAAATAAATAGTATATTATTGCAATTGAGATAAGTGCTAGTATTAGGTGCCTAAATGCTCATATTTTAAAAACTGCATTTCAGACTGTTTACAGATACAGAGTTTATTTCTTACTCACTCTACAGCTCAGCATAGTTGTTCCTGTATTAGGTAGCAATCTAGGTATCTCTTCATGGGCAGCAACTTGGGGAGAGAAGTTCCTTTCATCTTGCAGCTCAGTTCTTTTCTAGACCTTCAAGTTTTCTTTTTTTAGCTGGAATGTGGGGGGAAAAGAGTGGAGGACTCTGTGTGGGAGGGTTTTATGGGCCTGGCTTAGAAATGGCATACCTCACTTCTGTTCACATTCTGTTGTTCACAATTCAGTCACATGATCAAGGGGAGGATAGAAAATAGAATCTAGTTGCGTCTCCCAGAGGAGGAGAGAAATTTTTAACTAATCTACTAAAACCTATGAATGAAAAGAACAGGGTGCTTTCAGATGTGATAAAGGAAAAAAAAAGTATAAGACATAATATCGTGAAGCTTACAGTTTTGTTGTTGAAATACACTAATGAGATATTTAAATAATACTGAAAGGTAATCTGTATTTGAATAAAGCAGAGCATCAGAGGAGGAATCTTTTGCCATCATTGATTCTAATTCCATTCTTTATATAGAAAATGGAAGTCCAAGTTCTTATGATCCATGAACATGGGATATCTTTCCATTTGTTTGTGTCATCAATTTCTTTTATCGAAGTCTTGTAGTTTTTATTGTACAAATCTTTCACTTCCTTGGATAAATTTATTCCTAAGTGTTTTATTGTCTTTGTTGCTATCGTGAATGAGATTGTTTTATTTCTCTTTCAGATATTTCATTGTTAGTGTGTAGAAATATAATTGATTTCTGTATATTGATTTTATATTCTGCAACTCCACTGAGTTTGTTGATTAGTTCCAACAATTTTTTAGTTGAGTCTTTAGGATATTCTATATGTAAGATCACATCATCTGCAAACAAAGGCAATTTTACTCCTTCCTTTCTGATTTGATTGCTTTTATTTTCTTTATCTTGCTTGATTGCTCTAGCTAGGACTTCCAGTACTATGTTGAATAAAAGCAGTGATAGTGGACACCCTTGTTAAAGTATTTGCTAAGGTAGAATGGCTAGTTTAGTATCATAACTGGGTCACATATTTTTCGGAGAAGTTTATAATGCTCAGTGTCCACACACACACACACACACACACGTCCTTACCTACATAATTGACTCCTATTTTCTGTTTACCAGCAGATAAGCCAACATTTCCAGTTAAAGGTGCTTATTCCCAGTGCTGAACTTTCTTTGGAGGAATCCAATCAAAGGGACTTGGATCCACAGTCAAATCACTGCCCACAACTGGTCAATACTATTTGCCAGAGAAACTCATGCATGAAGTCCGACCTTGAGTAATTGGTCTGGTAGGTTGGGGCCAAAACTCTTACAAATACATTTTAGAGCTATCTTTCTTGGAGGCTTGGCAATGTGCCATCTGGCCATGGAGTCTGACTGAGAGTTGAGCTCTTCGTAACCTCAGGAATGGTGGGAGCTGAAGCCTGGGCTAGCTTCAAGGCCACTCTTACATGGGAGAGAGTAGCAACTTTCATTGCATATCTCTATATATCGGTTAAAAATAAAAAGCCCTTGTGTTGGAAAAAAATCAAAGTTTGGCCAGTCTTTTTGGAGTCAGTTTCTGAGGTGAGAACAGAAGGAATTGGAGGTTGGCTAATAGAGACTATCAGTCACTAAACAAATTGGTGCCTATGTCTTGTCCAGTCTTCCATATATTATGTTTTCTGAAAGTGATATGAATATTATGTAATGTGCAAATCAAGGGGTTAGAGAATTGAGGGTGGGTAGTTTTGATATGAGTAACACTTAGGGAAATGATAGGAATTAGGCAGCGTCTCTCAAAATACACTTTGCAGATGTCCCACTTCCTAATCCCCTAGGGAGCCTAATAAAATGCAGATTCCTGGGCCACTTGTAGATTGAAGAGTGAAACTCTTGGGCTTTTGACCTGTGAACCTGTATGTTAAACAGAGCTCCCTTTATCTTAAAGGATGACTTCTAGAGAGGGATGGAGGAAAACCTGAGCAATGGTATTGGAATATAAAGCATCAAATCACTCTTGTGTATTTGCCTATGTCAGTTTACTAAGTAAAAGTTTACTTAGTAATTCCAGATTTGGATCTGATGAAAGGCTATCTCTATATATGATCAGATCAAATATATAATTTATTCTTGCTTCTTTCAGACAACTAATCAAAAATAATTGTCTGCTGTGACTGCTGTTCTCTAGAATCAGCTGTCATGGATTATGTTTGGTATGTCAGAGGCCTTGTGAGAATCAGCTGTCAGGCATGGAATAGAATTGTACAGTTGCTATAGGTCAAAGGAGAGAGCGTTTTTGCTCATGGAATTTTGACTTTGTGTCAAGGGTTGTATAGCTAGTTATATTTAACAAAAGTGTGGTTCCCAGAAAGTCTCATGAAAAATCCTAAAGCACTGAAATGTCTCCTGATTATGACAGATTCATATTATGAGTCTAAAATTCCTTATGGTGATTATGAGATACTAAGTAAACATTTTTCATGCTAAATCCTGATCATAAGATTTTTATTAAGGGTTTTAGAGGGACTCATACTTGAAACTCTGAATTTGACTTTCTTGAAATTATTCTATATTTCCGGTAGATGCTAATAAGTTGATTATGTTGATGTTTTTTTCATTGATAATATTAAAGAGTATAGAAGGAGTTCAATAAGTACTTTTACAATTAATGCTCAGTAAAGAATCCAGAGTTCTTTGTGAACTGTTAATAAATACAAAACTATGGAATTGCCAATCGTGGCATGCCATCAATCATGGGGAGTTGGATACTAAGACTCTTGGTTCCTTCTCATAGCTTTCACCCCCTCTAGGGTTAGCCATCAGTCATATAGAATATATTTGGTTTGTAGGTATATTTAATTTGGAAGACAGAGCTCGTTAAACTTTTTAAAAATTAAATGAAGCAATTTGAAAATTGGATGATTCCCATAAAAACTCAGCTTTCTGGATTCTCATGAAAAGTCAAAACATGGGCCATGTTCCCCTATGGCAGAGGTCAGAAGTGGCCCCTCTCGATGCTCAAGTGCTCTCCAGCATATGATGCTTCACTCATTTATACTAGCTGCTTCTGAGTATGAGAACCCTCAAAGGCTTGAGGCTCTTGTTAAAATGATCTGTCCCCAGCCTTTTAAATTTCCAATACCCTTCACTTAGGATCCTCTGAAGATGACAACTTACTCTCTGAGAGAAAACAAACCACTTGATTACATTTTGTAAAGATGTATGTGTGTGAGAAATATACAAAGGCGCACAGTTAGAGGTACACAAAATTCATCTAGATTTGTTAAGCTTAAAAGATGTATTCCTGTTTTCTGTTGGGTTAAGAAGCAGAGTTAATAAAATGAGATATAATAGGGGGATATGTGAACTCCTAGATTTACTCAAGTATGAATACACAAATTCAAATACCTACATACAAAGTCAATTAGGAAATGCAAGATGATAGAGCTATAATTTGGTAGTATTTTTATGAAGACGGTGTTAGTGAAGAGTTCAGTACGCATCAGTAGAGCGATATGACTACTTTTAAAAAGATGCAAAAAGAGGCATGTTAATAGAAATGTACCAATCATGGAAACTGTGGTCTTTTGTACTCTGTGTTTGTCAAACTGGGTATGGAGGGATGTTTTCTCTGAAGTTTTAAAAAGACGTTGACCACAGAGCTCCAGGAAATGTGAGAACAGGTGACTGCGATGGAGAAGGGCCTAGGAATTAAATCATATAAGGAATGATTGACGAAGCCATGTTTTAACCAGAGAAGATGGAAACGGGTTAAGGAAATAAGCAAGACCTTTAAATATTTGAAGAACTCTTATACATCTGAGGGTGTACACTTGTACTCTATGATTCCAAGGAGCATAAAATGATAAAGACTCATGTAGTTTTTAAAATGTGGGAGAAGGCAAACTTCAGATTGTTCAGACAAGTAACACTGAAGACTGTGTATCGAGACCTAAGAGGTCTGTGTTAACAGATGGATTTAGACCACTTAGTAAAGAGATAGAGATGACAAGGGCCAAGATAGACAAAACAGAATCTTGAGAAGATAACTTACTTTCTTTTTTTCTTCTTTTAGAATTTTAAAAGTTTATAAAAGTCACAAAGACATCAGACACAAAAAAGTCTAAGTAAAATTACTTTGATTACTATCGTTTAGAGAAAATGACTATTAACAATTTTGGTTATTGGCTTTTAAATTCCTTATGAGAAATTATACATACAACTTTTTCTTTATCAAAATTGAGGTTCTACTATAGAAATTTTCCTGTAGTGTTTCTTTTTCCACTTCAAAATACATAAATGCCCTCTTCTTTCATATTTGTGTGTATTTAAATTATTAGTAGCACACTATATTATACTGTATTCCTATATCATAATTAAAAGTTAAAAATTCATTTGTCATTGGAAATCTGTGCTGTTTCCTATTGTGAAAAATGATGAAATATATTATGTAATTATTTCTGTAGGATATATTCCTCAAATGGGATCATAGTATCAAAGGGTATGCATTCTTTTTAGGGACTATGACATATATTACAAGTTTCCCTAGAAAAAATGTTTTACAACTTACACTCCTGCCAGCTGGTAATGATGGAGACATTTTCTGAATACCTATATTAAATTCACTGTTGTCATTGAAGTTAGAAGTTTTTTCCAAGTTTAACTTTTTCTGTAATTAAGTACATATTTTTTTTATTATTAAAATTTTATATATTTTTCACATCTTACATTTATATTTATTTTTTGGGTAATTATATGTTCATATGTTTGCCCATATTTTCAGATGTTCATCTTTTTCTTACTGGTTTTCAGAAGTTTTTAAAAAAGTTTATAAAAGCTGTTAGCCCATTGTCTTTTATATAGTTAAATGCATCTTCTTGTTTATCATTTATGTTTCAAACTTATTTATGATATATAGATAGATAGATAGATAGATAACTGATGGGTCTAATATTTTATCCTCCTTGGAAGCTAATGAGTTAGCTTGCTACAGTTTCATAGATGCTGGCAAAAGACACGAGACTTCTGGATATTTACAGCAATAGCAGTAGCCAGAATGTCAGCATTTTCTTTTCTTTTTTTTTTTTTCAACTTCAGGAAATTTAATATTGATACAATATTTTTATCCAAGCAAACAACCATATGCCAGTTTTTTAGTTGACTAATAATTTCCTGTGTAGCATTAATTCTTTTTTTTGAATATTTGCATTTTATTTATTTTTTTACACAGCAGGTTCTTATTAGTTATCCACTTTATACACATCAGTGTATACATGTCAATCCCAATCTCCCAATTCATCACACCACCACCCCCACTCCCCTGCCACTTTCCCCCCTTGGTGTCCATACAATTGTTCTCTACGTCTGTGTCTCTATTTCTGCCTTACAAACTGGTTCAACTGTACCATTTTTCTAGGTTCCACATATATGTGTTAATATACAATATTTGTTTTTCTCTTTCTGACTTACTTTACTCTGTATGACAGTCTCTAGATTCATCCACGTCTCTACAAATGACCCAATTTCGTTCCTTTTTATGGCTGAGTAATATTCCATTGTATATATGTACCACATCTTCTTTATCCATTCGTCTGTCAGTGGGCATTTAGGTTGCTTCCATGACCTGGCTATTGTAAATAGAGCTGCAGTGAACATTGGGGTGCATGTGTCTTTTTGAATTATGGTTTTCTCCAGGTATATGCCCAGTAGTGGGGCTGCTGGGTCATATGGTAGTTCTATTTTTAGTTTTTAAAGGAACCTCCATACTGTTCTCCATAGTGGCTTTATCAGTTTACGTTCCCACCAAGAGTGCAAGAGGGTTCCCTTTTCTCCACACCCTCTATAGCATTTGTTGTTTGTAGATTTTCTGACGATGGCCATTCTAACTGGTGTGAAGTGATACCTCATTGTAGTTTTTTTTTTTAATAAATTTATTTATTTATATTTATTTTTGGCTGTGTTGGGTCTTCGTTGCTGCATGCAGGCTTTCTCTAGTTGCAGCGAGTGGGGGCTACTCTGCTTGCGGTGCACGGGCTTCTCATTGTGGTGGCTTCTCTTGTTGTGGAGCACGGGCTCTAGGCGCGTGGGCTTCAGTAGTTGTGGCATGCGGGCTTCAGTAGTTATGGCTCGCGGGCTCTGGAGTGTAGGCTCAGTAGTTGTGGCGCACGGGCTTAGTTGCTCTGCGGCATGTGGGATCCTCCCAGACCAGGGCTCAAACCCGTGTCCCCTGCATTGGCAGGCAGATTCTTAACCACTGTGCCACCAGGAAAGTCCCCCTCATTGTAGTTTTGGTTTGCATTTCTCTAATAATTAGAGATGTTGAGCATCTTTTCATGTATTTGTTGGCCATCTGTATGTCTTCTTTGGAGAAATGTCTATTTAGGTCTTCTGCCCATTTTTGGATTAGGTTGTTTGTGTTTTTAATATTGAGCTGTATGAGCAGTTATATATTTTGGAGATTAATCCTTTGTCCATTGATTTGTTTGCAAATATTTTCTCCCATTCTGAGGGTGATCTTTTCGTCTTGTTTATGATTTCCTTTGCTGTGTGAAAGCTTTTAAGTTTCATTAGGTCCCATTTGTTTATTTTTATTTTTATTTCCATTAGTCTAGGAGGTGAATCAAAAAAGATATTGCTGTGATTTATGTCAAAGAGTGTTCTCCCTGTGTTTTCCCTAAGAGTTTTATAGTGTCTGGTCTTACATTTAGGTCTCTAATCCATTTTTTTTTTTAAATTTATTTATTTATTTATTTTTGGCTGTGTTGGGTCTTTGTTTCTGTGCGAGGGCTTTCTCTAGTTGCGGCAAGCGGGGGCCACTCTTCATCGCGGTGCGCGGGCCTCTCACTATCGTGGCCTCTCTTGTTGCGGAGCACAGGCTCCAGACGCGCAGGCTCAGCAGTTTGTGGCTCACGGGCCCAGTCGCTCCGCGGCATGTGGGATCTTCCCAGACCAGGGCTCGAACCCATGTCCCCTGCATTAGCAGGCAGATTCTCAACCACTGCGCCACCAGGGAAGCCCTCTAATCCATTTTGAGTATATTTTTGTGTATAGTGTTTGGGAGTGTTCTAATTTCATTCTTTTACATGTAGCTGTCCAGTTTTCCCAGCATCACTTATTGAAGAGACTGCCTATTCTCCATTGTATATTCTTGCCTCCTTTATCATAGATTAGTTGATGATAGGTGCATGGGTTTATCTCTGGGCTTTCTATCCTGTTCCATTGATCTATATTTCTGTTTTTGTGCTAGTACCATATTGTCTTGATTACTGTAGCTTTGTAGTATAGTCTGAAGTCCAGGAGCCTGATTCCTCCATCTCTGTTTTTTTCCCTCAAGACTGCTTTGGCTATTTGGGGTCTTTTGTGTCTCCATACAAATTTTAAGGTTTTTGTTCTAGTTCTGTAAAAAATGCCACTGGTAATTTGATAGGGATTGCATTGAATCTGTAGATTGCTTTGGGTAGTATAGTCATTTTCACAATATTGATTCTTCTAATCGAAGAACATGGTGTATCTCTCCATCTGTTGGTATCTTAATTTCTTTCATCAGTGTCTTATAGTTTTCTGCATAAAGGTCTTTTGTCTCCCTAGGTAGGTTTATTCCTAGGTATTTTATTCTTTTTGTTGCAGTGGTAAATGGGAGTGTATCCTTAATTTCTCTCTCAGATTTTTCATCATTAGTGCATAGGAATGCAAGAGATTTCTGTGCATTAATTTTGTATCGTGCAGCTTTACCAAATTCATTGATTAGCTCTAGTAGTTTTCTGGTGGCACCTTTGGGGTTCTCTTTGTATAGTATCATGTCATCTGCAAACAGTGACAGTATTACTTCTTCTTTTCCAATTTGTATTCCTTTTATTTCTTTTTCTTCTCTGATTGCTGTGGCTAGGACTTCCAGAACTGTGTTGAATAATAGTGGTGAGAGTGGACATCCTTGTCTTGTTCCTGGTCTTAGAGGAAATGGTTTCAGTTTTTCATCTTTGAGAATTATGTTTGCTGTGGGTTTGTCGTATATGGCCTTTATTATGTTGAGGTAGGTTCCCTTTGTGCCCACTTTCTGGAGAGTTTTTATCATAAATGGGTGTTGAATTTTGTCAAAAACTTTATCTGCATCTATTGAGATGATCATATGGTTTTTCTTCTTCAGTTTGTTAATATGGTGTATCACATTGATTGATTTGCATATATGGAAGAATTCTTGCATCCCTGGGATAAATCCCACTTGATCATGATGTATGATCCTTTTAATGTGCTGTTGGATTCTGTTTGCTAGTATTTTGTTGAGGATTTTTGCATCTATATTCATCAATGATATTGGTCTGTAATTTTCTTTTTTTGCAGTATCTTTCTCTGGTTTTGGTATCAGGGTGATGGTGGCCTCGTAGAATGAGTTTGAGAGTATTCCTTCCTCTGAAACTTTTTGGAAGAGGTTGAGAAGGATGGGTGTTACCTCTTCTCTGAATGTTTGATAGAATTCACCTGTGAAGCCATCTGGTCCTGGACTTCTGTTTGTTGGAAGATTTTTAATCACAGTTTCAATTTCATTACTTGTGATTGGTCTGTTCATATTTTCTATGTCTTCCTGGTTTAGTGTTGGAAGTTTATATCTTTGTATGAATTTGTCCATTTCTTCCAGGTTGTCCATTTTATTGGCATAGAGTTGCTTGTAGTAGTCTCTTAGGATGCTTTGTATTTCTGTGGTGTCTGTTGTAACTTCTCCTTTTTCATTTCTAATTTTATTGATTTGAGTCCTCTCCCTCTTTTTCTTGATGAGTCTGGCTAATGGTTTATCAATTTTGTTTAATTTCTCAAAGAACCAGCTTTTAGTTTTATTGATCTTTGCTATTGTTTTCTTTGTTTCTATTTCATTTATTTCTGCTCTGATCTTTATGATTTCTTTCCTTCTACTAACCTTGGGTTTTGTTTGTTCTTCTTTCTCTAGTTCCTTTAGGTGTAAGGTTAGATTGTTTATTTGAGATTTTGCTTGTTTCTTGAGGTAGGCTTGTATTGCTATAAACTTACCTCTTAGAACTCCTTTTGCTGCATCCTGTAGGTTTTGGATTGTTGTGTTTTCATTGTCATTTGTTTCTAGGTATTTTTTGATTTCCTCTTTGATTTCTTCAGTGATCTCTTGGTTATTTAGTAATGTATTGTTTAGCCTCCATGTGTTTGTGTTTTTTACGTTTTTTTCCCCTGTAATTGATTTCTAATCGCATAGCGTGATCAGGAAAGATGCTTGATATGATTTCAATTTTCTTAAATTTACTGAGTCTTGATTTGTGACCCAAGATGTGATCTATCCTGGAGAATGATCCATGCACACTTGAGAAGAAAGTGTAATCTGCTGTTTTTGAATGGAATGTCCTATAAATATCAGTTAAATCTCTCTGGTCTATTGTGTCATTTAAAGCTTGTGTTTCCTTATTAATTTTCTGTTTGGATGATCTGTTCATTGGTGTAAGTGAGGTGTTAAAGTCCCCAACTATTATTGTTTTACTGTCGATTTCCTCTTTTATAGTTGTTAGCAGGTGCCTTATGTATTGAGCTGCACCTATTTTGGGTGCATATATATTTATAATTGTTATATCTTCTTCTTGGATTGATCCCTTGATCATTATGTAGTGTCCTTCCTTGTCTCTTGTAACATTCTTTATTTTAAAGTCTATTTTATCTGATATGAGTATTGCTACTCCAGCTTTCTTTTGATTTCCATTTGCATGGAAAATCTTTTTCCATCCCCTCACTTTCAGTCTGTATGTGTCCCTAGGTCTGAAGTGGGTCTCTTGTAGACAGCATATAGATGGGTCTTGTTTTTGTATGCATTCAGTGAACCTGTGTCTTTTGGTTGGAGCATTTAATCCATTCACGTTTAAGGTTATTATTGATATGTATGTTCCTATTACCATTTTCTTAATTGTTTTGAGTTTGTTTTTGTAGATCCTTTTCTTCTCTTGTGTTTCCCACTTAGAGAAGTTCCTTTAGCATTTGTTGTAGAGCTGGTTTGGTGGTGCTGAATTCTCTTAGCTTTTGCTTGTATGTAAAGCTTTTGATTTCTCCATCGAATCAGAATGAGATCCTTGCTGGGTAGACTAATCTTGGTTGTAGATTCTTCCCTTTCATCACTTTAAATTTGTCATGCCACTCCCTTCTGGCTTGTAGAGTTTCTGATGAGAAATCAGCTCTTAACCTTATGGGAGTTCCCTTGTATGTTATTTGTCATTTTTCCCTTGCTGCTTTCAATAATTTTTCTTTGTCTTTAATTTTTGCCAATTTGATTACTATGTGTCTTGGCATATTTCTCCTTGGGTTTATCCTTTATGGGACTCTCTGCGCTTCCTGGACTTGGGTGGCTGTTTCCTTTCCCATGTTAGGGGAGTTTTCGACTATAATCTCTTCAAATATTTTCTCGGGTCCTTTCTTTCTCTCTTCTCCCTCTGCGACCCCTACAATGCGAATGTTTTTGCGTTTAATGTTTTCCCAGAGGTCTCTTAGGCTGTCTTCATTTCTTTTCATTCTTTTTTCTTTATTCTGTTCTGCAGCAGTAAATTCCACCATTCTGTCTTCCAGATCACTTATCTGTTCTTCTGCCTCAGTTATTCTGCTATTCATTTCCTTCTAGTGTATTTTTGATTTTACTTATTGTTCATCTCTGTTTGTTTGTTCTTTAATTCTTCTAGGTCTTTGTTAATCATTTCTTGCATCTTCTCGATCTTTGCCTCCATTCTTTTTCCGAGGTCCTGGATCATCTTCGCTATCATTATTCTGAATTCTTTTTCTGGAAGGTTGCCTATCTCCACTTCCTTTAGTTGTTTTTCTGGGGTTTTATCTTGTTCCTTCATCTGGTACATAGCCCTCTGCCTTTTCATCTTGTCTATCTTTCTGTGAACGTAGTTTTTCTTCCACAGGCTGTGGGATTGTAGTTCTTCTTGCTTCTGCTGTCTGCCCTCTGGTGAATTAGCCTATCTAAGAAGCTTGTCCAGAATGTCAGCATTTTCTTAAGCAGATTTTCCAACCTCCTGTTCCCACAGGGCAACATTACAAGGGCCAGGTGATGTTTGCACATCCAGTGGGTTGCATTATAGGATGGTAACCCCAAGCTTAGAAAACACCAGTATTTTATGATAGCCAGCAAGAAACTCTGACCAATATTTGCCCTAGAGCTAGATATTACCTTTGTTATGGTGGACAGCAGACAAACATACCTGATCTCTATTTTCTGAGGGTGTTGCTGAATAAACATCCTTGAAAAGCTAATTCAGAAAAGCTTGTCAGTACCTTGGTTCCCAAGATATGCAGGAATATGAGTGACCGATGGATAATTGTATTCTGACAGTAAGTGCCATAATTAGTTTTAAAATTATATAGTAAAATTTATCATTCTTAGATAGTTCCTTTTATTAATAGACTGAAGAGGTTTTTCCCTTTTTGGAGAGTGTTATTAAACTGCTGAAGTGGAGAATTCCCACACCAGTACTCATCAGAGGTTTCTACTCAGGTATTCCAATAAAAGAGGTCTGCTTCAAGAAGGAATTTCCAAGTCCCCCATTTTGTCTTGAATATTCAAGCAGATGATTTTTTTTTCTAAATTATTTGTTTTACTATATAAATAACTTCCCCAATTCAAGTACAATTCATACAGGAAGATGTTTCTTGTTCATCCTTTAGCTTTGACAATTCTGGCACAAAACGTTCCTTATAAATTTATTAATTTATATTTAGTACCAGCTGCCTGCCAGAAATTGTTCCAAGTACTTTACATATATTACTTCATTTTGTTCTTGCAATAATCTAAGGTAGGTACTGTTTTCCCCCCTGTTTCACAAATGTGAAACTGAGACTCAGAGGCAATATGAAATTTACTCAAGATCAAATTCTTGAGTTTGAGAATTACAATCACAATTCATCTGATTTCAACAAGGAATTTTTTCTATTGTTTCATGTCCTTGAAAAAAATGGACAAATTTAGTTGTACATCTGATCAGAGGTGATCCTATACTATGCTGACTTTTGTATATCTGTAACCCATCTAAGAATCTAACAAAAGCTACACATCTCACAGGGGGAAGAAATGCTTTCTCTCACTTACATACACACACATACACACATATACACACACACATACACACAGTATTGCATGTAACTTCAGCGTTACTTTAAATAATATATTTGATATTTATAGTGGTATGGGAGGAGCTATATGTCTTAAGTTCAGTTATTTACTGTATTTTCATTTATCCTTTAGTTCTTTTAAAACTTCTGGCAGCAGATATTTTTAAAGTGAATTTCACATCAAATACTTACAGAGAAAACACTCAGAGAGAAAACGCTCAATGAGACAAAAGTAGAGTATCTGTAGTTGAAGCACACACAGGAGACAGGATTATTTGGCTTTGCCTTCATCCATCATGGAGAGCCAGAATGGAATCTGCTTAAGAAGACGGACTCTGGAATCAGGCAGCTGGGGTCCAAATCCTGGCTCTACACAAGAGTTATTTTAAAAATATTTAACAACTGGTAATGCAGGGCATTGCCCAGTCAGAATAGACAGAGCCTGTAAAGAGCCGATGTAGCCGCACTGGCTCATAACCAGCTCAGGCTCTTTCACTCACTAGCCATGTTTTTATCTGTAAAATGAACAGTAGCAGTACTCATTATCTCATAACATTTTTATGAGTATTAGATGCGATAATGTAAATAAAGCGCTAGGAACAATGTTTGGTAGAAAGAGGTACTCATTAGCTATCATTAGCAGTAGCAGCAGCGTTGTGACTAATACTTGAAGAGCTTCCACGGAACTCCAGAACTTTACAGTTAAAATGCTTAAAACCCTCTGCTTAAGGGAAGACAGGGAAGATCTTGTTAAATTTGTGAATGGTGCATATCTCTAAAGGATACTATTTGGATTGAAGAATTAGGGTTCAGAGAGACGTTGAAAAGCTAGCAAGAAAGGTAGAAACTAATGCAATGACATTCAATAGGGATAAATACAAAGTTCTGCATTTTAGTTAAGATTAAAAAAAAAAAAACTCCTGTTTATAGGAATGGGGAAAAAAACAAGAATTAAAAGGGATTCTAGTGAAAAATACTCCAGGATTTTAGCTAACCAATCAACAGGAAGTGTACTGTTGCCTCTTTGGTTAATATGGTTTTTGCCACAGTGGCCATATTAGTGCTGCCACTCTCCATGGCCATACTGTATCTGAAATATATTGAGTACCAGGCACTAGGCTATAGACAGACATATGGATGTATTGAGATTTATTCAGAAAAAATATGAAGGAGGTTGAATAATGAAGACTCTCAAAACCAGGAAGGGTAACCAGGAGTGTTTTACCTAGTTAGGTAGAGATCTGAGGGGAGAGCTGATGGTGGTTTTCTGATGCCTGGGTAACCTTCACATGGATGAGTTCACTGTGCTGTGGCAGGAAGGAATAGAACCACTCAGTGAAATTCATAGAAAGGCAAAGTTCAACTCTGCATGAAACATGCCTAAAGTAGATCTGCCTGCTCACAGATTAGGGAACTTGTTCTTTTTAAATTGATTGTGTTCAAAACCAGAGGAGATAGCAGTTGGGTAAAGAATGTTGTAAAGAGAATGTTGTCATTGGTGAGAAGTTAGTAATCTCTTGATTTCCTTTCTAAAACTTTTAAAATTTATAACTTCAAGTTATGATACAAGTTGGCTATGAAGGATGAATGGAAGAATGAAGAAAAAGTATAGAAGGAGAATAAAAATAATTTAGTTATCCCAGAAAGAAGATTTTATCTCAACATAAGAGTTTTCTAAGAACTAGAATTGTCGAAGAATGGAATAGGCTGCTTTCTGAAGAAGTGAGCTGCTGCCTTTGGAACTGGTCACTGGATGATGTAGTCATGCAGCCTTGGCAAGTGATGGGTAGTTGGAAAATTTCATTCTGTTGAATGAATTATCACCTGTCAGGAATGTTGTTTGAAGGATTCTTGGATTATTGGAAGATGTACTAGATGAAGTCTAAATCTTCCAGTTCTAAGGTTTATTTGGATGTGTCTGTCTTTTATCCAAGTATATTTTCTCATATTTGTTCCATATTGAATTCTCTCAATGCCCACCTGAGAAATAACTCTATTTACTGAAACCAAATCAATATTATATGAGCCAAACACGATTGCTGTTCCAGAAGTTCTTTATTGCTTTTACAGAGCTGCTTAGTTTACTTTGATTTTATTATTATAAATTTTAGTGATGTTTGGTCATGCTTAGAGAGATCTCCCTTGCTTATCCCCAAATCTCATAAATGTAGAAGATAAATAATAAAAGTATTGGGGCTTCAGATACTCATCAGTATTTTAGAGTGTGTTTGAACACAGATTTTTCTCTACAAAATACGTGGATTAGAACTTTTCTGTTCAAAAGGATATATAATTATCAGTTATTAGATATTTAATTATTAGGCCACAATATCTCTTTAATTACATTTTTCTCATTATGAAAGTAACATATTAATTTATAAAGTAGGGCAAAAACCATACACATGAAGAGGAAAATAAAGATCAGTTACTGTTTTAGTTTCCTAGGGCTGCCTTAACAAATGACCTCAAACTTGGTGACTTAAAACAACAAAAATGTGTCCTCTCACGGTTCTAGAGATGAGAAGTCCAAAATTAAAGTGTCAGCAGGGCACTGGGGAAGGATCCTTCCTTGTTTCTTCCTAGCTTCTGGTAGATCCCAGCAATCCTTGGCATTCCTTCGTTTGTAGCTGCATCACCCCAATCTCTGCCTCTGTCTTCACGTGGCCTTCTTCTGCATGTCTTTGTGTGTCATTTCTTCTTTTAAGGACACTAGTCATTGGGTTTACAGCCCACCCTAATCCAGTCTGGCCTCATCTTAACTAATTACATATGCAAAGACCCTATTTCCAAATAAAGTCACAGTCTGTGGTTCCAGGTGGATATGACTTTTGAGGGGACGCTATTCAATCCACTATACCTAAAATCTAATTTCTGTTCATATTTTGATGCACATCTTTTCATTTTTAATTTGTTCATATCTATTATGAAATTGGGATCTTGGTACATATACCACTTTGGACCTGCTTACTTCATTTGATACTGTGAATTTGTATTGTGGCATTGACTAATTATCTACACCTTACATTTCCAGTGTACCAAGTTAATTCAACCAATACTCTCTTGGTGAATATGTTGCTATATTGCCCTCTCCTTTTTTGCTATTACAAATGAGGTTATGAAGAACTTCCTTGTATATAAATCTTTGGATGCATCAGTGATTGTTTCCATGATGTGAAGTCCTATGCTACATATGGAATTGCTTGGTCCAAGAGTGTATATTTTTTCCAAGATTTTTAGTAATATTCAGCTTACACCATTTGATATTCTGAATGGCGTATAAGTAGACTGGGTGTGTTTATGCCTTTTTGAAAAGAATCAACTTAGTTCTAGGGAAAATTTTATGAAACTTCCAGCATGTCATCTCGTCAATATTTATATCAATATTTAATATATTAACGTTATAGGTAGTTTATATCCCAGGTTAGATCTTGAAATAAGGCAGTTTTGACTTTGGGCAAATATTGTATACAACTCATTAGAAAGGACTGCTTCCCTTTCTGTCTTCTCTAACCCCATTCATTTTCATGTGTGTGTAGTCTTCATCAGCCATAATGGTGGATTCTAGAGATTGAGGGGAGCAGAATTTTTAGCAAGCAGAGAGCACAATGTACTTAAGTTTTTAAGGCTTCCTTTCCATAGTGCTTTGAAAGCTAGATATATGACAAGCTATGTGTACCAATACTTCTAAAAGGAGTGATCAAAGTCATTACTTATATCAAAATAAAAGTATTGAAGATATACTCTGGGACTTTAAACTTTTTGAAACTAAATTTTATTTGTTGTTTGTTCTTTTAATAGAAGCATTTAAATCTATTTTGGTGGGGGTCATAAATTTAGATGCTTAGAGGGGTAGGTAATATAAATCAGCAAAGCCAAGAAGTTACAAGTGCTGTAAATCCTAAAAACAGACTGAAAACAATGCTTCTGTCATGCCCCATCTAAAAAAGCATTCTTTACCCGTCTCTAATTTCTTGCTATGTGTAAAACATGGACCTAGGTTTATAAAGCAGAAACTAACACACCATTGTAAAGCAATTATACTCCAATAAAGATGTTAAAAAAAAATGGACCTAGGGACCTAGGGCTGCCAGATTGTGATTTATTAAAATAAAAGCCAGATATTCAAAATTTTTTGTGAAATATCACAATTTTTAATTATAGATAAATTAAAATTGTGAAAAAAATCTTTATAGGGCAAAAACACTTCTGTGGAGAATATTTGTCTTTATAGATTCAGCCTATGACTTTTGTTCTAAATTTTGACTTTTGTTTATTGGAATGTTCGCTTTTCTGTTAAGTTTATTGTTATATTTTTTGTAGCCACAGTTTTAGCTTGCCACCTCTTACCCTTAACTAACCAAAGGGCACTTAGCATAGGGAAAAAAAAAAAGATATTCAGAATGCTGTGATATACTTTCCAAATATGTTAGCACACAGCTGGTCAACCTTAAAATTGTAGTGTCAACTTAAATCCCTTTTTTGGCAGTCAGTCAATTCTTTTTGTCTTTCAAGCATCTCAAAAGGTCAAATGGAGAATTTTATTCTTTGTACACAAAAACCCTCAGTCTTACCTATTGGAATAAGATAGGAGTCTCAATAATTTAAGACATGGAGGAAATCAGGATATCCAACTAATAAGTCAGTTGATTCCATTTACAAAGAACATATTTGGATGGGATGTATTTAAAGCACTTGATTTAAAGTGTTAATTGTATGTTGAAAATAAGGTTATAGTTTTAGTATTTTAATTTCCTTTTATAAAAGTTTAGCTAATGATACTGTCCTAAATGCATCCACTTTTATAATAATTCTCCTATGCATAAAAATTATATATATAAAAAATTTCCCAAAGTGATCTATATTATTATTATAAAGTCTATGGTCTTGCCACTCATATAACAATGAGGAGTCTTAATATTCATTATGGGGTATAATGAAAATATTAGAATAAAGTTGATAATAATTCTTTAGACTATTAAAGTAGGTTTTAAATTATTCTGCTGTACATTGTGGATTGTATGATATGGAGCACAAGATCCTAAATATTAATTAGTAGTGTACTATTTGCTCACGTGAAGTTGACAGTTTAATTGGTTGTTCTCAGTGTGTACTATGTCAATCACAGTATTTGCAATCTAGTTGTCTTGCACTAGTTTAATTGTCACGTGAAACAAACTGGTATATTTCTGACTAAAATGGATTCTTTTGTAATGGCTAATCACAACTTGATTTTCCTTATAGAGTCTCCTTATTTTTTGGTTCAGTCAAAAGATACAAAGAGCTATTGACTAGAAAATGACTTGAGCTCCAAAGTTGTAATTGAACAAGGGAGAATTTAAAGGAAAATATGGACAGAAAGAGGTGTTAGAAAATTCGCACATCTGTTGCTCTCTTATACCAGTGGTTTCTCACAGAGGGCCTGTGTGAAATAGATAAGAAATTTGTAGAAGAGATAAATAAGCATGACCTATATAAATTGATGAATCCACTGCTTGGCAGAAGTGATAATACTGTTGTCCAGATTGGGTTATTTTGGGGGAAAGAATTACAGTGCAAATATTTTAATTTGAACTTCTTTCAGTTCTCATAGCTATCTAACTAGTGGCACATTTTAAATTATATAAAGATATGCCTTTGGCTGACAAATTTTTTTAATATAATGGTATTGTCCTGATAAAAATCAATATAAGTTATTAATGTCTTCTTAGTTAGGAAGGTATAGTGAACCTTTCCAGGAATAATCCATATGCATGATACTATGTTGGATAAATACTGGAAATAGTTAAATAAGCTTTATGACAGTCCAGGGATCTATACATGTACATAGAAGTGACTTGCTAATTTTTAACACCAAGATATTTTTTTCATCAGTATGGAAAAATCAAATATATACATTTCCAAATACTCATTAAACCATGGGCTTGGGTGTTCATGTGTGTGTGTGGTTATGAGAGAAAATGTCCATTTTTATAGGGTAGATTTGAAGCTAAAGATGACTCTTAGACTGTTGTCCATAATAACAGCTTTATTGAAATATAATTCACATACCATAAAATTCATGCTTTTGAAGCATGTAACTCAGAGATATTCACAGAGTTGTACACCGTTGCTACTAACTTTAAAACATTTCATCATCCTAAAAAAGAACTCCTGTAACTATTAACAGTATCCCATTCTTCGTCACCCAGGCCCTGGCAAAAATTATTCTATTTTCTATTTCTGTGTATTTGTCTATTCTGAAATTTCATATAAAAGGAATCATACAACATATGCCCATTTCTGTCTGGCTTTTTTCATTTAACGATGTTTTTAAAGTTTATCTATGTTATAGTATGTATCAGTACAATTTTTTTTTTTGACTGAATGATAATGTATTTATGTATATACTATTTTGTTTATCCATTCACCAGTTGGTAGACATTTGGATTGTTTCCACATTTTGGCTATTGTGGATAAGGTTACCATGAACATTCATGTACAGATTTTTGTGTGGACATGTTTTCTGTTCTCTTGGATGTATATCTAGGAGTGGAATTGCTAGGTCATAAAGTAACTTTTTGTTCAACATGTTAACTGACCACCAAACTGAATTCTAAACTGGCTGCACCATTTTACGTTTATAACGGTGTATTGAGGATTCCAGTTTCTCCATATCCTTGCCAACACTGGATATTCTCTATCTTTTGTATGCTGGCCATCTTACTGAGTGTGAAGTTGTATCTCATTGTGTTTCTTTTTGCATTTCCTAAGTGATAATGATGTTGCACATTTTTTCATATGTTCATTGACCATTTATATATCTACTTTGGAGAAATGTCTATGCAAATCTTTTGCCTGTCTTTTAATTGGACTGTCTTTTTATTGTTTTAAGAGTTCTTTATATTTTAAAGAACCCCTTTTCAGGTTCCTTATCAGATATAGTTTTTTTTTTTCCACTTACTTGAAGATGTTTTTTGAAGCACAAAACTTTTTGGTTTTTTTTTAGATGTGATGATTCATTATCTTTAACACTTTCTGAGAGGCAAGTGAAAAGCCATAATGGTTTTTTTAAATTAAAAAAAACTTTTATTGAGGTATAGTTGATGAACAATATTACATAAGTTTCAGGTGTATAATATAGCAATTCACAACTTTAAATGTTATACTCCATTTATAGTTATTATAAAATATTAGCTATATTTCCTGTGCTGTACCATAAATCCTTGTAGCTCATTTATTTTATACATAGTGGTTTGTACCTCTTAATTCCCTACTCCTATCTTGCCCCTACCCCCTTCCTTCTCCCCATGGGTAGTCATTAGTTTGTTCTTTATATCTGTGAGTCTCTCTCTTTTTGGGGGGTTATATTCACTAGTTTATTTTATTTTTTATAATAGATTCGACATATAAGTGATATCATACAGTACTTGTCTTTCTCTGTCTGATTTACTTCCCTTAGCATAATACCCTCCAAGTCCATCCATATTGTTGCAAATGACAAAATTTTATTCTTTTTTATGGCTGAGTAGTATTCCATTGTATAAATATACCACATATTTTTTATCCATTCATCTGTTGATGGACACTTAGGATGCTTCCATAATTTGGCTATTGTAAATAATGCTGTTATGAACACTGGGGTGCGTGTATCTTTTCAAATTAGTGTTTTTGTGGTTTTTGAATATATACCTAGGAGTGAAATTGCTCGATTATATGGTAGTTCTACTTTTAGTTTTTTGAGAAACTTTCATACTGTTTTCCACAGTGGCTGCACCAATTTACATTCCCACTAACAGTGTACGAGGGTTCCCTTTTCTCAACATCCTTGTCAACATTTGTTATTTGTGTTCTTTTTGATGATCGCCATTCTGACAGGTGTGAATTGATACCTCATTGTGGTTTTAATTTGCATTTCTCTGATTAACGATGTTGAGCATCTTTTCATTTGCTTTTTGGCTGTCTGTATGTCTTTGAGAAAATGTCTGTTCAGGTCTTCTGCCCGTTTTTTAATCAGGTTGTTTGTTTTTCTGATGTTGAATTGTATGAGCTGTTTATATATTTTAGATATTACCACCTTATAGATCATATCACTTGCAAATATTTTCTCCCATTCAGTAGGTTGTCTTTTTGTTTTGTCAATGATTTCCTTTGCTATGCAAAAGCTTTTATGTTTAATTAGGTGCCATTTGTTTATTTTCTTTTGTTTCCTTTGGAAAACAATAATGGATTTTTAAATGGACCACATCTGACAATACTCAGAGTGGGGGAAGAGAGAAGTTAACCAGCTAGCACCAGCACCTTGTACATAGTAAGCATTACAACATTTGTTAAACTGAAATGACTTGAAGTTGAGGATCATAATAGATCTCTAAGACTGGATGAAAATTAAATTAAACTTTGAGAACTTTTAACTGGCTTCTATTAATTGACCTTATTTCCTATGATTATCACCCCTATATTTTAAAAATCCTCTTCTCATTCATTCATGTAGCTTTTTTTGATATATTTGGTCAGTTTGCTGCAATGTCAAATATAAATTATGGTAAATTAGATATTTTCTTTCTGCTTTTTAAAAAATTTAACAATAGTTTATTTACAGTATCATGTTATTTTTAGGTATACAGCTTCAGATTCTTTTCCATTATAGTTATTACAAGATATTGAATATAATTCCCTGTGCTATACACTAAATCCTTGTTGTTTATATATTTTATATATAGTGGTGTGTACCTGTTAATCCCAAGCTCCTAAATTATCTCTCCCCCTCCTCTTTCCCCTTTGGTAACCATAAGTTTATTTTCTATGTCTGTGAGTCTGTTTCTGATTTGTAAATAAGTTAATTTGTATATATATTTTTTAGATTCCACATACTTTGTCTTTCTCTGCCTGACTTACTTCACTTAATATGATAATCTCTGGTCCATCCATGTTGCTGCGAATGGCAATATTTCATTCTTTTTTATTAAAATTTTTATTTGAAATATCAATATATCTGGAAGATTGAAATAGACGTGTCAAATAATGAAACAAATCCTCAAGTGGACATAGGTCAGCTTCTAACTGATTTATTAATACTTAAAGCTCTGAACATATTTCAGAAAACACCTATTTAAGATAGGTAAATTCTCTATCTACCTCTTCTTAAAAAATTTTATTTATTTTTTGGCTGCGTTGGGTCTTCGTTGCTGTGTGCAAGCTTTCTCTAGTTGCGGTGAGTGGGGGCGGGCTACTCTTTGTTTTGTGGTGCACGGGCTTCTCATTGCAGTGGCTTTTCTTGTTGTGGAGCACGGGCTCTAGGCGCATGGGCTTCAGTAGTTGCAGCACGTGGGCTCAGTAGTTGTGGCACATGGGCCTTAAAGTGCGTGGGCTTCAGTAGTCGTGGTGCGCAGGCTCAGTAGTTGTGGCACACAGGCTTGGTTGCTCCACGGCACGTGGGATCTTCCCAAACCAGGGATCGAACCTGAGTCCCCTGCATTGGCAGGCAGATTCTTAACCGCTGCGCCACTAGGGAAGTCCCTGTATACTTCTGTTTTGGTTGCTCCTTTTAAATGGGAATAGCATTACTGTGGAGAAACCTTAACTTAGTTCTGGAAGGTTGACATTTTGTCCTCGAGAAGGAGATTGTGCCCTACAAACCTGATATTCTCAAGAACCTCTTGTATGTGAAGGTACAGATATAAAACCCATCAATGTTCAGCAAGGACTGTGGAATGCTTTCACAGGTCACTGAGCTAGGCTCTCCCAATAGGTAAACTACTTTGGACATCTCTGCATTAAGCATGTACTTTTTCAAACCACTAGGGTTTAGTGCAAGAATTGGTATAAGAATTGAAATTTTTAAAATAAATTCTAGTATCTTGAAATAATACACCAAACCAGGCATCATTTATTTAATTTAATAAGATAAGTCTGTTCAACATACATTTATTTAACCCCTATTTGATGCCAGGTCCTTTTACATACTCAAAAAATCTCATTTAATCTTCATGTACTCCTCAATAATATATTATTAAATGCATTTTGCAGATGAAAAATCTGAGCCTCTGAGAGGTTAAGTGGCTTGCCCCAGGGCCAGTTTGTGAGGATTTGAACCTGAAGGGGGTGTGGTGGGGAGGGTGGGGGAGTGGGGGGCCTCCAAAGACTTACTTTTTCTTTCCAATCATGCTGTCTCCTGTTAAGAGAAGGAGTTAATGTGTTTGCAGAAGTACCTGAAATATCTCCAAGAAGTAAACATTGAAGATCTAATCCAGAGTGCTGCTTCTTCACTCCTGGAAACATTGGATCCACTCTTACTTAATGTTGCCCAGTCTAACAGTGTCTATGATGATTCTAGTAGTTTTAACTGCTTTACTTAGTAGACAGAGTTGATTACTTCCATCGTCTGTGTTGCCCTTTGTCAGTGGTTAATTACAACTATTTCTCATGTTTGGAGTTTCCATATATTTCAGAAAAGAGCCAGAGTTAAATGGTAAGTAAATGTTCCCACTGTTTCACATTTTTTCACTCAATAGTGTCTCACTATTTTTCTTTCTTTTTTTACCAAATAGTTAAAATTATTTTTTCTCGTGATGAGAACTTTTAAGATTTACTCTCTTTGAAATTTTCAAATATATGGTAGAGTATTGTTAGCTATAGTCACCATGATATATGTTGCATTCCCAGGACATATTTATCTTACAGCTGGAAGTTTGGACCTTTTGATCCCCTTCACTCATTTTGCCCACCCCCTACCCCTGCCTCTGGCAGCTAACAATCTGTTGTCTCTATATATGAGTTTGATTTCTTTTTTTAGATTCCACATATAAGTGAGATCATACAGTATTTTTCTCTGTTTGACTTTATTCACTTAGCACAGTGCCCTCAAGGTCCATCTATGTTGTCACAAATGGCAAGATTTCCTTTTTTTATGGCTGAATAATACTCGTATTTATATATAAATGTGATATATGTGTGTGTATATGTATATATATATATCTCAATGTGATATATCACGTTTTCATTATCCATTTATCCATCAAAGGACACTTTGTTTTATATCCTGGCTGTTGTAAATAATGCTGCAGTGAACGTGGGGATAATAATTATTTCCTTAAGATAAATACCCTAAAGTGGAATTGCGGGATTTATGGTGGTTGTATTTTTATGTTTTTGTGGCATCTCCCTGCTGTTTGCCATAGTGGCTGTACCAGTGTACATTCCCACCAACAGTGCCCAAGGGTTCCCTTTTCTTCACCTCCTTGCCAACGCATGTTAACTCTTGTCTTTTTGATAATAGCCATTCTAACAGATGTGAAGTGATAGCTCATTGTGGTTTTGATTTGCATTTCCCTAATAGTGATGCTGAGCATCTTTTCATGTGCCTGTTGGACATCTGTATGTCTTCTTTGGAAAAATGTCTATTCAGATCCTCTGCCCATTTTTAAATCATGTTGTTTTTGTTGAGTGGTATGAGTATTTATTCTGAATATTAACCCCTTATCAGATATATGATTTGCAAATATTTTCTCCCATTCCATACATTTCCTTTTCTTTTTGTTGGTTTCTTTTGCTGTGCAGAAGCTTTTTAGTTTGATGTAGTCACACTTGATTACTTTTGCTGTTATTGCCTTTCCTTTTGGTGTCAAATCCAAAAACTTGTCACCAAGACCAATGTCAAAGAGCTTACTCCCTATGTTTTCTTCTATGAGTTTTGTGGCTTCAGGTCTTACCTTCAAGTTTTTAATCCATTTTGAGTTGATTTTTGTGTAAGATATAAGATAGCAATCCAGTTTCATTATTTTGTATGTGACTGTCTAGTTTTCCCAACACTATTTATTGAAGAGGCTTTCCTTTCCGCATTGAATACTGTTGGCTCCTTTCTCATAAATTAATTGATTACATATGTGTGGGTTTATTTCTGGGATTTCTGTTCTGCATCCTTCATCTATGTGTCTGTTTTTATGCCAATACCAACTATTTTGACTACCGTAGTTTTGTAATATAGTTTGAAATTGGAAAGCGTGATGTCTCTATCTTTATTGTTCTTTCTTAAGATTGCTTTGGCTATTTGGGGTCTTTTGTGTTTTCATACAAATTTTAGGATTGTTTTGTCTATTTGTATGAAAATGCCATTGGAATTTTGATAGGGATTGCATTGAATCTGTAGACTGCTTTGGGTAGTATGAACATTTGAACAATATTAATTCTTTCAATCCATGGGCACAGAATGTCTTTCCATTTATTTGTGTCATCTTCAATTTCTTTCATAATGTTATGGAGTTTTCAGTGTAGAGATTTTTTTTTTACCTCGGTTAAATTTACTTCTAGGAATTTATTTATTTTGATGCAGTTGTAAGTGGGATTATTTTCTTAATTTCTCTTTCTGATAGTTTGTTATTAGTGTATAGAAATGTAACTGATGTTTGTATATTGATTTTATAATCTGCAGCTTTATTGAATTTATTAATTCTGTTTGGAGTCTTCAGGCTTTTCTGTATATAATATCATGTCATCTGCAAATAGAAACAGTTTTACTTCCAATTTCAATGCCTTTTATGTTGTTTTCTTGCCTAATTGCTTTGCCTAGTACTTCTTGTAATATGTTGAATAAAAGTGGTGAAGAGTGAACAGCCTTGTTTTTTTCCTGATCTTAGGGGAAAAACTTTCAGTTTTTCACCATTGAGTATAATGTCAGCTGTCAGCTTGTCGTGTATGGCCTTTATTATGTTGAGGTAAATTCCTTCTATACCTAGTTTGTTGAGTTGTTGAGAAGTTTTTTGTTTTTTGTTTACTTTTTGGCTGTGCCATGCAGCATGCAGGATCTTAGTTCCTCAACAAGGGATTGAACCCATGCCCCCTCCACTGGAAGCACAGTCTCAACTGCTGGACTGCCAGGGAAGTCCTGAGAGGTTTTTTTTGTTTTCTTTATCATGAATGTATGTTAAATTTTGTCAAATGTGTTTTCTGCATCTATTGAGATCATATGATTTTTATTCTTCATTTTGTTAATGTTGTGTACCTCATTGATTTGTGGATGTTGAACTGTTCTTGCATCCCTGGTAAAAGTTTTGCTTTTAATGAAGTTCATGTCATCTACAGTTCAACCTTGAAAAATGTAGGTGTTAATCTGTGCATAACTTATAGTTCATCCTCTGTATCTGTGGTCCTTCCATACTCTTAGATTGAACCAACTACGGACTGTGTGCTACTGTAGTATTTACTATTGAAAAATATTTGAATATAAATGAACCCACAGTTTAAACCAGCATTGTTCAAAGGTCAACTGTAATTTTTCCCTTACTGCTTGTTGAACTTCTAGAATCGTATCTAAGAATCATATTGCCACATTCAAGATCACAAAGATTTACTTTTATGTTTTTCTCTAATAGTGTTGTAATTTTAGCTCCTACATTTGGGTCAATTCATTTTGAGTTAACTTTGGTATGTGGTATGAGGTAGGGGTCCAAATGTATTAGTTTGCATCTGGATATCTAGCTGTCCCAGTAGCATTTCTTGAAAAGACACATTCATTACCCATTGAATTATCTTGGAACCTTTTTCAAAAATCAGTTGACCATAAATGTAAGGGTTTATTTCTGCACTCTTGATTCCATTCTATTGACCTATATGTCTGTCCTCAAGCTAGTACTACACAATCTTGATTACTGTAGTTTTATAATATCAGTAAGTTATATTTTAAGACTTTATTTTTTAAAGCAGTTTTAGGTCCATAACATAATTGAGAGGAACGTATAGAGATTTTTCCTATAACCACTGCCCCCACACATGCATAGTCACCCCCATTATCAACATCAATCATCAGATTGGTATATTTGTTATCAAGGATAAACCTATGTTAACACATTATAATCACTTAAAGTCCATAATTTATTTTAAAGTTAACTCTTGGTGTTATGCATAATACAGATTTTGACAAACATTTGTTGATGACATGTATCCATCGTAACCACACAGAGTATTTTCACTGTCCTAAAAATCTCTGTGCTCTGCATATTTATCCCCTCCTCCCAGCCCCAGCAACCACTGATATTTTTATTTACTCCATAGTTTTGCAATTTCTAGAATGTCTTGTAGTTGGGATCATACAAGTATATAGCTTTTTCAGACTGGCTTCTTTCACTTGGTAATATTCATTAAAGTTTCCTTCATGTCTTTTTATGAATTAATAGGTCATTTCATTTTCATGCTGAATAAATATTCCATCATCTTAGATGTACCACAATTTATTTAGCCATTCACCTACTGAAGGATATCTTGGTCGCTCTCAAGTTTTGGCTATTATGAATAAAACTACTGTAATCACTTGTGTGTAGGTTTTTTTGTGGACATAAGTTTTCACCTTCTTTGGGTAAATACCAAGGAACATAATTGTTGGATTCCATGGTTAGAGTATGTTTAGTTTTTTAAGAAAGCACCAAAGTGTCTTCCAAAGTGGCTATACCATTTGGCATTCCTACCAGCAATGAATGAGACTTTCCATTGCTCTAAATCCTCACCAACATTTAGTATTGCCAGTGTTCTGGATTTTGACCATTCATTGTTGTTTTAATTTGCATTTCCCTGATGGCATATTATGTGGAACATGTTATCGTGTTCATTTTCCATCTGTATATCATCTTTGGTGAGTTGTTAATGTTGGCCATATTTTAATTGGGTGGTTTGTTTTCTTGTGGTTGAGTTTTAAGCGTCTTCTATATATTTTGGATAACTGTCCTTTGTCAAGTGTATCTTTTTCAAATATTTTCTCAGTCTGTGACTTGTCTTCTCATTCTCTGAGTTTTTTACAGAGCAAAAGTTTTTAGTTTTAATGAAGGACAGCTCATAATTATTTTTTTCATGCATAGTGTCTTTGTTGTATATAAATAGGCATTGCCATACTCAAGCTCATCTAGATTTTCTCCTATGTTATCTTCTGGGAGTTTCTTTAGCTTAGCGTTTTACATTTAGGTTTGTGATACATTTTGAATTAAGTTTTGTGAAAGCTGTAATATCTGTCTCTATATTCATGTTTTGCATATGAGTATCTTGTTGTTTTAGCACAATTTGTTGAGGAGACTGTCTTTGCTCCATTGTATCACCTTTGCTCTTTTGTCAAATATCAGTAGATTATATTTATGGGACATATTTCCGGGCTCTTTTTTGTTGTTGTTGTTGTTGTTCCATTGATATATTTGTCTATTCTTTCACCAGTGTCAAACTGTCTTCATTACTGTAGCTTTATAATTGAAATTGGGTAGTGTAAGTACTCTAACTTTGTTCTTTCCTTACTGTGTTTTTTCTGAGTCTTTTTGCCTCTTCACTGAAACTTTAAATTCGATGTGTCATTATTTATAAAATTACTTGCTGGGATTTTTATTGGGATTGCACTGAATCTATAGATCAAGTTGGGTACAGCTAACATCCTGAAAATACTGATGCTTCCTATCCATGAACATGGAATATCTCACCGTTTAGTTCTTTGATTTCATTCATCAGAGTTTTGAATTTTCCTCATATAAATCATATATATATATATATATATATATATATATATATATACACACACACACACACCTAAGTACTTCATTTTTGGGTGCTAATGTAAATGGTATTGTTTTAAATTCAAATTCCACTTGTTCATTTTTGGTACATAGCAACTGACTTTTGTATATTAACCTTGAATCCTGCAGTCTTGCTATAACTGTTTATTAGTTCCAGGAGTTTTTTGTCAATTATTTTGTATTTTCTACCCATGTCACCTGTGAACTAAGATAGTTTTGTGTCTTCTTTCCCCATCTGTATACCTTTTATTTCCTTTTCTTGCCTTGTTGCATTAGTAAAAACTTCCAGTACAATGTTAAAAGGAGCAGTGAAAGGAGACCTCCTTGTCCTATACCCTATCTTAATGGGAAGGCTTCTAGTCTCTCACCATTGAGTATGATGTTAGCTGTAGGTTTTTTGTATATAGTCTTTATCAAGTTGAGAAAACTCTCCTCTATTCCTTTTAACTTGGAGTTTTTATCATGAATGGGTGTTAGGTTTTGTTGATTGTTTTTCTCTGCATCTATTAATAGGATCATATGATTTTCAATTTTTAGTGTGTTAATGTGATGGGTTACATTAATTGATTTTTTAATGTTGAACCAGCCTTCCATACCTGAGATTAATCCCACTTGCTTGTGGTATATAATTCTTCTTATACTGTTTTTGGATTTGATTTGGATTTGATTTGCTAATTTGTTGAGGATTTTTGAATCTATATTCATGAGAGGTGTTGGTCTGTAGTTTCTTTTCTTGTAATGTCTTTGTCTGGCTTTGGTATTAGGATAATGCTGGCCTTATAGATTGAATTTGAAAGTATTCCTTCTGCTCTATCCTGTGAAAGAGAATATACAGAATTGGTATAATTTCTACCTTAAATATTTGACAGAATTCACCAGTGACCCCATCTGTGCCTGGTGCTTTCTGTTTTGGAAGGTTATTAATTATTGATTTAATTTCTTTAATAGATATAGGCCTATTCAAACTTCCTGGATCTGTGGTTTGGTGTCTGACATTAATTTGGGGAAAGTCTTAGTCATTGTTTCAGATACTCTTTTTCTCTCTTTCGTCTCCTCTGGTCTTCCCATTACACATTATGTTACACCTTTTGTAGGTGTTCCACAGTCCTTGAATAGTCTGATGTGTTTTTTTCCTGCTTTTCTTCTGTTTGGTTTTTGAGGGTTCTATTGATATATCCTTTTTAGTTGAAAGAGTCTTTCCTTAGCCACATACAGAGTATAATAAGTCCATTAAAGGCATTCTCCTTTTCTGGTACGGTTTTTTTCCTTTTCAATCACTAGAATTATTTTTTTAGTTTGTTCTTAGTATTTTCATTCTCTCTGCTTAATAGCCCATATTTTCTTGCTTGCTGTATACCTTATCCATTAGAGCCATTAGCATATTAATCATAGTTGCTTAAAATTCCAGTCTGATAATTCCACTAGCCCTGCCATGTCTGGTTCCAGTGCTTGCTATTGTTACTGAGTCTAAGCTTGTACTGCAACTGCACGGTAGGCCAATAAATTGAGAGATGAGTTGTTGTGGCAAGGAATACTTTATTCAGAAAGCCAGCAGACTGAGAAGATGGTGAAGTACAGTCCCAAAGAACCATCTGACCCAAGTTAGAATTCAGCCTTTTTTTATACTAATAGGGGAGGGGAACGGTTGGTTGCTGCAGACTTCTTGATGCCAGAATCCTTTGTTCTTGCAGCTGTCCATATAGGTCCAGTCACAGCGTTCCTATAAACCTCCAACAAGACAAATGTTATTCTCTGTTCTGAAACTTTTTGTGTCTATTTGAATGGGGAAGTGTTACACCTTTGAAGGTCAGAGCCTTGAGAATGGGCTATCCTGTATATTTCAGGCTATAGGCAACATTCTTAACTTACAGCAAAAGCAATAAAATACAAAGGTTAAAGTAAAACATTTCTAGTATGGAGTCAGATTTGTTCTTCCCTATGACACTCTTTTTTTTGCCTTTTGGTGTGTCTTAAAATTTTGTCTTAATACGTGGAAATTATGTACTGGGTAAAAGAAACTGCTGTAAATAAGCCTTTTACTAATATGGTGGTGAGATATGGGGATAAGGGAAACATTCTGTAGTCTTTGATTAGGTCAGTCTTTTAATAAGCCTGTGCCTTTGAACTGTGAACTTAGCAAGTGTTTCTCAATTTCTTCTTCCCAGCTTAGATGGGACAGGATGGCAGTAGTGAGCTAGAGTTGGGTATTTTCCGACCCTAGCTCAGTTAGGTTCTGATAATACCCCAGCAGGTTAAGCTCTGGTTAAGTAGTTTCCCCTGAGGGCAGGTCTTGTTAAGAAGAGCAGAGTGCTCAGGCATATTTTAAAATGTTTCCTTTTCCCCCTCCCCCTGCCAGAAGCAGGAGAGAATTTTTTTCTCTGCTATTGTGGGAATCTGGTTGATCTCCTGGAGATAAATCTCACAATATTGTGGAGCCCCCAGCCCCGCATGATTGGGTCCTCCTGGAGTTTTTAGCTCTGAGACTTGTTCACTTGTTCAAGCAATTTATAAGTTATAGTTCAGCTTTTCCTACCCAAGCACTGATTCCCATGGGAGTTTCTACTCATCAGAATCTGCTCTAATCAGCCATAATTGCTGTTTTTGCCTATTCATCTCTCCAATCTTGAGGGTAGTGGTTTTTCCTGTGTCTTGCCCTCTCTTATAGATTCTAGCAGAGTTATTGATCTTTTCATTCTGGTCAGCGTTTTACTTGTTAGCATGGATTGGTGACTTCGAGCTCCTTACATGCAGAGCCAGAAACTGGAAGTCCTTCTATAGTAAGGTTTGAAATCAGGATATGTGATTTCTCCAACTTTGTTCTATTTTTCAAGATTGTTTCGGCTACCCTTGACCCTTGAATTTCCATGTGAATTTTAGGATCAGGTTGTCAATGTTTACAAATAAGTCAGATGGAATTTTGATGGGAATTGTGTTGAATCTGTAGATAGGTTTGGCAAGTATTGCCTTCTTAGCAATATTAATTCTTCTGATCCATGAAGATGGGATATCTTTCCATTTATTTGAGACTTGAATACTTACCAGTATTTTTTCTACTGATACTGAGATTATCATATACTTTTGCCCTTTAGTCTATTGGTATGATTACTTACATTAATTGATTTTGGATGTTAGCCCAATGTTGCCGCCCTGGGATAAATCCCAGTAGGTCATCATGTATAATCCTTTTTCATGTTTCTGAATTCAGTTTGTTAGTATTTTGAGAACTGTTGCATCTGTAACAGGTATTGGTCTATAGTTTTCTTGTGATGTCTTTGTTTTTGTTATCACTGTAATAATACTAGCCTCATAAAAGTGAATTGGGAAATGTTCCCTTTTCTTCTACTTTTCAGGAGAATTTGTGAAGGATTGGTTTTAATTATTCTTTACATGTTTGGTAGAATTCATCACTAAAGCTATCTGGGCTCGGGCTTTCTTTGTGGGATTTTTTTTTAACTTACTTAATCTCTTTACTTGTTAATAGGTCTATTGGGATTTTCTCTTTCCTCTTGAATCTGTCCATAACTATCCCTTAATGAGAACTTTTAAATTTATTTATGTTATGTAATGTGTTAACTGTTAATTTGATTTTTCAAAGAAACAACTTTTGGTTTTGTTGATTTTTCTCTGTTGTTTTCCTATTCTCTATTCCGTTTATCTCTGCCCTAATTTTTATTACTTCATTCCTTCTGCTTGCTTTGGATTTTGTTTCCTCTGCCTTTTCTAGATTCTGAAGGTGCAAGTTTAGATTATTGATTTAAGATTTTGTTCTTATTCTTTTCTTTGATAAATGCAACTCAGTCATTTTTATTGCAACTAAAAGACAATATATTACAGAAACTTCTTGGCATATCTGGGAGAAAGTATTATTTAACTAAATAATGAAATAGTTCATCTTTAGTAATTATGTGTGAAAAACATGAAATGCAAATATGGATGCTTCTAAATCAACACTATCCAAGTGATAAAGGTGGCTGATTGCATCTGCCTCCACATTGCTTCTTTAGGTAACACAAACACAACTGAAACTTGCCGGTTTTCTCCTTTATAATTCTCCCTTATTATTCATGGTATTGTCACTTTAATACCAAAACTACAGAAAAGAATAGCTTTTGAAAAATTATTACTCTAATATATTAATTTGGCCATATAAATTGGCAGGCCAGCAAAGTTTAAATGACCCTAAACACTGATAGTAAAACTGTTGGTCTTGTTGCTTTATCACAGTTTTTTTTCCTATAAAAAAATCAATTATTACAGAATCAGAGTATAAAAAATTATACAAGTGTATGATTCCTGGAGTATTTTTTCCTCCACATTATCATCATGGCAGTATATATAGTGAGTGTGAATGATACAGGAGTAGAACTGATTATTGCATCAGCTATGACCATAAGTGGCCTCAGCGTAAGTACTCAAATTTTTAACATTTAAATAACTGAAAGTATGCTAATTTTAATCTGATAAAGGGGGTTTGGAAAACTTAAGTTATATTATTGAAACAATGAAGTACAACTTCTCAGGTATGGTTATTCACCATGTCAAAGTATTTGAGAAACAAATATGAAATATCAGTTAACTAGGTAGAGAAGACAAATCTTAATATTTGCAATGAAATAGGATGGAAAAATACTGATACGTATATATAAATATATATATATATATTTTAAATAAACAGTCTTGATTTAAATTCTAACAGAACTAACAAGAAGGGTACTTATGAGTGTAGAACAGTAAATAAAAAGTGATCTTTCTTATAGGAGTGATTGCAAATGTACAACAGCAAAATGCACCTCATAGGTGTGTCAATTTTGCCATTAAAAGTTCATTTTAAAAATTGTATATTTCTTCTCCAATTTTTGAGCAGTGAAGCTAGCACTTGCTTGCTAAATTGTTGAATTATAGCAAGACATACACATTCATGGTAAAAAAAAATTGATCTGATGAGTCTGTGCTTAATTCAGTAGCTAGTACAAGAGTTAACAGTTAATCACAATTGCTGGTACTCTCTCAAATGAAGGGTTAATAAATGAAAATGAAGGCAGATTTATGGAGAACAATAAATTTGATGTATAAATCCTCATGAAACTACAGAAACGGGAGCACCATATAATGTATATATTTTGGTTTATATCTTCCTTATTTTTAAATATGAGTATTACAACTAAATTTCCTACTAAATACTGCTTTCACAGCATGCTCTAAGTTTTAACATGTTGTGTTTTAATTTTCATTTATTCCTACATATTTTCTAATTTTGGTTTTCTCTTTGACCCATTGATTATTTAGGAGTGTTAATTTTCAAATATTCATGAATTCTCTAGGTTCTCTTTGTATATTGATTTCTAGTTTTATTCAATTTTTATAGTCAGATAACATATTTTGAATGATTTTAAACATTTTACATTTATTAAGGCTGTTTTGTGGCCTAATAAACATTCTCTCCTGGAGAATAGCCCATGTGTGCTTGAGAAGAATGTGTACTCTGTTGTTGGGTGGAGTATTACATAGATTATCTGTTAAGTTTAGTTGATTTGTAGTGTTGTTCAAGTTTTCTATTCCTTATTTTTTTCTGTTATAATCATGTAGTATAAGATTTATTGAAAATGGAGTTTTGAAGTCTCTATTCCTGTTGAATTGTCTCTTTCTCTCATTAAGTTCAAACATTTTTGTTACATATATCTTGAGGTTCTGTTGTTAGATGCACATTGGTTATAATTTTGCCTTCCTAATATATTGACCCTCTTATTAGAAAATATTCTCCTTTTTCTGTAGTAGCAATTTTGTCTTTAAGTTTCTTTTGTTTGATAGTAACATAGCCATGTTACCTCTTTTACTGTTTACATGGTATCTTTTTCCATCCTTTTAATTTCCATAATTTTCATTTGTGTCTTTTAAAGTGTGTTTCTTTTTTTTTTTTATAACTTTATTTTTTATTTATTTAGCTTTGGCTGCATTGGGTCTTTGTTGCTGTGCACGGGCTTTCTCTAGTTGTGGCGAGCGGAGGCTACTCTTCACTGCGGTGCATGGGTTTCTCATTGTGGTGGCTTCTATTGTTGCGGAGCACAGGCTCCAGGCACACGGGCTTCAGTAGTTGTAACACACAGACTCAGCAGTTGTGGCTCTTGGGCTGCAGAGCGCAGCCTCAGCAGTTTTGGCACACGGGCTTAGCTGCTCCGCGGCAGGTGGGATCCTTCCGGACCAGGGCTCGAACCTGTGTCCCTGCATTGGCAGGTGGACTCTCAACCACTGCAGCACCAGGGAAGCCCTAAAGTGTGTTTCTTTTAAACAACATATAGTTGGAAATTGTGTCTTCTCTACTTCACTAATTTGCTCTTTAATTTTTTATATGCCTTATGTCTTTTTTCTTCCTTTGCACCTCCATTTTTCTTTTGTGTTAAATAAATATTTTCTAATATATCATTTTCATTCCCTTGTTTGTTTTAATATATTTTTGGTTATTTTCTTAGTGGTTCCCCTGGGGATTACATCAACATGTTAACTCTAATGATCTAGTTCAACTTAAAAACTACTTAATTTCAATTGAATGCAGGAACTTTGCTCTAATATATCTACATTTCCTTCTTCCTCATTTGTACTATTATTGTAATCTTTATACATTACAAGTTTTTATACGTTACATATTTGTGCATTACAAGCATCAACACAGTTTTATAATTATTGCTTTATTCAACTGTTGTTAAATAAGGTAAGAGAATAAAAGAGTAAGAAACAAAAAATACACTTAGTGTCACTTTTATTTGAACCTCTATAGTTAACTTTTTCTCTTATTTCTTCGTGTGGATTCAGGTTTCTTGCTAGTGTCCTTTTATTTCAGTCTGAAAGACTCCTTGTGTTAATTTTTGTGGGACACATCTGCTAGCAATTAATTCGCTGTTTTTGTTTATCCGTGAATATCTTAACTTCTTCATTCTTGAAGAATAGTTTTGCTGGATATGGAATTCTTGATGTCAGCACTTTGAAAATGTCATCCCACTGCCTTTTGGACTCCATAGTTGAAGATGAGAAATCATCTCTTAATTTTATTGAGGGTCCCTTATACATGATTGGTCATGTCTTTCTTGCTACACTCAAGATTTTCTCTTTGTCTTAGGCTTTCAGAATGTTTACTGTGATGTGTGTAGGTGTGGATCTCTTTGAGTTTATCCTACTTGGAATTTATTGAGCTTCTTGGATAGGTAGGTGAATATTTTTATCAAGTTTCAGGAGTTTTATGCCACTATTTCTTCAACTATTCTTTCTGCCCCTTTCTCTGCTCCTTCAGAACTCTCATTTTGTACATGTTATCCCGCAAGTCTGAGTCTCTGCTTATTTTTCTTCATTCTTTTTTATTTTCTGTACCTCAGACTAGATATTCTTAATTGACCTATCTTCAGGTTTGCTGATTTTTCCTTTGGCTAGCTCATATCTGCTCTTGATACTCTCTAGTACATTTTTTCATTTAAGTCATTTGACTTTTCAACTCCAGTGTTTCTATTTCATCCTGTTTTTTAAAAGAAAAAATTACATCTCTTTTTTGTTTTCTATTTGGTGAGACATCTTTCTCTCATTTCCATTCATTTTTTAGACATAGTTCCCTTTTGTTCTTTCAACATATAATAAATGGTTTAATGTCTTTTTCTATTAAGTCTGACATCTGGGCTTCCTTAGGGACAGTTTCTATTAACTGCTCCTGTATATGGGACATACTTTACTGTTTCATTTCATATCTCATGATTTTTTTGTTGAAAACTGGACATCTTTAATAATATGTGGTTACTCTGGAAATCACATCCCACCCACCCCTGCTGTCTTCACAAAGGTTTATTGTTTTTCTGTTTGTCCTGAACTAATTCGGTACTCTTTGTCATGTGTAGCCCCTGATGTCTCTGTTCAGTTAGCTCAGTGGTCAGCTGATGATTGGATTGAGATTTCCTTAAATATATTGAATCAATAATTCTCCTAGTCTTTTCTAAGGGGATTTGTGTGCATATTGGGACACACCTTCAATGCTCTGGCAATTTACACTATGTCTTAGCCTTCACTTCCCGATTATGTGGAGCTGTAGGTGAGAGCTTAGGACTTTTTTGAGGCTTTCTTCAGCACTTGCAGAGCCCTGAGTACAGTCTTTCCTGAGTGCAGCCCTGCACATGTGGGTGGCCTTCTTTTCCAGGAATATATCAGAACCCCATATGGACATCTAATTTCTAGTGTTTCCTTTCATATTTTCTGGTGAGCCTCTTGTTTGCCCCAACTGTTATCACTGCCTTGCTGCAATCTTAAACAATTGCCCCTAATCATTTTAGACAAATACCCCCAAAGAAAGGGCTGTTCTCATTGAGCAAGTTCTGAATCAGGTCAAATAAATACAAGTCCTATGAGTGGTGGTTTTCAGGGAGCTGTCAGACAGATTAACTAACAGTAATTCTCCGACTTTTTGGGGAGCTCCAAATCCATTCTGCTCCACCAAGTGGCTGCTAAGCTGATGGTTTTCACAGTAGATTGCAAGGCTGTTGGTTTTCAAGGATATCACAAAGGTGGTAAGAGCAGATGGGAATAAGCCAAGTTAAAACACCACAGAGCTCACTGCTCTTTACCAAGATTCAGCCAATTTTATTGAATAAATGCTCCTTGGATTATTGCAGACCATTGGTTAATTTTCATAGTTTTGAAGGAGTTGATTTTGAGGGTTTTTTCATACCCTTGGATTATTGCATACCATTGGTTAATTTTCAGAGTTTTGAAGGAGTTTGTTTTGAGGGGTTTTTCCTATTGTTCTCATTGATTTTATGAAACAGTTTTATGTCACGAATATATTTTATATCATGTGTCTAAGTAGAAGGCACAAAAATGATTTTACATTTGGTATAACCTGTTTGTTTATATCTATTTTCCCCATTAAACTTTCTAGAGAAACAGGCACTGCTGATCTTATGTATACCAGGGACTACTAACAAGCCTGCCTCTAACATACAAATAAACAATATGTTCTCTTAACCCAGACTGGTTTCTTTGGTAGTTATTAGAGCTACCCCAAAATATTCTGATTTTCCTTCCCCACTCCATTTGAAGCCAAATGCATCTATGTGACTTTGACCAGTGAAATGTCAGGAGAAGTGATGTGTGCTACTCCTGATCAGAAGCTTTAAGCGTCATGTTCCCTTCTTCCTGACTCAGTGATTGTGGAAACTGTCAAGATGGCGACTCCTTTAACTGGGTCTCTGAGTGATCATCAGGAGCACACCATGCCTGCTGACATGTAATATGAGTCAGAAATAGACTTTTATTGTCTTAACCCACTTGTGACTTGGAGGTTGTTTGTTACCTCAGCATAAGCTTGCCTATCCTGACAGATACAAGTTCAAATCTCAGCTCTTCAACGGCCAATAAATGGCTTTGTGGTTTATATTACATATTGGCCCTGGGTAGAAGATGCAAAGTAGAATTATTTTGTCTCACTCCCCCGCCTCGTTATTAATTAATGATAAAAATGAGGAAATTGAGGCCTTGAGCCTCAATACAACTGCTCAGTGGGTGAGCAAAAACTAGAAGCCAGTTCCTCTTCCTCCCAATCCAGTGCTTTAATACTGCATTAAATATGTTTATTTACCTTTCTAATGCCAGATAAGAAGTGTCAGAATCTTTATTTTCAGCAAGGTTGAGGCAAGCAGCTCTTCACTCCCCAGTTTTAGTGTTTCTGGAAGTTTGACAATTAATCTAAGTCTACTCAGGAACAGTGGGAACATCAGTCTGTTTATCTCTGCCTGTTATGATTTGCTACCATTATTCAGACTTTTTTTTATGTTGCACAGTTATTAGTATGGTTTTCAAATATATATTTACATTTGCTATTGAGAAAGTAAAGTTCCAGTGTTGTCAGCTTGTTGAACTTCAAATCCTAGATGTCAGGGAACACATCAAAACCTAATTCAGAAGAGACAGAGATATTGCTTCTTGTATCAAATGTTGTTTAAGGCCATTAGATATACTGCAATTCTCTTTGAAGAGCTCAAATTGTTCCAATCTCTAAGATGGCATATTGGTGTCATCCTATTTCAGCCCCAAAATACACAAACTCTTGTAAACATGTTTTTGCTAATTACTGAAAATATTAAAAATGAGATTATTTAAAATAATGTAATGTATTGGTAATTATTTTAATCATTTATTTGTACTTAACTGATGTGCTGTGGTTACTGTATTCACTCTGTCGTATGTTGTTTGATCCCACCTCAAGGTAAGATGTGCCCAAATACAGGAGGTATTACAAATAAATGCTTATTTTCAGTTAACTGTGAACAACATAGGGATAGTATACTGCTTCCAAAAGTATAAGGTCAGTAAATAAGTGAAACGAGTAATTACAAAAGTTAAGATTGCATGTTCTAGGTGGTATCCGGCTTAATATGGAGACTAGTTCATTCAGTAGTCAAGTAAATATTTGAGTGCCCATGATACTCCAAGCACAGTTCTTGACACTGGGGATAGAGCTGACAGCAAAACAAAAATCCTGTGGTTATGACATTTATATAATAGTGGAATAAACAGGAAATACACAAACAAGTAAATTAGCATATAAAATCAAGTAGTAATAAATGCTAGAAAGAAAATTATAGCAAGGTACGTGGCTAGAGAAGAGTTGTTATTGAGAGGCTTGTCTCTTAGGAAATGATATTTGGGCAGAACATGAATGTAGTAAGGGGATGAGCCTTGTGATTTCCTGGGGGAAGATTGTTTCAGGAAATAGTTACAGTGATTATAAAGATTCTGAGGTAGAAGAGTGTTTGAGACTTGCAAAAAGGCCAACAAAGTGTCATGAGCAAGGAGAAAAATGACAGGAAATGGGAGTGAGAATTTATCTTGAGCCCGATAAGGTAGGATCTAATAGGCTGCAATAAAGATTTAAGATTTTATTCTGAGTGTTGGAAGACTACCACATGGTGTCCAGGAGCTGGGTGATGTGACATAATTTCCATTTAAAAATATTTACTCTGGCTACTGTGGGGAGAACTGGCTGTCGATTTACCAGAGCAGAAGCCGAAGACTTCTTGGGGCACCAGGTGATGAATCCAGGAGAGAGACAGAGATGGCTTGGATTAGGTTGGGGCAGGATATTATTCTAATGTAGTTCTATCAGGATTCATTTGATGGATTGGAAGAAGAGTTATGAGAAATAAGGAAGAATCAAGTGTGACACCAGATTTTTGACCTGAGATGCTTTATGGCAGTAACTGCTGTGATAAGAACCTCTAGAGAAAAACATGTTTGGCCAGGGGTAGGGGTGAGAATCAAGGGCTCAGTTTTGGATTTGCAAGGATTGAAGTGCCCATTAGACATCCTAGAACAAAGTATGACAATTCAGAGGAAAGGTTCATTCTGGAAATAGAAATCTGGGCGTCATCAGCATATAGAATGTGTTGACGGGCTGTTGGGGTGGATAGGGTCATCTAAGAGTAAGGGGTGCTATAGCATTTCAAGGTTGGGGAGATGCAGCTCCAGCAGAGAAGACTGAGAAGTAGCAACCACATGGGTAAGAAAAAAATCAGGAGAATATGGTGTACCAAATTCCAAGTTAAAAAAAAAAAGGATTTAAAAGATGAGGGGGTTATGAGCTGTATTGAATGATGCTGCAAGTTTGAGCTAAGAGGGTGATGGGAGAGCAGAAAGGAGTGAGGGTAGAGAGATGAAACTAAGGCTAACTGATCAATAGTATAGCATGCTTTTATGATGATGTCAGTGATACAGAAATGAGGAGGAAATGATGATGTGATGAGGGAGAAGAGAAAGGAGATGATTGCCTGAGAAAAGTCTTTGACTAGGCAGAGATTGGGGCCCAGTGTGTGAGAGAAGTTGGTCCATGTAGAACATGGACAATGAATCCATTGAGTCAGTGTTGAGGCAAAGCATACAGGGTTACAGGCGCTGGTGGGTTGGAAGATTCGGTGGCCGAGGATGACGAAGGGCTCTTCTGATTCTTTCATTTTGTTAATGGAACAAGAAGGTCATCAGCTCTGAGAAAACACTTTATATTTGTCTCCCTTAGTTGACTTTTTGTCAAAGTTAGGCATCATATTCGCTGTCTTTTTATCATTAGCATCTGACCCAGTACCCGGCACACATTAAATACCTCATGAATGATTGTAAACTGCAAATGCATTAATGTTTAAAAATTACTTTTGGCTTCCTCTTTACGTAATAGGTAATTTAAACATATTAATGTTTATTTTATTGGAGTAGAGTTAAAGATAGTGTTTATAGAAGGCTGATTTTGAATATCTTAAAGCCAGACTCTCATGTGCTGACATTTGCTTTGTTTTAGAAGTTGAGGGTGAATGATTGAGACCAGTTAGAGACTATGTATAGGCAAAACATTCAATGAAATATGTCCAAATAGCCAGAATTTTCCACTTTTCCACTAAGATCAATGTCTAAGTGGCTGATAACTTTGGCAATGATAGTCCTAAGTTGTAAAATATATTTTAACTCTTTTCCAGGTGAAAGGTGACACAGAATGTGAAAAGTTCGCCTGTTTTGAAAGGAATCTCAAGAAAGAGTGAGTAACAAGTAAAACATTGTACACGTTTTTCTACGTTGACTTTGAGATTCTCTAACAAATGTTTCTTAACCTCAACGCTTGACATTTTAGTCTGGATAATTTTTTGGCGTAGGGATGGAAGGGGAAGGTGAGGAGCTATTCTGGGCATTGTAGGATATTTATATGTTTGGCATCTGTCCACAACTGGCAGTGGCACCCCTCTCTCAAGTGTGACAACTGTCAATGTCTCTAGACGTTGCCAAATGTTCACTGCAATCAGGGTGGGGGTGAGGGAGAAAATTGCCCTGGTTTGAGAACCACTACTGAAACAACGCAAACAAAAAGGTCTCCCAAGGCTTTTGGATGATTTATTCTAGAAACAGCTTATTCTTCTGAGGACAGTTTTGTTGGAGTTTTTATCTAATGAGGGCATGGCTGTGAAGGTATAATCACAGGGATGGCAACTGAGACGATTAATTCCCATTTCACATTCACAGAATACCTTCATCCTGGATACATTAGAAAACTTTCAAAGCTAAATACTCATCAGTGAGAATGTAGCCAAAGCTGTCATGTGGAAGAGGAACTCAACTGCCAGGAGTATATTTCCAGAAGGCAGACCTATGACCAATGGTGCTAATTATAGCGAGACATAGTTTGATTTGTGATAAGGATCATGGTTCTGATGATTAGCAGTGTCTAAAAATGGAACAAGTGACCCCAGAGTTCCCTTTCAATTGTCAGTCAAGCCAAAATCACATGGTAGCATTTTAGGAATATCACAGAGAGAGAGAATATCACAAAGCATTGGTTGGATTTGAGATTCCATTCAATCCTGTGAGTCCAGAAAGAACAGGAGGGTCATGGGAACACTCAAAATGAAGTTGCATCAGGCAAAAGAAGCAGAGAATAAAAGGCAAGGGAGCACTAATAGGAAACAGCAAAGTTAAATTGGCGTTCTAATGAGTAAAGCATTCATCTTCAGTAAGGATAACTCAGGGAGGAGGGAAGAGAGGATTCAAATGTGTGAGTGTCCTTAGTTTGAAGTTCTCTGTGACTCTGGCCTTGTGACTTGAGACAATGCCTTAAACTGTTTTGATGGTGGCTAAGGACCCTTCCTGCAGTCCATCCCTACTTCTTGATGGCAGCCTTTACCACTTTTCAGGAGTTAGTGCCATGGTTATAAGAATTCACTGGGATGCTTGTCAGCCACACGTATTTGTGAGAGCCACACGCAGAGTTTCCATTTCCTTAAGTCTCTTCGTGAGCTGGTGATTCTACATTTTAAACAAGCACCCTTAGGAGTTCCACTACAGGTGGACCTAGGCTCACCCTTTGGGCAACCTTGTTTTGGAAGGTATAGTTCAGTTTGCTGTCTGGCTCCTACCTGAATCCTGTGAATCTTTGTAGTTTTTCCAGGAAAGATATTTCAAGGAGAATAGCAGTTAAGACTACCCACGCTAAGCGTTGAGCCTCTAATCTAAACTTCACTACTGGTATCCCCTTCCCAGATTTGACTTTAAACTCAAGGAGTATGGTGATGTTTTTCTGGAAATGTGAGGTGCTTTTTTGAGGGAGGGGTGTTCAGGGGAGATTGTTTATTTTTTGGTAATAAAAAAATTCTCTCTGATAGTTCCTCCCTCACAAGTGACTGTAAATTCCCAAGCTCAAAAAAACCTGATAGTCCTAAAAGAAAATGTTTACAAATTCTTAACATAAGTCAGTGCCATTACTAACAGTCCCATTCAAGCACTAATGACACAGCGTTTCCTCAGCTGGGTTGCTCATTCACAGAGTAACTCATTTGAAAGAAACTCCTCGTAAAGCCACTGGAGTGTCAACCAAACCAGAGTGATTAGAGATGTATGTCACTGTTTAACCACTTAGACTAACACCAGCATGCCTTCCCTTTCATATTCCTGGAGTGGACAGGTTCTTACATTGAATGTCTTTGGCTGTGTCCAGGTGTTATCAGAAAACCAGTGTTCAATGGGGAAGGCATCTCTGGGTATAACTGCTTCTGTGGTTTCACTTACTGATCCTGAACTCTGATCCTTGCCATCTTATTCCCACCTCTTTCATCTGATACTCCCTGCAGCTCCATTAAATTTCAACTCTGTCATCCTATTTTCCTGGTTAAACTTCCTTTTTTGTGTGTGTCTGTTTGACCTCACATCCTAATCCTTGTTCAAGCTCGAAGAAGTATAATTTGACTATCACTAATCTACACTTGACATTATTCTCCTGCGATACACATAGGAAAGGCGGATGAAGTCAATATTTGTTCCTTGGTTTCATACATCATTGATTCAGAGACAGACTTACTATGAGGCTAAATGAGCTTAAACTTCAGACTCCTCATTTGCTTGGGCCGCTTCCAAGGACCAGCGATGACCTTAGTGTGTTTGTATGGCATATGGTTTTAAAATATTTGCAGAGAAAGGCATTTTGACTACTCCCCATGAAGAATGCTCTCCTTCCACTAGGATCCTAATTCTATCCCCTCCTGTATGACAGTGTTTGTGTGGCTACAGGAATTTGGGGGATGTAGGTAAGGAAAGTAAAGTCAGGGATACATTTAGTTTGGGTAGACATATTTCTGTTGTTTGCAGTTTATAAGATATATTTAAGAGATGTGCTGTCACATTTGTGAATCAAAGTAGGACTTGCTTCTGTAAGTTGCCGGCGGTGCCAACTCACCTGGTGTCATGTCAGAAGTGTGTAGGGCTGGAGGTCATATCTCAGTGTGAACAGGTCCCACAGAACCCATCAAGGGATGTATGTGGGCAGACAAGGGAAACAAGGGTGGAAGTGTACAGAGCCAGAAGTTATCTGTGGTAAATCCTTCCAAAAAGCTGATGTGTGAAATTATAAGCAGAGGACACAGTTCTTACTGACATCAGGTCTAAACAGCAGTTCTCTCCTGTCAGAAATGTTCTCAGTAATGAATACCCATAATTACAAATGTACTATGCATATAATATTTTAAAGAGACCATGAAATTTATTAGAATTCCTAGTATGAAAGCACAAACCTGAAGTAGCAAAAGGAGTACATCTAAGCGTGAAGAACCATGTTTTATACATTTCAATTATCAATAGTAAAAAATAATTTTCAATCAACTATATTAGAGAAAAGCCTAAATTGTCATTATGCTTTCTCTATGGAAAATGGTATCACAAAATTATGGTTACATGAAAAGGTAATAAAAGTATGAGCCAGAAATTTTACAAAAAAGTTGAGATTGTGCGTCAGGCATTTATTAAATTTTTATTATTTTCCTGGAATTTGTATGTTTGAGCAATTCAGCAGCCTTTTAAAATTTGTGATTTCTTATGATTTCTCTCCTCATTCTAAGTGCATGTTCGTTTTTTACCGAAGTATATACTCGTGATTTATATTTTTTTCTAAAAAAGGTCTCTAAACTATAAGCTTTAGGTCAGATAAAACCTGGGTATGTCCTTTGGATATATTTTCTAACAGTTTTCTGACTTAGTTTCTTGTGAAGGAAAACTGCCTGCTGGCCCCTGAGTAGTCATGCGCTGCTGGTAAACAGCGGCCAGGTCCTAGAGAAGATCTGGATGCCTCAGGCATTTCCTAAAAACAGCCACTCCTGACAGCCTTCTCCAAAGTTCCACCAAACTGGGATTTGAGTGCTATAGGAAATGATGGAATCTTTAGTAATAATAGTACAAGAGCTTTCATTTATATACGCCTTTACAGTTTATGGAAATTTTCATTTACGTTGCTTCACTAGATACTCGAAACAGCTCTGCAGAGTATCACCAACTCAGTAATGTAGGGAGCCCTCCTAGAATCCTAGTTCCTAGCCTGAAGTGGTTATTCCCACCACGTAAGGGCACAGTGAAATTTTGAACAAATCTGCCAGTTTTAGTGGCAAAATGTTAAGTCGTTTCCAAATGATTCCAGACGTACTTCTCCGTGTGTACTTTTATGGCACACAAATAAATTACTGTGAACCCCTGACTCATATACTGTCTCTAATTATAATTGAATCTGTTGATAGTTTTTAGGCAAAATCAAGATTGCATGATTCTGCCTTACAGAACTGAGAGGTACGAAAATGCACGGAAAGCTGTACTTCAAAGGGATATGATGTTGTGTAATATTTTATAACATTAGATTATCTTTCCTGTAGAGTCTGTCACTTCCATGTGAGAATGACTATGATGATGAAAGCAAGATGGAGGTGAAAATAGGGGACCAAGAAATTCGTAGTTGATGTGAAACTCCTTAGTCAGCCATGCCCCCTACCAACGCCTCCGTCTTTAATATCCTGCTACCTTCCCAAACCTCATAGTAATTCTGCAGCCCTTTGACTCCTTTTGGTCATGAAGGTTTTGCACAGCGTCACCACCTGCCATCAGCCACCTCATCATTCTCTCCACATTTGTGTTTTTTCCCTCCTCCCCGGGGAGCTATCCCATGGTGCTCTTTTTTTGTACACATGGAGGTAGTTGGTGGTATTTATGTTTGCATGTTTTTGTCACTTTTACTTCCTTAGCATGAAATCTCAAGGAAGTCATGTACCCCTTAAGAATAATTGACTTTCTTTTTCTTTGGTGAAATTGCACAGTGTCTATGTGGTTAAGGGGCTTTAATCCACCTTGCCACTAACAAAGCTAAGTAAGATGGCAGATGCACCTGATAGGTGAAGTCACAGAAGAAGGAGGGAGAAAGAGAGCATTAGGGCAGTGGTATATATAACGTGGTAAAGAAAAGAGGGAGGAAATGCATAAGTCAACATGGTAACATTGTACAAATAAAATAAGTTGCCCTTTAGGATCTCAAAGCTGCAAGATTCCCGGAAAATTGTCCTCCTCTTTCTCCCTGCACCTCCCTTTCCTGTCATGGCATTAACTCTCTTTAAGGAGATCTACAAATGGCCTTTTCACCTCCATACCCAATACAATGCCTTGTGTACTCTGTTGAGGTCTTAACCTGACCTCAAAGTACTTTCCCATCTCTTTCCCCTATTCTACATACTTCTTTCAGTTTAACTTTCCAAAATTACTTCTGTGTTCAGTCTGTTCCCCTGCAGAAAATGGCTCCCCGTTGACTATACCGCCTCAGTGTTTTTACACTTGGCAGGAGTGCAAAGATCTCAGTGATGCAGTGCCACCACTTTTCTTGCTCAATCTCTTTAATTTTACTATATCTTCCAACTGAAGCTGGACTATTTCCTGTTCCTTGCAATTTTCTGCTCCCCAGGGCTTTGCCCGTTCATCTGCCTGGAACACTTTCTCTGTGTCTGCATGGTAGGCAACCTCATCGTTCAGGTATCATCTTAAATGCTACTCCCTCTAAGAAAAATTTCTCCTTTAAACTCAAATAACTGTCTGCTGCTCTCTCATGCCACTAGGCATAGTCTACCCAGCACTGGACATATCTGTGTACTGGCTTTATTTCTGTAAGAAGACTGTAAACTCTGTAAGAGTTGGGAGTGTTGTAATAGTTTTTACGTGTCTATTGTTTATAGACTGTCATGTGCATATTAGGCACTCAATAAATGTTATTTATTTTTTAAAGCTAATTGTGAAACATGAACCAAGTGACTAGGGCAACTCAAAGAAAAAGAGGCAGCTCTGCCAGTTGTCGTTATATTAAAAATATATATCTGAGACATATATAAACAATCAGAAAGATAAAACAGGAAGAACTAAGGCTATCTGAAAATACTTTATCCCAATTCATTTCATGCACATTTCTAAATGTCACTCCTTATATTGTGGTACTTCTGCAACTCTTTGCTTGCCTTCTCTGCCTTCCAAATCCATTTAGCACAGACTTCACCTTACAAACCTTTGAGAGGTCACAGGAAAGCACCTGATAGGATGAATTGCTGTGGGATCCATCCCTCCCCCCGACCACAGCCCCAAGTACTGAGGTAATCCTGCTGGATCTGATGTGATAATTTTTGCACTCGGTGGATATACTCCACAAAACGTCATTCATCTTGAACTGCAGTTCAGCATAATCTAAGGTCAGAAAGGACAGAGGCTGTGGAATGTTTTCCATGAGGGACCAAAGCTGCATATTGAGCTGAACTGTAAAGCAGCACTATGGCCTAGAGAAGCAAAAACTTCATATTGTGATTGGCTTCAACCTTCTTTTTTACATCCTTTACCAGATAGAGCAGACTTACCATGAATCTGAACAAGCGTGGCTGACATTTCAGGACGTTATGTTTGTACTGCCCATATAAATGTGTACAGGCCAGAGCGATGTTGTGTTTGAAGTATGAAAATACAAAATTACAAACACTACCCCCCACAACGTTATAGAAGCTTCAAGTGCCACAGAACATCGATCTGCTCCGGCATCTATATCTTCTTCTATGCAGCATCTATATCTTCTTCTGATATTGCTAATCCTTTGAATTTGCAGCAATTCAGTTGATAGAAAATAGTTAGGAACCTTAAGTCTTTATTTTTATTGGGCAAAAGTCCCCATGGGCTTCCCTTTCTATGCCTTTTATTCCTCATTTATCAGGGCAAAAACAGAACAGAAATAATGGACATATAAAATGGCAGTTTTCATAAAGTGGCAAATAGACAATATCTGTTTTCATTTTGATCAGGAACAAAGCAGTAATTTGTATCCAAAATTAGAGAAATCATTTCAATGTTATTCTACTAAATCTAACATGAGAATAGTATACATAGCAGATCAAGGACCATAGGAAGGAGGACAGACAAGGACAAAATAGAAATGCTATTATAAGTAGTGATTAAGAGAAAACATATGCAATATATTTGATCAAAGGCTGATTTCCCTAATAGCTAGGAGCCAATTCACCGTGGGTCTTTTGCATTTCTGTACATCTTATGAATGAGACATTAACTGCCCTTTGTTCAGGACTAATCTTTTCAAAGGTGTATGTCTAGCAGATAGCCTAAGAAGATAGTGTCTCCCTCCAGAGCAAAGGGCAGACATGCTTATGGCCTGGGTCTCTTTCTTGTAGCACAACCCACTGACTGTGCAGGCATCATCTGGGCACCCCTGAGGGAGTTGGAGGCAGGAGAACTGACACAAATATGGTGACACTCACGAGGCCTCCTGTGATATTAGAAATAGTGCCCTTTGTCTCTGGCCAAGGCATCTTGTGTCTTCTGCCAGCATCCACAAAACTACAGCAGATTAATCTTTCCCTTGCAAGTAGGGTAAAACCTCAGATCTTCAGAGCCCTTAGCAGTATTACACCATGAGTTTATACAACTTAATAAAAACACAGCCAGATAGAAAAATGGACAACTAATATAATGATATTTAGTAGAAAATAGTAAAATCTAACTATAATATCTTTACATCTTGATTAATCAGGAAATATAAAATAAGAATAATATTGAAATCATTTTTTTACCATCAGATTGTCAAAAACCAAAAATAGTAATAAGTTAGATATAGAGAAGAAATGCAGAAACATACTCACATGCATTGCTGGTGGATGTAAAATGTAATTAAACAGTTTAGAAAAAGTTGTGCTTGTTTATACCTATTTGGCCAGCCATTCTACTTTTGGAATCTATCAATGGGAATAAAGTCTCCAGTGTATCTGTGTGTGTGTGTGTGTGTGTGTGTGTGTGTATGCATACAAACACATATATATAATCACACATATGTACATGTGTGTCTGTTACTGTATATATCTCATGTACACATTATAGAGACTCTTTATAGTAGCATTTTTTGTCAGAGCAAAACCTGGAAACAATCTGGATGCCCTCTAACAGAGGAATGTTCAGATGCAGATGGTTTATTCTACTATGAAGTGGGATGAAGTTATGAGAGATAATATGTTGATCAGTATGTGCTAACTTGAAAGGACGTGCGTGAGATAGTAAGTAAAAAAAAGAATTACAGATGTAATATAAAAAGTGACCCCATTCTTATTTTTAAAAAGAACCATAATATATATATATAATTACCTTATTGTGAGCTGCCACAATAAGCAAATAAGGTTTGAATATATTATTTAACCCCAAAGTGACTGCAAATTGACTTTCCATGCTATCTACGAAACTAACAACTTAATTAGCATCTCAATGTCGGTAGCAGCTTGGTCCACATTAGAGTTTAGCTTTGGAATCAGACAGACCAGAGTTCCCATCTTGTTTGGATAGCTGACTAGCTGAGTGAACTTGAACGAGTCATTTGGTCTTTCTTAGACTGTTTCCTTATCTGTAAAAATGGAACCAACAATAGTACTTATCTCACATATTTGTAAAAAGTAATTTTCATAAAGTATCAATATATAATGTACTAGAACAGTTTTGTCAGAGTCAATAATGGTGTTGACGATGAAACTGCACACCTGCTGAGCATGTACTATGTGATCAGGCTCAGTACATGATAGCTGTTTTTTTTCTCTTTTTTAAATAGTATTTTGCTCACCTAGCTGTCTGTAAAGGTATCTTAGATTTTTATATTATTTCCCTACACAAGCCCAGTCAAATAGCAATGGAATCGGGACGTTGGGGTGCCCATAAAGCAGTATTTACATAGTTAGTGTTGCCTACCTTCAGTGAAGGATATTAGAACTGCAGCCAGTAGATGACTTAACGTGTGAGGAAAACCTCTAGCAATGCAGCTAGGGGACGATTAGCATGTTTACAATTCACCAACTATCACAGTGGTTATATTTTACAAATGAAGAAAAATCATCCCACACCTTCCTTAGGTAAAAACTACAGTTTCATGTTAAATTGAATTCAACAAAGCCCTAAAAAAATTTTTAAAAGGCAGTCAGCCAAGTCTTTATTGCAAGAACATCAGAGAAATGAACCAGCTGAGCTACTTATCGTCTGCTTAAATTTCTCAACTATTGATCCTTGCAGCAGAAGGACTATTTATAGGTCCTATATCTCCTTTAAATCCTTACCTCATAGGGATCTAGCTAGATTGGGGAAAGCCCCATTTTGTTCAGGATTGCATAGTCTGCCCGCAGAACACAGTTTTGAATTAATCAGGAGTCTGATTATACTCCCTGCAACTATTCAAGTATTAATGGTTTCCCTGTCAGCATTTAATGAGCATTTCCTTTGGATTGATAGTCTCCACTGTTTTGTTCATTTACTTACAGTTTTTGATCACCAGTTAGGGTAAGATGTAGGTATTTGTTTCCGAGGCCATTGGGATGACAGCTAGAGAGGACAGTGGAACAATTAATGTGACTTAAAATTCGAGCTTGGGAAGATGGCAGGCTAAAATATGAACGAAAAGCTGCCCTGGAAGCCATGTGTCTCAGCGAGCTGAAATTGCCGTAGAAACCGATTGAAATCCTGGAGAGCAGGGACAATGCCATAGGCACTCTTTCTGTACTTTTGGTACCCAGAGCAGTGCTGGGCTCCTAGCCTCAGGGGAGTAAAAGGAAAGAGGAAAATGCTCGACCAAAATGTAGCAGAGTAAGACATTAATTGAAACATCCCTTTAATGCTGGAAACAAGCTGTGGATTCATTTAAGTGCCAGAGCTTCCATTAAACCTTTTCTAAAATCAACACATATTTGATGCATTATTTCATCTGAGATAGAATGTCACTATCTGGAGATGGAATTAGTGCAAGTGTCCTTTCTGCTTTATTCACAAGCCTTCTCAATCCCTCATCAAGTGACAACTTCAATAGCTGTTGAAAGAAAAGGTGCGTGTGCACAGAACTAGACCGTTTCTTACAAGGAGCTACGAAGGTCAGCAGGGATTTCAAGGTTAGATGTGCCTTCTCCCATTTTCTTAGGACTCTGAGGTAAAAGATAGTTTATAAAATATATCACTTCTCAAAACAGTGCTTGGCTTTGGGAATATACCACCTAAGCATTCTAGGGGAAAATACTATAATTATTAAGCCCAGCTTTTAGTCACTTTTTTAGGTTTTCAAATACAATAAAATAAAATTTCAAAGCTTTTAATTTCAAGGTAAGTGGTTTAATTAGTTTATTTTTCAGTACATGAGGCTATATAAGATACCTGGGGATCCTAGAAATTTTGAGTGCCCTGGTCCAGATGGAAATACAGGCAGAGGAAGAACCAGTGGGCAGAGAAATCGGGAAATGAAACACCATCACGTGGCAGTTCAGACCCCAGACTCAAGAGCGAGGTGATGCTTACTATATATCTGCTCTTAGACAAATTCCCTAGCCTCTCTGTGCCTCGATTTGCTCATTTATAAAATGTGGATAATAGTAGTATATTTCTCTTAGGGTTGTTTTGAGGATTAATTTATTTAATTAGCCAATGTAAAGCTCTTAAAAGTGTACCTCATACGTATTAAACACATCTTAGCAATCATTGAAAGACAGAAAAATGTTGGAAATAAAGACAGATCTCAAAATGGCCATTTCCTGTTAAATGTGATGAATTTGTGTTGCCTCTAAACTCACAGATACAGGAGACAGGACTCTTGTAGCTCTTCCATTCAGTAAGTCAGGAAGGCCCTAGATGGGTAAACTGCTAGTGCAGATTTAGGGACTGCAGGGGAAGGTACAGGATGCAGAAATCGCAGCTGTGGGCTCACTTGGGGAAGGAATGGAGCAGTAGTCCTCAACCACTGTTTTATGGCAGTCGCTTACCATCTCCCCTTTACAGTTGAGTTTCCAATATTACAAAGCATAACACTATGTCTTTTCCTTCAATAGATAATGAGTTTGGTCAGTGTCTGCCAGAGTGAATGTTGAACCGAGCGTACCCTATGAGTTGGCAGAGAGTAAGCTGATGTTTCCGCTTCAGAGGCACAGGTAGCAGCCCCAAAGGGAAGTCAAGTATTTGCTTGCACTTGATCTTGTGAGGAAAGCTCAGAGGGGACAGTTTCAAACAGTGACAGAGCTAAAGGACAGCATGGTGCTTTGATAAAGCACGTGAGATACAGCTCTCTGGTAGTTGTGATGATTGTCATGGTTGACTTCCTTTCCTTTGTCTGGAGACTTTTAATCCCCCCCAAACATTTCTCCCTCAACCACACCCTCAATTGTAGTTCCTGAGAGGGTCAGGAACAAAGTTGGAAATCACTAAACTCAGTGCCAAGGTTGCAGGTGAGGTTTCTAGGTCACAGGGAATCTTTAGTATGTGAATGCAGTCCTTGTGCATATAGCTTGGACTATTTGTTATGTTTTAGTATCAAAACAAATGTGAGGCCTTTCCCAATATCTGTTCTCTCTTCTAAATCATTTGCAAAAGGGGTTGAGAAAAGCAAAATAATTATAAATTATTTTATTACCATAAAAGGGCAGAAACTTGGAGATACAGAAGGGGTGGGAAGGTAAGCATTTTCCTAAAATTTTCACATGAAACTTGCTCTAAGTAATTATTCGTTAGTGATTAATGTTTTAAAAATGTGCCTGTGCTCAACTGCTGAATTGCTATTAATTCTGGTAGAGTAGACTATCCCATCAATGCAAACTAATATTTCCACTTAGGAGTTATTTTCTTAAATAGTATTTATGGGAGACATCCATTAAACAAACCAGAGGCCTTGCATTTGCCATAATTTTGCAAAAAAAAAAAAGTTGTGCTATACATAATTATTTTTTCTTCAGCGGAAAGTTTAGTATTAAAATTTTGTGCATGTTCCAGAATCTGTTTATGTGTAAGCAGTTCTATGAAGTGATTCATCTGTTTGATTAATATAAAACTGTGACTCTATTGGTAACTTGAAATATCTACACAGTGTATATATCTATGTCAGAAGTATTTAAAAAATGGTAACAAATGTTTTATAGCAAATAGAAAGACAGTAAGAATATATTTGTTGTTGATATTGTTTTCAGAGCAGAAAATGAGGTAGTGGAGGGTAGGGCTTGAGGCAATGGAAGCTTCAACCAGATGTTGGAAGAACCAGGTTCTTATTCCCAACTTAGAAACTTAACTGAAAATTAACCATGTCTCTGAGCCTCATTAAGTTTCAGATTTTACCTATGTAAATGAGAATGCTACCATCTTATTCAATCATCCCACCAAGTGTCTGTGAGGACGTAGCAATACAATATATATGAAAGCACTCTATAAACATATGGCACTGTTGATCTAAGTATGGTCTTTTGGGGCCCTATTCTCTTCTTGATATCAATATTTAGGTTTCTCTTTTAAAATTTACTTTTTTATTACACAAAGAATATATGAATGTATTATCATAGAAATCCAAGCATTACCATAATATACAGAGAAGGAAATGGAAGATTCTTGACTCAGCTGTCTCCAAATCTTCCTTTTTCTTTAGTGGTGTCACTATAAACAGTTTGAATTACCTTTCAGAAATTTTCTCAACACACATACACACACACACACACACACACACACACACACACACACACATACACATATATATACATATATATACGCACACATGTATATGACATACAATTTTATTTCACATAATTTGGATCAAAAGTTTATTTCTAACTCACAAATTTAGCTTATTAAAATAAAAGTTTTTTCCCCTCATTTTTCCCCAACATAAAATGTGACTTAATTAGCACCGCAGTCCTTTCATGTAGAAGATTGATTGTGATAGGTTAAAGGAGTACAGGAAAGGTGGAATGGGTTTGTAACTGCAACAAGGACAAGACCCATATACAAATGAATGTACCTCAGTTGTCATTGTCATGAAACCCCATTGTGTTAACAAATGGGAAATAACATTTCATGGCAGCCAATCTAAAATAATCTCTATGTGATGAGTACCACTGGCAGGTCTTCCAAAACTCACGGATTATCAGTGTGATCACATAGATTTCATTGGTCACAAACAGAGAAAAGCACATGATGGCGCTGAAAACGATGACGACGCTGCCAGCCCAGAAATCACAGCTTAGGTTCCGCAATAGCAGACTATCACACCTGCCACTTGACAGGTGTGCACTGAAATTTATGAAAAGCTTTTCTAGCCAAGCCATCGGGCTGCTGAAAAGAATGGTGGATGCCTTGAGCCTTGATGTTTATTACAGCTTTGCCAGCATATCTGTCTTGTAGAGTGTGATTTGAAAAACGATATGTCCAAGCATGATCTTAATCAGCTCATTTGTTCCGGGATCTCATCGTACTTGTGCTTGCTGATAGAAGGGGAGAGGGCCAACAATATAAATAAGGGAGGCTTCCTCGGGAAATGGCTCTACTTATTTCAGTATGGAGACAGTCTGACGTTGAACATTGCCAGTTGCCTGTACCTAAGAGAGGAATTACAGTGCTGCTTTGAGATGTTTCAAACTGAGGCTGCAGTTCTTTAATAACCTTAATTTCACTCAGTTTGGTCACTGAAATTAAAGCATGTGATAAGTATTCTGGTAAAGATGCAAATGTATTAACATTAGCCAGGAAAGATATGTCTTTAAATATATTTTAAAAGAAAATTTTGCATTTTTCTAATTAACCACCCATTTATAAAGATTCAAAATACTTTGTGTGTTTCCTTACTCATCATCAAAATACCCTTGGAAGCTAAAGATGGAGCCAGTATCATCCCCTACTGGTATAGGATGAGCAAGAAGAAGTTAAAATACTTAAAAACGGTTCTCCCAGCCTGATATCATTACCAGCCCACACATGTCTTGATTTTCAGTGTACTTTTCTCTGGATAAATATAAGCCTTAGTCCACACCACCTATATTTGAAGACATTTATTTTGATAAATGTGCTTGCCTATTAAGATACAATACTCACTTAAGTGGGGATAATAGTACTTTAAAAAGCATTATTATGTTATCAATACAAACAATATTTCTTCTCCATGGAAGACCCAATCTTGTTTTTCTTTCTCTTACTACTAAAGAGGTATTTCATTTAATAAAAATATTATCTTCCTTTTTTTCTACCTCTAATGTCTTTATTCCAGCCAATTAGCATATCCTTTCCTGCCCACCTTTGTGCCTCCCAATCTCAGTCATCTTGAGGACCAGCCTTCTTGGTGAAAACAAATAAACCAAGAACTTTTAAAAAGACTCAGTTAACAAAATTAGAGAAAGAACAATGTTACAACGACAGAAGTCTATTAAAAGACTGTAAGGGGGAAGAAAACTGTATAAAGTTCTATGAAAATGAATTCTAAAACCTCAATAAAATGAAATGGACAACTTTCTAGGGAATATTGATTACTACAATTAACTTAGGAAAAAGTAACAAACATAAACAGAGCTATTGGTGTGTCCATAGCCATGGAGGAAACTGAAAATTCCATCAGTTTTCAGTTGCCTTAAGAAAAATGGATCCAAAGCAGGAAAGGTTTACCAGGATCCTTTCTTATTTTCCAAGGGACTATGATTTCCCGTGATAAATTCTTCCAGTATATGGAAAATGATGGGATGCTACATGATTTATGTTAACCTGATAATAAAACTTGATAAACATAGCACATTGAAAGAAAACCACCCATCAGTCTCCTGGAATATACATGAATAAGTATGCGCAAAAGTTCAAAATAAAATACAAGTAAATTGAATCCAACATAATATTTTTTAAAATGTATTTTTCCTTACAGGAATATACAGATGACTTACTACTAAGAAATTAAGTAAGTTATATAAATGTAATCAAAAGAGGAAAATCAATTTAATCTCACTTAAATACTAAAAAGCATGTGATAAATTTCAAAGTTCTTTTTTAAGCCTAGTTCAAACGCTGCCTCTTTCAAAAAGTCATCCTTGATTCCTTTGGCTGAAAGTAATCGCTGCTTTGAACTCTCATATCTCTGCATTTATTTCTTGCACTTTTCACACTATATCTTATATTATAGAAATTGTGTATATATTCCATATGCTTTGCTTCATTCTAATCGCCTACTGGTAGAGATTCTGTTTGTTCTTATTTCTCATGTCTCATAGAACCCAAGTGAGAGTAGCTTCCTAATAAATGCTTGATGAATAAATAAATGCTTGAAATTGGGTACATCCTAATTAAAGTTATAAATGCCAGGATGTATATAGATAAGAATAACAATAACTTGTATAAGCATTTTCCACTGGCATCATTTAATAATTGGGAACATCAGTATACACCAGAGGTCAGAATATAGCCTTTCTAACTACTTTGTCCTTATGACAATTCTTCTCTGACAATACAAAAGGGTGGTATATGTTATTACATGATGGGGGTTATAGTAATATTTACCCTGGGAAGATTATTATTGCTTTTTTCTTCTTTTTCATGTTTGGGGAACAGTTGTAAATTGTCTAGGCAATATGATAATGCAACAAAGGAAATTAATTTCTGTAAATATTTGAAAATCATGGGGTCACAGCAATTATATTAGGAAATTCTACAATAAATGGAAGTTCTTATTAAAATAAAAAGTACATTTCCTCTAAATAATTCAAAATGCTTTTGTCGAAGTTATATGATTTTAGTTACACGTGCACTCATTTTATTATGGGTCTTTAGTAGGGAATTACACCTTAAGGATAAAATCCAAAGTGACCCCATATTACATGGAATTTTCTCCATAATGCTCATGAGAAATGTGGTCCCATAATGCTCTGATCTCCAAATTGTAAATTGTCAATATCTCTTCTACAGATTTAGTTTGTTTCTATGAAGCTATTTCATAGAGAGGCTGCATGATCGTAGTAGAAAAAGCACAGGGTTTGGAACCAGATAAAGGTGGTGTCATTACTGCTCTGACATTTATGTGGCTGAGTGAACTTGGGCAAGTTACTGATTCTAAGCCTCAATTTGTTCATTCCCCACATAGGGACAAATACTTCATATTTACGCTAAAGATTAAATTATGTAATGATCATAAAAGCACCAGCACATAACAGGTGCTTAGACAGTGCTCTCTTCCCTTACATGAAAGATCATGGATCGTAGGGATTTCTGTGCCTTTCTTCTGAGCATCTAGAAGAAAAAAACATAGATTTCAGGAGAGCAGGAGGAGATCTGTTGTGTCTTAGTGAGTTAGCCAGTGTTTGGTACATAGAGATGTTCAATCACTTGAAAAAAAGAATGCATGAAAATGTTTCTGAGGGTTTTTTTTCACTTTATGACCACCAAAAGCTGACTTCTAAGAATCATGACATAAAATTGTTCATTGGCAATTGTAAATTATTAAAATTCTTCAGCATCTCTTTTGACATCCTTGCCCACACCCCTATAATTCCAAATAAAACCAAAATTTATCTATATTCTTTTCTCTTTGGACTTATTTATAAAGTTATATTATTTCATATTTGTTTTCTTCTACATTTATTCCTATTAATAGGCTAAATCCAGTGGGATATAAGCATAACAATGCTTGTTTAATCTTTTACTCCAGTTGCTGTCCCAACTGGACCATGCAGACTTTCCCTTTATCATCCCCTAAAGCTATCTCAGACAGATCCCATAACTCTTTGATCATTATTTAAAAGATATTTTTAGTTGAACCCAGTTTAAAAGCATCTACCTTATATTCAATTTCATTATCATCTCTTCCCCTCTTCCCAGGAATACCTCAACTTCATCTTGAAGTGGAAAGGAAGAACAGTCTACTCCTCCACTCATTTCCCCCCTCTCACTTCTGGATCAATATCTCTTTTGGGGTTGGAGTCTGGGAGGAGGGAATAAGAAAGGTGGAAAGGGACAGGTGTCTCTTTCATAGTTAGTGTTGTGGTCTTCTCTCTGATATTGCTGTTCTTTTGGAGAATCCTGACTGGCCATTGATGTTCTCTTGCCAGCAGACACACAAATGCTATCGTTTTCATTGAAGGCATGGTTGAGTTCTTCAGGTGCCCTATGGGGACATCCTCATTACTGCCAAGATTTTTCCACTTCTGCTTTTTCCTGTATACCCCAGCAGGGTACCCATAGTTGCTCGTTACTAGGGTTATTTTTCCAGCAGGTGGTCATCTTGGATAGGGGTCAGGCTAACTTTCATTGTATCTAATTGAGCCACAAACTTGCCATGCCACATGATGGGAAGTGCAGGTTGCTACTCTGTTGAACTCTTCTCTGCCCTGTTGTCTCTCTCCACTTCTTTTCTCACAAGTTGAGATAAATGCAGGAGAAGATCAGAAAATTTGCTGCTGCAGAAGTATTCTAATGGGGAATGAAATGCCAGTCTTCCTTATTCACTGGCATCCTTAACCTCTATGAGTGATTCTTTGGGATCTCCTTTCCCTCAACTCTGTGGACTCTTCCTCTGAATACAGCCAATGTCTCAGGACTCCTGTGACTCCCTTCCTCTCACATCTCTCTCCTATTTAGTTTTCAATGTATATAGACTGGGGTTAGGAAGCTCTGGGATAACAGTAGAAGGTAATAGAGAGAGTTTGTCTGTCTTCTAATGAATTCTGAAGTGGCTTTTTTTTCCTCTTTAATTTTGTTCTCTTGAGAATATCAGAAACTTGGCAAATTTTTGTCCTCAACTCTGGATCCTAGTAACCAGTTCTGATGAAATAGGAAAAAAAACCTATCACCATTCTGTTAATTTCTAAAAAATAGTGCTGTGTTTTCTCTCCAAAATTTCAAATCAAAATGATGAATTTATAATTTATTGTATGGATAGTATTCTGTCTTTACCTTAAGCAAAAAAAAAAAAAAAAATTGAGATAAAGGGAACTCTAAGAGGAGCAAATTTCTAAAAATTTCCTCCAGTAAAAGAGTACAACTGTCAAAGGGTGGTGATATCAGGGTAAACAAAATTGATCGAAGCCAATTGCTGAAGCAAGCAAAAAATACTGATAATGTGTCGTAAACTTTTAGTAAATATGGCTACATGGATACAGGTGGAACCAACTTAACTCCAGTTTTTCTTCCAGGTAAAACCATGTGCTGTTATGAGAAGTAAGAAATGGAAATCTAAGCAAACTCTGTATGCGGAAAGGCACATATAGTCCATAGGAGGGATAAGAGCCCTCTAGTGTAGACCCTCGTCCTGTCAAAAATCCATACCAGCACTCACTCAGCTGTTTCAGCAGGAAAAGATCAAGTACATGGCTAAGCCAAACAGAAAGCCTGTGAGTGGTGGGCTTTTCTCTAACATTTTTTTTTTTTTCTGATGGGTTCCCCTGAATATGGGAAAACGCTTTTCTGAATCTGAAGTCTATCTCTTCAGAGAGCTGGTGCCCTCTCTACCTTAGACATAAAAGTGCCAACAAAGAGGCCAGATTCAGTCAAACACAAAGACTGAAAGTACTTACATATGTCGTTTAGAAAGTAGAGTCAGGTCAAGATATTTAAAAATCTCTATTTTAGGATTTTAGAGATGACAAAACCTTTCATTTATACTTAGAGATATTTGTATCCAAGTAAGAGACTTATAAGGAGTTTGTAGCATATAACAAGTCCAGAAATTATTTCTATCCTTTAGATATCAAGAATTTCAACATATATTTTCAAACATGAAATTAAGATTAAAACAAGTTTCTATCATACCTTCTTCAAAAAAGAAAATTCTGAAAAACTTCTTTTTTTGAACAACAATCTTAGTTACCTACTGGAAGAGTTCAATCCCATCAAAAAGTGGGATTGAACCAAAAAGAGGAACCTGGTATCAGGAATCAGAGAATACTATACAGGAGAGAGACAAGGAGAATCCTCTTAGTGATAGTGAAGGGAAATACAAGGATGAGAGATGTGTGCTAGTGATACATCACTACAGATTGGAGCAGAGGGATATAGAGTGGTCTAAGAAGATGAAATTGAGAGAATGGCTGACAGTAGATAATATAGGGAAGAATTAGAAAACTAAACAAAACAATTAATTGGGAGAGGTTATAAAAGAAAAAATGAAATCAGTTTATCCTACATGGCTCAGCTTTTAACATTTACCTAATCATAATTACATTAAAAATGAATGCTAATCTAACCAATTATAATTAACTGGATCCTAGATGGATGGGAAATATGTGGGTGAGGGAGAGTGGTGGTGAAAAAGCTAACTCCTTATCATCCATAGTAAACAGAAACATTTTTTAAATGGCAGCATAAACCTAATGTTTTGTAAAATGATTTTTGGAATGTAATATTCAAAGATTTGATAGTGGTTGCCTCTATGGAGGATATAGAGAGAATCCTTGGGATAGTAATAAAACTTAGAAAATTATTGCTGGTACATTCTTCTATAACAAATATAAAAAATATAATCTCTAGATCCATCCATGTTGCTGCAAATGGCATTATTTCATTCTTGCTTATGGCTGAGTAATATTCTATTATGTATATACGCCACATCTTCTTTATCCATTCATCTATTGATGGACCCTTAGGTTGCTTCCGTGTCTTGGCTATTGTAAATAGTGCTGCTATGGACATAGGGGTACATGTATCTTTTCAAATTATAGTTTCCTTCAGCTATATGCCCAGGAATGCTATTGCTGGATCATATGGTGACTCTATTTTTAGTTTTTTAAGGAACCTCCATACTGTTCTGCGTAGTGGCTGCACCAGTTTACTTCCCACCAACAGTGTAGGAGGGTTCCTTTTTCTACACACCCTCTCCAGCATTTATTATTTGTAGAATTTCTGATGATGGCCATTCTGACTGGTGTGAGGTGGTACCTCATTGTAGTATTGATTTGCATTCCTCTAATAATTTAGCAATGTTGAGCATCTTTTCATGTGCCTGTTGGCCATCTGTATATCTTCTTTGGGGAAATGTCTGTTTAGATCTTCTGCCCACTTTTTGATTGGGTTGTTTGTTTTTGTTGATGTTGAGCTATATGAGGTGTTTGTATATTCTGGAAATTAAGCCCTTGTCAGTTGCATCCTTTGTAAATATTTTCTCCCATTCTGTAGGTTGTCTTTTTGTTTTGTTTATAGATTCCTTTGCTGTGCAAAAGCTTTAGAGATTATCATACAAAGTGAAGTAAGTCAGAGAAAGATAAATGTCATATGATGTTGCTTATGTGTGGAATCTAAAAAAATGATGCAAATGAACTTACGAAACAGAAATAGACTCACCAACATAGAAAACAAACTTATGGTTACCAAGGGGGAAGGGGGGAGGGATAAATTAGGAGTTTGGGATTAAAATATACACACTTCTATATATAAGATAGGTAACCAAAAAGGACCTACTGTATAGCACAGGGAACTATACTCAATATCTTGTAATAATCTATAATGGAAAAGAATCTAAGTGAATATATATATATATATATATATATATATATATATATAGTGAATATATATATTTACATATATGTAACACTGAATCATTTTACTGTACACCTGAATATAACACAACATTGTAAATCAACTATATTTCAATAAAAATTTATTAAAAACAAATATAAAAAAGAAAAATTTTGATACCAATGAAAGGAAAAAGTAAATATTATAAAAGAATTGGAGAAGAGATACTGGGTACATTACTGTAGGGACTGCTAGCTGCTCCCATATGTCTCCTCTCCTCTTCCTCCATGATAATGGAAGTTTTAGCTAATCTCATAGTATCCCAGAGTAAAATCCATATTTATCAGCTTCCTATGCTAGTAGGTATAGCTATGTGACATCTCTGGCCCATGAGATGTAAGCAGCAGTGTCCTATACCAGCTTCTCAAAGCCTTCCTTAAGAAATAGCATATATGTGCTCTTTGCTTTCTTCTTCATCCCTTCCTCAGTCTTCATTCCTCTCCCTATTCTGCAGCTGGGAACATGGTTGCTACTATCCAGGACCATAAACTTAAGGCTGCTCACAACTTAGTAATAAAGACAGGAGGAACCGGCTCCCTGACAGGGGAGCACCCTATCTGTCCTAGACCACTAACCTTCTAAAAGACTTCACACTTATTTGGGTTTCTCATACTTACAGTTGAAGTTAATCCTAACTGGTAAGTACATTTTGCAATATTAATATTAAACTTGTAATTCAAGATAAATGAAAATAAGAATCGGACATTAGATTAAGAAAGAGAATATTATGTCTCTCTCTTTTTTTTTTTAATCAAAACAACAGAATTCTGGAGCCACTATAATCAGAAAGCTTCTTAGAATGAAATAAACAGAATAGAAATGTTCAAGTATATATAGAAATGTGATTAATAATGCAGTTCAGATTAGTGGGTTAAAGTATGACCAATGGGTTGTTATAAAATATATACATATAATATATAAATATGTATATTAAATATATAATAAATATATTGAAAGAGTAGAAACTTTTCTGGGACTGAAAGAGTGAAAATCAGCTTATACAAAAAAAAAGGAAAAAGTAGTCCTACCATTCATCAGGCTGTGGGTACAGACCCAGAAAAAGCCTTCTCCAAAGTTGACAGGAACCACTGTTTCTTCTGAGGTGATACAACACCTGAAAAATGCCAAAACAATACTCTTTGTGTAACTACCATTTTTGTACTAATGATGCCCCCAGACCACTTTGCTGCACCCATCTGCTACTTGGGATACACAATTGCTAAGCCATCCTTGTCTGGTGACAGCACCCAATCCGAATTAATCCAGCTTCTCCAGTCCCACCTCAGAAATAGTAACCAATTCAGAACTGATCCCAGAGCCCCTTATCTCCTCTTCAGAATACTTGTGTAGGAACTCAAAGCTTACAAAAGAATTTTCTCTCCTTCTCTCTCTCTCTGGTGAAGGGCAGCATTCCATGGTTCCTCTGGAGTGCCTTGTCACACTGAGTCAATAAATCTGATTTTGTTTGACTGCAAGCTTGTTCCTGTACTAGTCTTAGGCTGATTAGACTTTAACAATATAATTATATATCTCATAGTTTCTATGTACAAAGTTGGAACTTTATATATATAAATATCTTTCCTTAAGATAAATTTCAGATAAATTAAAAATATTTAATGAAATGAAATCTGAAATGTACTTAGAATAAAATTACATGATTATCAATGTAATATTTTATTCAGATGGATTTTTATCACTCATATCAGAGCTCACAAAGGGAAGTGTTGCTAGATTTAAGAAAGCATTTTGAACTTTTATGTAGTAAAGGAAAAAAATAGTAAGGAAAATTAAAAGGCAAATGGGAAAACATTTGCAACATGTAAACTATAAAATAACTAACATGTCTAATTTATGAAAAGACTTTGCCAGTAAATTTTTTAAAATACATATCTCTGCTAGAACAATAGACAAAGGATCAAGCATGAAAATGTTTCAGATAAAATATGAAATGTCTTAACTTTACTAGTAATCAGAGGAATATAGATTAGAACAATGTAATGAGTTGAATTGTGTTTCCCAGAAAGATGTGTTGAAGTACAAACTCCTAGTCCTGTGAATGTGACCTTATTTGGAAATAGGGTTTTTGCAAATATAATCAAGTAAGATGAAGTCATTAGGGTTGGTCCTAATCCAATGCGACTGATGTTCCTAGAAAAGGGAAATTTGGACACAGACAGAGACATACAGGGAGAATACCATGTGACCACAGAGGAGGAGATTGGAGTGAGGTGGGTGCAAAAGCCAAGGAACAGCTAAAGATTGCCAACCACCAGTAAAAACCAGAAAGGGGCAAGAAAGGTTTCTCTCTTGTAAATATCAGAGAAACTTAACCGTGCTGGCACATAGACTTCTAGCTTCCAGAACTGTGAGAAAATAAATTTCTGTTGTTTTTAAGTCACCCAGTTTGTGGTATTTTGTTATGGCCGCCCTATGAACCTAGTACAAACAGTAATAAGGTACCATTTTCCAATTCTCAGGTAGATATCAAGATTACCTTCATAATTGCTGAGGATGAAGTGGGAATTAGTATAACAGTTATCTGGAACAATATTTATTGGCATAAATAAAATTCGTATATATTGAACCTCCAGTTCTATTGCTAGGAATTCATCCTAAAAATGAGGGAAAAGTGGGGGAAATATATAAGGAGTATAAAGGGGGATGTTTATAATAATGTAAAATTATAAAGAATATCTAATATTAGCAAGTGGTTAACTAAAATGGGCTATATTACCACCCTTAAATTTAAAAAGCTATATTTGTTGACATGGAATTTTGATACGTTTTTAGTAGAAAAAATATTCACAGAGGATCCCATCTATGAAACACTTGAAAAGATATAAGCCAAAGTTTTAATAGTGGTTATTAGTTGCAAGATAAAATACAATTACTTTTCTTTTCTTTTTGCTTCTATGCATTTCCTCAGTTTGTAAAATAACAAATGTGCACTTTTTGATTACATGCCAATTATTGATTCATTATTTTAATAAATAGAAACAATAGTTTAAAACATATTCTCTTCCTTTAGAGTCAGTTTGATTTCTTCCATTTTTTTCCCAATTAAGGTACTTTTAACTCTACTAATTATGTTTCTGCAGGGATATTAAGATTAAAGTTAGTAAATAAATGTGACCAATACATTGAACAAGCAGTTTTCACAAGGTATAATTGCAAAGCAATTTCATTTTGTCTCTCACAGTCTCTTTAAATGTAATCAGTGGGTATTATCCCCACCTTGACAACTGGATAAAATTTTCTTCTGGTTACTCTTAGGTAATAGAAATCACACACACACACACACACACACACACACACACACACACACACACACACACACACACACACACACACACACACACACACACACACACACACACACACACACACACACACACACACACACACACACACACACACACACCCCAAATCTCAACTCCGTAATTAAGAAGGTCCTGTCCCAGATAATAAACTTTTGAGACTGACAGCAGGCAGAACCTAAATACAAAAAAATTGATCTTTCCTCTCTGTTTCCTCATTGTATAGTGTTTCTACTTTTCTCTCAGGCTGCTAATGGGAAAAATTTGGAGGTAGAAGGAGAGAAGGAAAGGGACAGGAGGACAGGAAAGTTATTACCTGATTAGTTTTTTCCTAAGACTCTTGATGCTCTGTGAGCCTGCAGATTTTGAAGTTGCCCCTTTCTGGGGAACACATTCAGGGTTTCCTCAGACACTCTCACTAAGAACATCCCCCTGCAACTTCCTGGGATGCAGATGCTGCATTTCCCTCAGGCTGCAGCTTTGCTACAGCTTCTGCAGTGGCCCTTGATTTTTTGGCAAGACACTCCTCAAAGTCTTTGCTGTTGGGGTCCTGTTATCTCACATCCTCTAACGGGTTCTAGGTCATGATGGGTAATACTCACCTAGGGATAGAGCATCTGTTATCTTCTTGTTCAGCTGCAGGAAGCAGGAAGAATCTCATTTTAATATTCTGTCACATGTGGTTTTTATTTTTTCAACATATGTAAGTTGTTTGTGAAGGGAGGTGATCTAGTTCATGGCTAAAGCCAGCTTGGGAATCATTGTTGCTACCAATAATGTGAGAACATTCCACATTCTTTGTAGTTTTAAACACATTACCCTGTGTTTCCCCAGATGCTATGAAAAGTATCCTCAGTAGAATTATCATTTATTTTACCCTTCCTCCAAATACCATTCTCACTTCCTTGTCTTTAAATTGGAGACTCAGGGATTTTATAAACACTTATTTACCTTAAATCTTTTAAGATACATTCCACCCCACCCCCTTCCAAAACTAACTTTGCATTTTCTTACAAAAAGCACTACATTGTCATAAGAAACAATGTCTTAAACTTCCTGGGAGGAAGATGTTAAAGCAGCTGGCCAGGATCCATGGGATTCATTCTCTTCCTTCACTAGAGGAAAGTCCCCTAGGGAAGGAAAAGAAGGCAGATGACCCAGTCTAATCTCCTTAACAAATGGACCTCTGGGTAAATAGACTAGCTATTTGCTAGGAGGAACAGACCTTATCTCTAAAATGCCCATAGTAGGATATCCCTAATTAAGGATTACGTACAATAAATGGAACCCAGGATAAATGGCATGGCTCCTTGGAGAATGTTGCATAGGCTACAGAACACTACTGAGTATGAAGCTGAGACATTTCGTAATTTAAACATGGCTTGCTGCATTAGGAACCCAAGAGCCTCCCTTTAAGAACTTATCTATTATCCTGGGCTAGAGGTGCACGTCCCATGTGGGAAGAAAGGACCTGGGGAGCCACTGTTGATGTCCTAGAACTCACTCTGCTTCATCTGAGCCTCTTGAATACCTAATATTCTTATAATTATTTAGTAAGCTTTGATATTGAATAAAATCTGTGTCATATGAATCTGGTTTGACAATCTGATCCTTTGTGCTGGCTCATTTCTTCAACATCTCTTTTAAGAGGTTCATTTTAGATTGCCCTACATTAATAACAATGAACTTTTTCCAGGAATTTTGTGACTACTTCCAAATTGTGTCATACTGATATATTCTTGACCTTGACTTCAACTTATTCATGACTGGCATTATATTTCTATTTTGGGAAAGGCATCTATAGGTTCCATTTTTGCAATTAAGTGATTATAAATGTTTCCAACATACATTTGGTTTGTTATTCCCATAGCTGTTATTTGAACAATAAATGAGCTGCTCCTAATGGACTCTGTATCCATTATTTTTTTGGTAGGTTTGTGTCAGCTTCTTAAATCTTTAGAATCATTTTAATTTCAATTGTTTTCATTTTCCCTTCCTGATTTTTGAATTTTATTTGATTTTTCTGGTATTAAGTCCTATAGACAGGGTCCTTTCCCATTTTTGCTTCCATGTGTCTAAATCTAGTCCAGATCTTATATTCTGCTCTTGTCTGGAGACCCTACTCTTTTTCCTGGTTGGTATCCAATGACTACATCACTTTATTCTTCTCTCTTTAGTTTTCTCTTTTCCTGCCATTTTATGGTGCTAATAATTTGGCTCTTTTTACCTAGGAAAAAAATCACTGAGCTAACTTAGTACAATTGATACCAGTATCCCTAACAACCATCATAATGTCAAGTGTGTAAAGAATTGTGGCATTCATTTTTAGCTAGGTCTAATTATAAACAAAGGCTCTTTGGGTATTAAGTAAGTTCAAGAAATATTTACAGCACTCTTCCAGAAACCAGAAGGCACAAAGATTGTATTCTAATGGCTGTGGTAAGGATTGTACCATGGTACAAGTCCAAAGGCAGAAATGAGAGAAATAGAAGACACTGTGGTTGGAGCAAAGACAAATTGATTCCTTTTTAGTTGGAAAAAATAAGAAAGCTATAATATAAGAAGTATCACTTCAACAATGAGTCTTGATGCATGGGGTTGAATAGTGTATTCTTAGTCAGGGTTCTACAGAGAAAGAACCAATAAGGGGGAGAGAGAGAGAGACAGAGAGAGAGAGAGAGAAGAATATTAAATGGGATTTATTGTAAGGAATTGACTCATAAAATTATTGAGACTGAGAAATCCCACATTGCAAGCTGAAGGCCCAAAAAAGCCGGTGATGTAAATTCTAGTTTGAGTCTGTAGGTCTGAGAACCAAGAGTGTAGTGCCAGTCCAAGAGCAGAAGACCATTGTCTCAGCTCAACAGTCAGGCAGAGAGAGAATTCAATTGCATTCACTTTTTTAATTACATTTGAGCACTTAATGGGTTGGATGATTCCCACCTACATTGGGGAGGACAATCTACTTTCCTCAGTCCACCAATCCAAGTGCTAATCTCTTCCAGAAACACCCTACAGGCACACCAAAAATAACGCTTGACCAAATATCTGGGCACCTTCTGGCCCAGTCAAGTTAACACATAAATTTAACCATTGTAAGTAGAGTTCAAGGGTAGGATAGAGTAAGAGGAAGGGGACAGAAAAGGCATGACAGACTAAGAGATTAGCAGAAGCAGCATGGAGAAAATGACTGGATAATTAAGGGTTCTTGGGTTAATTTGCAAAGGGTTGTCCTAGGTTGTCCCATGTATTGTCTGTTTTGAAACAGAAAACAATTTGGTGGCTCTCTGTACATGACAAGGATTACAGAATAAAGTAAAATGCCCTGAGTATTTGAAGTCCTTGAATGAAGAGGTCTACCTGAGAAAGTGACCATTTCTTACTAGCTCTGCTGCCATCATCCTGGACAAGTCCCCATCACCTCTCTCCTTGATATAGCTCTGAACTTGGGTCCCCATTTCTAACTTTGCTCCATTTACCACTCCCCAGCACAGCTGGAGTGATTCTGTTAAAACTTAGTGAGATCCTGCCATGTTGTTTGTGCTCAAAACCCTCCAAAGACCTCGTCTCCCCCAGAGTAAAGCTCTAGTACTCCTTGTGACCCTCAAAGTGTCCTTCCCGCCTCCCCATCTCAGACTTCATCTCTGGTATCTTGCCCTTCTTCACTCCTCAATGGCAATGCTGGCCACCTTGCTGTTTCTTACTCATGCAAGATTGACTCCTGCCTCAGGGACTTTGCAATTGCTGTCTCTGCTTGAGAGTGTTCTTCCCCCAAGATGTGTGTGAGGCTCATCTCCTCATTTCCTTTAGGTCTTCACTCAAGTCACTTTCTCAGTGAGGTCTTTCCTCAACACAGAATCTAAACTTTCAACTCTCACTCCCCACCCTTCACCCACGTTTCATGTCACTCTTCTCTGCTTTTATTTTTAGAACTTTTATTTAATGTACTACATATTTTATTTATTTATTTATTTTTACTTTATGTCTCCCAGGGTAGAATGCAGACACCATGAAGGCAGGGAATCTTGTCTGATTTGGTTACTGCTGTATCTCTCCAAGACCTAGAACAGTTCCTGGCACATTATGGATGCTAATAAATATGTCTTGGATGAATGAGTAAATTAATGAATCCCCACTGGTATATATTTTGTATGCTAAATTACAAATGTAGTATTTTGATTTCATTATGCAACATGGGAAATAATTATTCAAAAAATTTTAACATTTTGTAGTTACAAAGTTTGTAGTGCTCCATGGTGTAAAAAAAACATTTCTAAGATGGAAACTATTTCTTAAAATTTAATAAAAATTTTAAAATATTATAAGGAAATCAAAAGACAGCAGATATTTTCCATCTTGTCTTCTGACTGGGGTGCTGACTCTGTAACAATTAGCAACTTCATTAGTGACCATATGGCCGAATGATCTCACTATGGACCTTTGAATTAATTTGCATTTTCATTATAACTCTGCTTCTAAATTATATGTGTTATGTTTGGTCATTTATGTACTCTCAAAAGAATTGGAGAATTCTTATTTCATTGAAGAACATATATCTTGAGATGGAACCTAAGTAGTATGTACATTCCAAATTTTAAAACATTTAAATCACTAGATTGTTAACAAAAGTAAAAACAACACTGAGTTGTTTGCTTTGTTTGATGTGCCTCTTGCCACTCTCCATGTATCTCTACAGGAGAACCTCTCACATGGTAATACCATTATTTGTTTACTAAGTAGATTTTGTGAAATTTAAAGAAAATCGCCATTTGAAAGTTAATTATGTCTATTTAGGTTAAATTTCTCAGTGTAGGATAGACCTCTTAATTCAAGAAAATTGTCTGAGAACTTCTCTCCATCTCATCTACCATCCTTACAACCAAAACCATATTAAATACAAGACCAGGCAGTAGCTGCTACCTTGGGAAAAGTATTACAAGACCGTTATGGCTTAGGGGTGACTGACCTTCCCTGTCCACTGTCCTATAGTCTTGTCAGTGGGGAGGAAGCAGTGAATTAGAAGAGGGAGTTGGAGTCTCCTGGGAGGAAAACACTCAGCAAGAACAGGAAAGGAAATAATGCCACCTCCTGCGTGCGCACGCATACACACACACACACACACACACACACAGAAGATGGAGTTTGGGGTACAGGATGTTTATTAGGGGTCAACTCTTATGAGAGGAAGGAGAGGTAAGTAGGACTGGGCAGAGGAAAAATTTGAACTGTGATTCAGGTCTGACAATGCCCAGGCCACCCTGGCAGGGAGCCTGGCACGGAGCCTGGAGGTGAGTGTTGCCTGTCAGCGACCCATGTTAAAGTGAATTTGTTGGGCCTTTTTATCTGTGCCTCACTCAGTCACTGGGTGTGGCTGCCCTGGGGTGAGGCTCCTTATCACACTTTCTCTTGGATCACTCACCCTGGGGAAGCCAGCTGTCCTGTTGTGAGACAGCCCTTCAGAGAGGCTCACTTGGTAAGGGGCTGCGGGACCACATCAGTAAGCTTGGAAGTGATGCTCCAAATCCCCCACATAGTAGAATCTTCAGATGAGACTGCAGCCCCAGTCAACAGCCTGATACAACCTCATGAGTGACCTTGAGCAAGAGGCACCCAGCTAAGCCATATGCTGAATCATGACCTATAAAAATTTGAGATAAAATTCTTGTTTTAAGCTGCTAAGTTTGGCGGATAGCTTGATAGCAGCAATTGATAGCTCATGCAGCTGTGACAAACCCTGAAGGCAGCTAGTCCTTCCCTGGAGGAGAATCTGAGTAGCACATCTTAATACTCAGTATAGCCTCCCCCCGACCCCCGCATTTGTCCCTTGTATCCACTTTTCTGTATATGTTTGAGGAGCAGCTCCTCCAGGATTCTTGTGGGCCTGAAATTTAAAAGAGGGAGGTTAGCAGAATCAACTCCAGCCCCACTGCTGCAGTTGACCTCAGGGCCACAATTGCTGCTTTCTCTCCCCTGTACTATTCTTTTTAGATTTCTTGCACCCTTAGCCATCACCTCTCCTGGTCTTGGTGGCTCATCTGGTAGCATTCCCAGACTGTCCTTCTTGAGGGGTCCAATCTCTTGGTCGCCGTGTTCTTCTCATACCTGCATTGCTGTATCTGTCTATTTACACTTAGTTTGGCAAGAGAGTACCACAAGGCCCCCAAGTGGGTTAGCTGGGTCCTATAGGTTTCTCTTCCGGCCCCCATTGTGTAACAGCAGTTCTGCCTCTTCCTGATGATCTAATTCAGTTATTCCTGCCAAGATGATGACTCCTCTGCTTGCCCCAGATCCCTAGACAGCAGTCATAGCTTACAGGCTTGCATGTTTTCCTCTGGTAAAATTGTCACCCTTTTGTAGATCAGCACTTTTAACCCTGCAGAGTGCAGAGTTGAAGGAACAGGGAGCACAAAGTTCCCCATGGATCTTTGGTTATGATTGTAAATGGGGCAGTGAAGACTCAGTTGTCAATTGATTGTTAATGATGGTGGTCCTCATGTTTGGGAGTGAGCTTGGGATGCCTAAGGGAAGGTGGTTTCATCACACTCTCCTTTAAGGCCTGGCCTCGATGGCTATGTCATTCAGTTCTTCCCGGAAAATTAGGCTGGGGTTGTTGTTGAGCAAAAGATACAGAGGTTTGGCTGTAAGAGAGAAATTTGGAATCCAAGTTCAGCAATTACCAACTGGTCTGAGAAAACCTGGCAGTTGGTGCTAAGTTTTGGGTTTGGGGACACTTAGGACACCATGAAGTCTATCTGGATCTAGGTGTAGATCTCGTTCTGATATCAGATGCCCTAAATATCAAACCTGAGTTTGGGAAAATAGTAATTTTTTTGGCAGCCTTATGTCCCTTTAAGGCTAAAAGCTTTAGCAAGTAGATGGTGTCTTCCTGTGAGGAGGCTTGAGAAGAAGAGCAAAAAGGCAAATCATCCACATAATATACCAAAGTAAAACTGTAGGGAACTTTATGTCATCCAGTTCAGCCTTTAGAATTTGCAAAAAATAAGGACTCTTAGTATAACCTTTAGGCATTACTGTCCAGGTGAATTGTTTTTCCTCCCAAGTGAAGGCAAAAAGGTATTGGCTAGCTTCATCAGCTGGAATACTAAAGAATACACTGTGTAAATCAATTACAGTAAAGAATTTACTTCCGGTGGGAATGGATGTTAGTAATGTGTGAGGGTTAGGAACAGCAGGGTGTTGAGGGATAATAATGCTGTTTATCGTTCGACGGTCCTGGATAAACCTCCACCCTTGGCCTTTAGGTTTTCTCACTGGGAAAATGAGAGTGTTCCAGGGGCTAGTAAAAGGGATCATGAAGACTTGAGCCTTGTAATCTTTTATTATGAGTTTTATGCCTTGAAGGGCTTCTTCACTTGTAGGATATTGATTAATTCTGGGGAGAGGTTTGTGGGGTCTGTTTGAATTTTGATGGGAGATACACTGTGAATTTTGCCAACATCAGTTGGGGATTTTGCCCATAAGGAAAGTGGTAGCTGATTTAATAGGGTCAAATGATCAGTGTTTCCAGAATCTGCTCTAGTACCATCAGAGATGAAACAAATAAAAGATGTCAAAGTGTCATTTAATTCACCTGGTTGGTTACTTTGATGACAACTGTCAAATTCTAGAATTATTGAATACTTCCCCCTTTGGGGAGAAAGAAATTCTAGCATTATACTTCTCTAAGAAGTCTTGATGTAATAAATGGATAAGGGCAGAGGAACTAAGGAGAAAAGGGTGTATATCTCTCAAAGGGCCTAAAAAAAAAAGGAAATACATTCAGAGACAGGAACCTCTTGAGTTTCATGAGAAATCCCAACTATTTGAACTGAGTTAGTACTCGGAGGCAGGGGCTATTTTATAGTAGTGGGATTGAGCACCAAGAGTGTAGCTCTAGTCAGTTATAAGTGGAAGAGATTCATCCCCAATCTGGAGAAACGTTTCTCTAAACTGATTAAGAAGAAGGATTGGGAAGAGCCCCTGTAGTTCCTCAGAGCCCTGTCATTGAGAATTAGGAAGACAAAGAAAAGGCTGGTTAGAGGGCTGAAGGTACCTAAAGCTCTTAAATTTGTAACAATCTCTTTTCTAACATTCTGGCTCTTTGCAATAATAGCAGAAACTTGGAGGGTTTTGGTTTTGTTTAGAAGCCTTCCTTTGTTGGAGTTGAAGATTAAGATTTTTATCGTCGTTCTTCCTTGGAGGTAACTCATTTAGAGTATGAGAGAACTGGTATGCCAGATTAACTAAATCTGAAGTGGACATAGTTTCCCATTCCATCGTGGTCTTTTGTATTAAAAGGGAAAGGTCCTGGTTGTGCCTATTAATAAAGAGTTAGAAGCTACCCAGGTGGAATCAACATCTTAAGGAAGATCAGAATTTTCTTTAAAAATATTCTGAAGTCGATTGTGATAATAATGAACAGATCAGTCAGATTTTTGTGTACAAGCATGAAGTTTGTTCCAGTCAACAGGCTTTGGAAAGCCCCTCAGAATTGCTCGATGAAGTCACCTAGAGAGTGTCTAAGCCTAGTCATATAATAAGTTAGCTGGCTGGTTTCCCAGTTGTAATTCTAGATAACTTTCAGGATTTTCCCAGTTAGCGTTTTCATCCAATCCTGGGCCTGGCCTTCACTGACAAGCATATGAACTAGCTGATATAAGTCAGAGAAACGAGCTTGATAAATGTGAATGACTATATTGAACTCCTCAGAAAACCTGTGAGGATCTTAGGTTACTTTGGGAGACTCTTTGTTGGTGGCTTGCAGTTCAACTTTAGTCCAGGGAATATAAGAAATTAAGAGTTTAGCTTCTGGATCCTCAGAAGGCTTAATTTTAGAGGAAGAGATTCTGACAAGTTCAGAGGAAAAGGGAGTGGGGAGAGTTTCGGAGAAAAGGGGAGATTTGGTGAAATAATTCGTATGGGGACTTGAGGTTATAGTGGAGACACGGGAGTAGAAGGAATGGAAGAAGGTGGCAATGGAGGCAGAGTCTTGCCACGAGGAGCTAAGGGAGAGAGACAAGATAGCACCAGAGGTGCAACCCGAGACAAAAAAAGCCAAGGAAGAAGAGCCTCGGGCTTCAGGAGTCATTTTATCTTTTTTCAATCGTTTGTTTGCCTCAGTTAATCTTGAAATAGTATTTTGCAGAGGGGCAAATTTAGATTCCTGATAAGGTTGAGAAACCTCAAATTACCATTTGAAATAAACATTCCACTCAGTTCTGGAAATTTTTGAGCTATTATAGTCCAATTCAGTTTCAAGGAAATTAAGTTTGGGAATTTCAGAAGTTCCCCATAATGGCCATCGGTATTCTAAACTGCCTGTGGTCAGGTCAGTCCATTTGGTTAGAAATGGACATAAAGAAGGACTGACGTTTTTGAACACGAAATAGGCTGGAATCCCTGTAGGTGGCTCAAAATACTTAGATAACTGGGATCCCATTTTCTAGAGGTTTTTCCTCTAGAGTAAAGAACAATTTTCAAATGGCTTGAACAGCTTAAAGCACGAGCAGCTCAGTTCAAACAGCTTGCAAGCCTGACTACCAGCCAGTTCAAAGGAAATAGCTTTTTTTTCTGGAGGAGCCATGTCAAAGGCTATATCAGCCAGCTTCCAGAGAATAGCCCTCCCTAAGGAGAGGCCAGCCTCTGAACTGGCACAGTTTCATTTGAAGCAGTCCCTTCGTGAGGGAGTTGGGTTGAAGGCATTTTCAGCCAGCTTTAGTTGAAACAGTCTGATCTCAAAATCAGACTGAAGTGCCAAACTAGTCCTCACATACAGAACAACGCCTTAACCAGAAAGACGAATCCTTTAAATAAATCTTGAATAAAGCCTGGAGAGCTTCAAATGCAAGGAGAGCGTGGCCTCAATTCCAGGAGAAAGCCCTATCTTCAAATTCCAGGGTCAGAGAGAAAAACAGTGAGTGACAACGGGCTCAGTTGTGGATACCACACCTGTTTGCTCACCAGCCCCAGAGCCATCGGGAATTTTCTCTGGTCCCACCAAAATGTTGACCTAAAATAAATATGCTGCCAGATATTTCTCCAGCAAAGATGGAGTTATACAGTATCAGCAGAGAATTGCAGTTTGGGGTCTGCACCCATGTTGAGCCACATGCAAGAACCCCCACGGCAAGGGAAGGAGAATGCTTTTAGAGAGAGGAGAAAGAAGTTGGGAGGGCTGTAGTAAATAGTCTATGGCTTTTCACTGGCCGAGTCTTTGCCAGGAAAGAAGAGGAGTCTTTCTTCTTCCTGTTGGGCTCTGCTGTCGCCATGGGGCATGAGAACTTCCACTTCTGGTCTCCTAACTCTGTTTAGTTGAGGTTTTTATTTATTAGTTTTTTTTTATAGATTCCATACTTTGGATCAGGCCTTTCATAATCCCTCATATAGAGTGCTGCCTGAGGCCCTGGGCAAAAACAGCAAACCCGTACCGGAATACATGTTGTATCTTGTTCTGTGAACATAAACTAATGGTCCCTTCTGGATGGAGATGGCTCATGTAGCTAGATGGGCGCCTTGAACAATGCCATATCAGGGGTTCCACATTGATGTCTATTGTTGGCAGGTTGGAAATCAGTAGCTAAACAGGCCTTGATAAGTGGGAGTCCATGATGTTAGCATGTTCATGTTCTTTTCTGCCACTGTGACCACTTTATTCATCTGTTCCTCAAGCCAGCACTGAAGTGGCTGATGACAGAGCCTGGCTGACATTAATTGGCTAAGTTATCTTGCCTACTTGGTTGATTACTTCTTCTGTGGTAGATGTTCTTTAGTGGGCATCTTCACACTTTATACCCATTCACATATGTCCATCTCATACATAATCCACATATTTAATCCAGCCTCCTTATCCCCAAACTTCTCATCTTTTTCTTTCCATATCCCTGAAGAGTTGGTTGGGCCTTTCACCGTTGCCTATAAGTCTGAATGTATTATATCCTCACTCATTTTATCCAAAATGAAGACAAGGTACACTGCACCTTATCTGTTCATTTGGAGGATCTTCCTCCTCCTCTAGCTCATCATTCAAGACTCCCCATACAGCTGTAAGAATGAGCCAAAGGAGAGGGGCATGGTGTAACAGTGGTTGATTCCAGTTCTGTTTGTGCTCAGTTGCAGATGTACCATTTCACTTTATTATGGATTGCTTCTGGGTCCACAGTACCTTGTCATTTGGTGGATCTTATAGGACTCAACTCATTATGGACAGTTCCAGCCATATGTTCACTTTGTGAGTCATAGTCAGACATTCCATCTTTACCGAAGCCCAGTAACATGCCAGGAATTATTTTTCAAAAGACGTATAACTTCATACTGCAAGTGGCAATACCTTGCCCCAAAACTTCGGAGGACCCACTTTATGATTCTCCCATCGGGACTTGGCATATGGCGTCTTTTCCCACCACTGATACCTCCCACACCACAAGGTGGACCAGATAATATGGTCCAAGTGTGAGAGCTGCTTGTACTGTAGCCAAGACCTGCAGCAGAGCTTTTTCCTCCTTTGCAACTCACTTAAAGCTGATAGTCTTATCATCCTGGATATTGATGTGGAATGCACTGATTCCAGAGATGGAAGAGGCCCACCAGCATGGTGATTCTTTATCTAAATGATCACATCTTGAGCATCATGGTAAGATGCACAAGATGTGCTAATTTGTTGTTTACTTTGAAGAGGATGTCTTGACATACCTTGACCACTGGGCTCCTAAAAATTTATGGTTGTGGTGGGTCCCTGTATCTTAATAAAGTTTATTTCCTTCTGTCTGGAGTGCATGTGACTTACTGAGACCTTCAATATGCTAGCTGTCTCTTCCTCATCTGGCCCAACCAACAAAAAGTCACCAGTATAATGGATCAAGTGGTGTTTTGCATGATGTCCAGATCATCCTACATGCATGAAAGAAGACTAGAGAAATGACATAGTTCTAGGGCAAAACTGAAGACTCTCCTCGCTTACTCCCATTTCTTCCTTTGTCTGTCACAGGAGTTTCTCCCAATAAATCTCTCCCATTTCTAATCATAATTTAGCATCTGTTTCTCAGAGCACCTGATCTGGCACATGCCCCACTCTTCCAGGGGTACCTTGACATTTCAGTTCTCCAGATATCAGTGTCAACTCTGACCTTGTGTGTGACTGTCCTTAAAATGTCTGGACTTATCTTATTTTCTACAAGGTACAGTTGTCTGAGTAAATGACCATAGATCCCTTTGGGGAAGGAATGGGGGAATCATTATTGTGTAAACTCGATGTAGTGTGCAGGGTCCTCCCTTCTAAGAATCCAGCCACCTCTTCAGTCATTGTGTTACGGGTCTGCAAAATAGCTCAGGTTTGAAAAATGAATAAAGGATTGTAACTTTTTATTGGGACAACAGTTTTCGGCCCTCTGGTTATTCATGCTTGAGTTCTTCTGCTATTACAAATTGAGAAGTACCCTTGTTGGCTACACATTTTTGTGACCCTTAGGGTGTTGTGTTCTGTTACTATCTCTATAACTCTGTGCAGCTCAGGTCTTCTTGGCTGCAACTCTGACCTGCTTGGTCATTACAATGATTGCAACTCCTTGACTTCTGGAGGTTAAGCACTGCTATCTAGCTCTATGGTTGTAGGGTCCTATTACCTCTTTTGCTATCAACAAACCAATTTATATAACAACTTTCCTATTGTCGATCTTGAATTTAAGAGGAGAGCCACCACAAAACTTTTTGGTGGTGCTGTTGTCCCTGTCGCCATTGCATTCCTGTAGCCATGGTATATAGTGTGTCTTCTGGGCATTCCCATGGAACATGATCATTTGGTGTGTCTTCCAACCTCATATGACATATTCATTCCCAAATGCCCACTTCCCTGAGCACTTTATTCCCTTCCTCCACTGTCTGCCATGACAATTATGACATACTGACTTCCCTCAGAATGAGCCATCACTTTTTCCATGCTTCTAGGATCCATCCTAGTAGCGACTTCACTCTTTTCCTTGGGGTTTTTGTTAGTGTGTATCTGAATAGAGAGCTCCAAAGTCAGTAGACTCTTCCCTATGCAACTTAATGTTCTGGTCCCCCGATCAAATACCTCGGATCCACTTCCATGCTTATTCTCCTTGTTCCTATCAGTTCACATGGACTAGGTCTTCTAGCAACTTTGGGGTTTTTCCAACAAACCCACACATTTCTCCGAACTGCACATAATAGACCTGCCTTGGTTTTATGTTTAGCCTTCTTTGAAATAAAGTCATTCATACTATTGAGTACTAGGCTTGATCCTCATTTTTTTCTGCCCTTCCCTGTGAATAATGAGAACTTCTTTGTATGTATGTAACCAAAGAGGTTCACTCCTTTCATACCTGGATTTCAGTTGGCTGTCACTCACCCTTCACTTTATAATATCTTTCTTTAGAGTATCAATGGCACTTAGAAATAGTCATCTAATTGTGTTATAGCTACTATTTCTTCTATATGTCTCAGATACCTGATAGGCTGTACCCAGTGCACTTGTACACCCACCTAATTCACCACCAGTGAAAGTTTTAATGACTGGGCTACCACTTTGTGCCAGGGGCTGTTGGTGCTTCACCTCCACCAATGATGAGACATTCATTGCCAGCTGGGCATAAGTGATCCAGCTTTGAAACCATCTTATTGCCTGCTTTCTCACACCACTCCTGAAAACAACCGTCACTTCTGAGACACTAAGATGGAGTCTGAGATGCAAGATGTTTATTAGGGATCAACACTTGTAAAAGAAAGGGAGAAGAAGCAGTATTGGAAAGAGAGAAAACAAACAAACCAACAGTGAATCAGCCCAGCCAAGTCTCAGCCCACCTTGCAGAAAGTTCTGGAATGAGTATTGCCCATCAGAGCAGATGGCTGGGCTTTTATATCCCTGGCTCACTCAGTGACTGGATGTGGGTTGCCCCAAGAAGGGCGGGATGTGGGGCCAAGCAACTCTTCGCAGCCGAGGCAGACAACCAGAAGCACTGAGAGCTGGCAGCCATCTGCTGACCATCTTGCCTGCAGCTGGGCAGCCTGTCTTTCTTTGAAAGGAGCTCTGTATTGCGCATCTCAGTGTATTCCACAGAGAATCTGCACTGTTAACCAGAGTTCAATAGCCAGGTCTTGGTGGATGATGGTTGTTTCAAGACCTGAATTTACTTCTCACTCAGGCAAACTGGCATTGGGGTAAGGGTTGTATTCTGGAAACAGTGGGCTTATGAGTTTAGAGCATGGAGTCACAATCTGTGTTGCCTAAGCATTGGGTACCTTTGACCTTGGGTACCACTAAAAGTTGCGTTCTCCTTCCTGAAGAAATCACTGTGATCTGTGCAGATATATGGGCCAGCAAGCTTACTTCTGAAGCCAGTGGATAGGAAAGCATTAAAATTTGCAGAACAACAACTCTGTGAATATACTGAAACCCACTGAATTGCACTTTTTAAGTGGGTGAATTATAGTATATCTGAATTATATCTCAGTAAAGTTGTTAAAATTTTTTTTGTAGAACAAGTTTTCAACTCATCTAGTTCTAGCCAAAAAGTCAAATCATTCCCAGTCTGGCTTTCTGGGGAACTTCTTACAGCCTCAAGTAATCACCTCAGTTTTGTTTCAAAGGAAAACTGAGGAAGCCTTGCAGATATGCTGTGCAAGGAAGGGTGAAGAGGGGAGAGATACTAGAGGGCCAGCTATTTTTGACAAAGAAGATTTTCCAGCAATTATTTTTAAGTATTAAAACAGATAGGACAATTTATATCCTGGGCTGGTAAAGAGGGTCAACCAAATACACGTGCTTGTATGTTAGTCTTTTTTAAGGAACTTCCTTGGTAAGATGTTTCTTTTCCAGAACAGTTACCAAGGACTTACTCTAAGCTGCTTGAGGATAGTGAGAACATTGGTGCTTTAAGACTGTTGATTCATTCTTTCAATTGGCATTTATTCAAAAAGTAATTTTGTGTATCTACTAAACAGTGGACATTAAGCTGGCCGCTATAAATACAGAATTGATTGGGATGGTCCCTGTCTTCATAGAGGGGAAGATAATGAAAATTTAGAATTATAGTATATTTTGCTGTACCCTGTAATAGATGCATGGAGAGAGTGCATGGGGACGAAAAATAGAGTAAGATCTTTTTGATGTTTTGTTTAAATCGCTTGTAATAAGATTTGTGCTTGCAAAAACTGTGTTTGGCTTACAAAACTTAAATGGTTTCTTAACAGTATTTACTCTTTTCCTTTTTCTTCCTTTTCCCTTCCAGTTTCCTTCTGGGTTCTTTTAGCTTTCCTTAAGAAACACAAAATCTGTTTAGAGAAAAATATGCCTGCCTAGGTACACACTATCACGAAAGCACCAAACTAAGTAACCAAAACAGGAGGCAGGGGTATTATGCTAGTAACTGCTTCTGATTAACTGTTCACTGAACTATTGTGATCTTTAGGAGAATATGCACGCAAAACACTTCAAGAGCCTGGTACCTCTAATAGGGAAGAGTTGTAAAGGTTGGAGGTGGGGCAGAATCTGATTTTGTTTTCTGAGCAGATGTGCCTAGAGGTATTGAGGACTAAAAAGTGTTAGAATGAGAAGAAATTGTATAGATCCACCATCATTTGTATCCTGAGAAACACCCGGTTCCTAACGGAGGTCCTGAGGGGTTTTAGGATTTGTTTCATGGGACACAGTATTTGAACTGTGGAGGGGCGCCGGCTCTACCACAGGCACACCCCGCTGACCCCTCACACCCATGTACAGAGCTGCTCTGATCCAGGTTGGCATCGCAGCAGATGGCCAGGGCCAGCAGTGGGAGCAGTTCTTACTAGGGATTTTACAAAATGACTCAGACCTGGCCAGAACCAGAAATAATCTAAATCCCATTCCAGTGTGATTTGTGATCTAAAACTTTGCATAAAAATAGCATCAACTGCTTCAACACTAAAGGAATAATTATTAATAGCTTTTTAGATAGATGTTAAAGTACTCTTCTTGTGGAGTGCACATAGGATTTATTTCTTTTTTCCTTATCGAATATGACCTGTATTTAATAAAATCTATTTCTCCTCCAGTCCTGGACCACAGATGCAATACTTGCGTAATGCAGTGTAGTGTGGCTGGCAGTTGCCAAGGGCCCTAAATAATGCACCTCAGTAAAGCACTGTGATCCGGTTGCCTGTTGCATATGGGCTGCTGTGAACCAATCTGACACCAGCTGCAGGCTATTTCTACTCAGTGGTTCAGCGTACTGGGAATGAGATACCAAGGTTTCCTCGGGCAAACCAACAGGTCAAAGCTAGGATCTGTGGCCAAAAGTCATTATTTATTATGAAAGTTTAATGGACATAGAAATAAATGAGAAGAAAAAATTAGTTAACAAGCATGTACATCATTTCAGATATTAATATTAATTATCATAGTTATCAAAGTTTTATAAAAGGATTTTATGTTCTGCTTCAATATTTTGAAAATAGTTAGCTTGTGTCTGTTACCTAAGGTTGTGAGGGCAGAATTGGGTCCATATTTGGCCCTTATCTGAATTCACAAAAATCCTAAGACAACTCGTATAAGGGCATATACAAATGTTTTTTCTTTTTGTGATCAGACAAGAGCTAATCATAGGTATTGGAAAATATACAATTTAAAATATCACAACATGTCGAGGACAGACTTTATGAAACCAATTCTTCTGCTATTTTGAGATTTACCTTGGAGTCAACATAGCCATCAATTACAAGATGCAGAGTTGCTGAGTATGATTTTCTCTCCATTGTTTGGTTAGTTGGTTAACCTGATTGGGAACGAAATTGTTTACTGAATGTGATGGTGAAGTGACATTTGTGCAGACATTTTCGCCCTTTAGGAAAGATGGCTATACTTTTGGATGTGGTAAGTGACTTGCTTTAAAATGATAGTATCACAAATATTTTGAGGATAATAACTACTGAGAAGTTGAAGGAAGAAAATTCACACTTGCTTTCATAACTTTTAAATGACCACTTTTCCTAAGCATTTAAGAAGTAGATATTCAAAAGGTTGTTAGATAAATATGCTTTATATACCTTTCTAGTTTACTGGAAGTATTAGTATTATGTGTTCCAGTATTTTCAGTTCCAGTTAATCATTAGAAGATGTAATGAACTTTTTTTGTCATGTGTTTTTATCTGGCTGGAACTTTAAAATATGAGCTTTATAAATGATGTGTTGGCACCTCTGCTACCTGGATTATTCTGGAGAGAGAGTAATCAAGGTATTAGATGCTCTGGAATCCTTAAGGCAGTTTGTCATGATCTCACTTTTCTGTTTCCACTTTTAATTCATCTTCAACCTATTACATTAGACAGTCTTCTGTCTTGCTCTGGCTTCAGCCCCAACTTGTTTTGACTTTTCTCTGTCTCCTGCTGCCCTGTATTCCTTTTCCTTTGGCCTCAGCCCTAATACCAACTCTATTCCTAACCCTCAATCGTCTATCTCCCTTTCTGGCCTCAGTCACAATCCAAAATTTTTCAAGATTAAGCAAACATCAAAAATACTGGCAAACTAAGACTGAGAGTATTTGCCACATCCTTGCTTTAAAATTAAACCAGTAGAACTTGGGCAAGTAGATTTTTGTCTACTGTGTATGCCATTTTTGCCATTTTTATCCATTTTTATTTCACCTTGCTCAAATATAGTGAAAAATTAATCCTGCTCTTAGAAAAACAGCTGGGAAATACTGTTTCAATTTTTCTACTTGTTAAATTTGTAAATCCAAGTTAGTTGAATTTCTACTGAAATGATAAAATAATCTCAATGCTATCTTTTTCTTTTTAGAAGTGAGTGTTTTGTGATTGTCATGCTGTGTGGAGGTTATTAACTGCAAATCATTCTTTGACTTTCTTGCAATGTTTTAGTGTACTGCTCCAGTATAAACTAATTAAGAAAATTTTGTTTTAAACTGTAGCTTAGGTAAAAACTTCATTCTCACAAGGGAAACACAGTGGCAAATCAAATTCTTTTCAGTATTAAATAAAGGTGAATTCCTCAAAAATGATAAAAGGAAAACACTTTTCAAAAGATTATGTGACCCAGTTGTTTAGAAACCTAAACATTTAGAGATAACTGTGCTACTAAGGAGTTAAAGAAGGTATGGTTAATTAAAAAACAAAACATCAGTATTGCCATAAAAATCTCAAGTCACACTATAGATGTTTTTTTAATAAAAAGGTGAGGGCTTCATTTGAAAAATATTTTACTGTATAAGGATTAGTAGTTTTTATTTATCATTGTGTGTTTGTAGGCTGTGTTTATAGATGATATACTTAAAGACTCTGATGTGAATGAGGTAAAATGACACCCCAATTGTTGGCTAACCTTTTAGAATATGTATTACTTAATTCTTATTCTTAATGTCACAACAGTTGATCACTTACCCTACTGACATTTTATTAACATTTGCAGTCATTTATTAAAAGAAGTTGTATTTTGTTGTTGTTTTTTCAACTGTGAAGCAAAGATTTATTCTGACTACTCTTTTTCTTTATTTAGAGTCCCTCACTTCAGGTCATGATGTGGCTGAGGGGACTAGATAAAGACAGGTTTTCACTGTAATTTTCAGGTTCTTTTAAAACACCTCCCACATCAGCTTCCTGGTACTAAAGTATTCAAACCATGCTTTGCATGATGGTCACTCAGAGTCCTGATTTAAGTTGAAGCCAAGCTTGTGTAATAATGGCAAGAATTAATATAAAGTATGCTAACATTGTTCTGAATTTATCACAGTTCATAGAAATGGAACATACTAACGAACCACTAACATATTTTTTCCTGAAGCATGATGCCTAAAAGGTCAAATTTGCATATGATAAAAGAGCAGGAGGCTAATTAAAGAATCCATAATCTTTTTTTTTTAACATCTTTATTGGAGTATAATTGCTTTACAGTGTTGTTAGTTTCTGCTGTATAACAAAGTGAATCAGCTATATGCATATATATATCCCCATATCCCCTCCCTCTTGTGTCTCCCTCCCACCCTCCCTATCCCACCCCTGTAGGTGGACACAAAGCACGGAGCTGATCTCCCTGTGCTATGCGGCTGCTTCCCACTAGCTATCTATTTTACATTTGGTAGTGTATATATGTCCATGCCACTCTCTCACTTCGTCCCAGCTTACCCTTCCCCTTCCCCATGTCCTCAAGTCCATTCTCTACGTCTGCATCTTTATTCCTGTCCTGCCCTTAGGTTCATCAGAACCTTTTTTTTTTTTTTTTTTAGATTGCATATATATGTATTAGCATATGGTATTTGTTTTTCTCTTTCTGACTTCCTTCACTCTGTATGACAGATTCTAGGTCCATCCACCTCACTACAAATAACTCAATTTCATTTCTTTTTATGGCTGAGTAATATTCCATTGTATATATGTGCCACATCTTCTTTATCCATTCATCTGTCGATGGACACTTAGGTTGCTTCCGTGCCCTGGTTCTTGTACATAGAGCTGCAATGAACATTGTGGTAGATGACTCTTTCTGAATTATGGTTTTCTCAGGGTATATGCCCAGTAGTGGGATTGCTGGGTCGTATGGTAGTTCTATTTTAGTTTTTTAAGGAACCTCCATACTGATCTCCATAGTGGCTGTATCAATTTACATTCCCACCAACAGTGCAAGAGGGTTCCCTTTTCTCCACACCGTCTCCAGCATTTATTGTTTGTAGATTTTTTGATGATGGCCATTCTGGCTGGTGTGAGGTGATACCTCATTGTAGTTTTGATTTGCATTTCTCTAATGATTAGTGATGTTGAGCATCTTTTCATATGTTTGTTGGTAATCTGTATATCTTCTTTGGAGAAATGTCTATTTAGGTCTTCTGCCCATTTTTGGATTGGGTTGTTTGTTTTTTGTGATACTGAGCTGCATGAGCTGCTTGTATATTTTGGAAATTAATCCTTTGTCAGTTGCTTCATTTGCAAATATTTTCTCCCATTCTGAGCATTGTCTTTTTGTCTTTTTTATGGTTTCCTTTGCTGTGCAAAAGCTTTTAAGTTTCATTAGGTCCCATTTGTTTATTTTTTGTTTTTATTTCCATTTCTCTAGGAGGTGGGTCAAAAAGGATCTTGGTGTGATTTATGGCGTAGAGTGTTCTGCCTGTGTTTTCCTCTTAAGAGTTTTATAGTGTCCGGCCTTTCATTTAGGTCTTGAATCCATTTTGAGTTTATTTTTGTGTATGGGGTTAGGAAGTGTTCTAATTTCATTCTTTTACATGTAGTTGTCCAGTTTTCCCAGCACCACTTATTGAAGAGGCTGTCTTTTCTCCATTGTATATTCTTGCCTCCTTTATCAAAGATAAGGTGACCATATGTGCTTGGTTTATCTCTGGGCTTTCTATCCTGTTCCATTGATCTATATTTCTGTTTTTGTGCCAGTACCATACTGTCTTGATTACTGTAGCTTTGTAGACTTTCTGAAGTCCAGGAGCCTGATTCCTCTGGCTCTGTTTTTCTTTCTCAAGATTGCTTTGCCTATTCGTGGTCTTTTGTGTTTCCATACAAATTGTGCAGTTTTTTTGTCCTAGTTCTGTGAAAAATGCCGTTGGTAGTTTGATAGGGATTACATTGAATCTGTAGATTGCTTGGGGTAGTAGAGTCATTTTCACAGTGTTGATTATTCCAATCCAAGAACATAATATGTGTCTCCATCTGTTTATATCATCTTTAACTTCTTTCATCAGTATTTTATAGTTTTCTGCATACAGGTCTTTTGTCTTCTTAGGTAGGTTTATTCCTAGGTATTTTATTCTTTTTGTTGCAATGGTAAATGGGAGTGTTTCCTTAATTTCACTTTCAGATTTTTCATCATTAGTGTATAGGAATGCAAGAGATTTCTGTGCATTAATTTTGTATCCTGCTACTCTACCAAATTCATTGATTAGCTCTAGTAGTTTCCTGGTAGCATCTTTAGGATTCTTTATGTATAGTATCATGTCATCTGCAAACAGTGACAGTTTTACTTCTTCTTTTCTGATTTGGAGGAATCCATAATCTTTTCATCTTCTGGATCCTAAAATCACACCAGTCTGGCAACTAACCATTTGGTAATGGGACCAGTGGGGCACTAGAAAGTTTTCCATATGTGGTATTATTTGTCATGTTCATGAGCACTTGTATCTCATGGCTCAAGTGTTCTAGTCAATGTCAACATCTAATGCATGGAGGAAGAATAGGAGGAACTGCTGAGCAGAGTGGGTAGACACTCATGTTTTGGAGCCAGACAGAGCAAGTTCTCTGCCTCTGATACCTTGGGTATGACCTTTCTATGTCTTGATTTGCTCAACTGTAAAATAGGAATGTAATAATAACTGCATCTTACAAGGCTAATACTAAATGAGATAATTCAGGGAAAGTGCATATAGTACAGTACCTTGCCTGTAGTAAATATTAAATAAATATGAGTTGTTATTACTAGCAATATTGTATTGTTATAATTTTAGATGTTGCTACCTTAACTATAGCATGAGTTTCCCTGGGTAATAAGGCTCCTAGTTAAAGTGTCTAGACTCCAGGTCTAGACACATGATGGGAATTTTGTTTAGATAGTCACACCTCCCTATCACCTCACAACAGGAGTTCAGGGATTTTTTTAAAAAGTAACTTTGATGAAGGTTTCAGCACCAATTTGTTCAGTATTTAGTTGGAACATACACAAGAATATGTATGTAGTTTCTTAATCATTATGTAAACTCTATGTAGTATTTCCTTTGTCAGGTAGGAGTGGAGGGAAGTTTCTTCAGTGGTTTTCAAAGTGTGGTTCCCAGATCAGCAGCATCACAGGTGCCTGGGAACTTGTTAGAACTTGGTCCCCATCCTCGACCTCCTGAATCAGAAATTCTAGGGTGGAGCCCAGCAAGCTGTGTTTGAACAAGCTTTCCTGATGATTCCAGATCCACACTGAAGTTTGGGATCCACTGCTTTAGTGTTTCTAGCAACAGGGGGCTGGAGATACTAATGGTTGTTATGTAGAAATTATATGAGGAAAATCCTTTAAATTGATGAGATAATCCCTGGTTTATAGTCTTTTACTGAGAGAACAAATTTCACAAGTGAATATTCATCTGTGGGGTGGGCCAAAGAGAAGAACCTGAGGGTGGGTAGATTCAGGAGAAAGAAAGGTAAACGGTTACATCTCAAAGGGCTCAGTGTTTGTTTGAAGAATCCTTGCTGTTGAAGGCTGCCCCTGGAATTATGTTAGAGTAGCAAAAGCAACACTTATGGTACATAAAATAGAATTAAAATAGTTGGTTTCCTAGCTTGTATTCTTCATTTTCTTTGATTTAACTTTTAAGGGATTATGGTCAGTTTAAAGTGTTTTTTTTTTAAAAATTGCTGTCTTTAATTAATTAATTAATTTATTTTTGCTGCATTGGGTCTTCGTTGATGTGCGAGGGCTTTCTCCTTTTGCGGCGAGCGGGGGCCACTCTTCGTCACGGTGCGCGGGCCTCTCACTATCGCGGCCTCTCGTTGCAGAGCACAGGCTCCAGACGTGCAGGCTCAGTAGTTGTGGCTCACGGGCCTAGTTGCTCCGCGGCACGTGGGATCTTCCCAGCCCAGGGCTCGAACCCGTGCCCCCTGCATTGGCAGGCAGATTCTCAACCACTGCAACACCAGGGAAGCCCTAAAGTGTTTTGAAATCAAAATAGAAATTAAAAAACTGGGTGAGAAAATGAACAGATAGTGGAAGTGCTAAAGAAGCTAAAGAATTTTCCTACTCAAGGTTAAATGTGGATAGAAATTTCTAGAATATGAATCTGGAGTCTAGGCACTGTTTAGTCCTCATTTCAGCCCTACCTAATTCAGTTACCTGCGCATTTTCTAAATGGAGGAATAATTGGCCTAAGAAGTCAGTGTAGTGTAATGAGAAAAGCCCGTTCTTTAGAAATAAAATAGACATGGGTCTGAATCTCACTTACTAGCTATTGACTTTAGGCAAATTATTCAAATTTCCAAGAGTCAGGTTTTTAATTTATACAATAGGGCTAATGTTGCCTACTCTTTAGGATGGTGGTTCCCCAAATGAGGAGGGGGCAGCACTTTCCCTTGGAGGGAGTTTTTGGTGGTCACAGGATTGCCATTAAGTGGGCAGGGGCCAGGGGTGCTGGGCCCCTTGCAGTGTGTGACACAGTCCCAGCATGTTGGACTGTACCATGTCCTGCACTAATTTTCAGTGTCCCCAAGACATTTATGTAAGTGAAAATCTTCATAATTATCTAAGCCTAGAACCTAACTGTGTTTTGCGTACGAACATATTTTTGCACAATTTAAAAATACACTGACTTTTCCAGTAATGTAAATTACTATGATGTAAATTGAGGGAAGATAATATTTTGTTTTGTTTGTGCTTTCTTATCAAAAGTTGTTCACCCTTTTGGAAAAAAAATCACATAGCCAGCAGCAACTCTCTGCATAATATTTGATCTTCAGTAAAACAGCCTTATCAGACTGTTTTTGAGGGGGCTTCATTCACAGTGCTATTACCTATGGGTGTAAACCACTGACTATCTCATTGTGTCTTCTAATAATTATGCCTGGCATTTCTTCATTCAAATAAAGTAACTGAAGTATATTAATGTAAAATATTATTTTAATATAAATTACTTTCTTTTTATTTCTCCTTTATATTCTAGCTAGAACATTATACTAATTTTTAAAAACTATGTGTGCAGGTAAGTTATATCAGCTATGAATTTCATTTCAAGATAGTAAATGTGGAATGACACAATATTGTTCTGAAAAGGAGATGTTACATCTGAAGGCTGGGTGTGCTTTCAACTTGAGAGGATTAGATGATGTTATTAAGTGGTTAACATAATATCTAGTACATAGTATGTGCTCATACGTAGTAGCGTAGTAGGTATTATTACCATAATTAGGAGGCAGTGGCGCTGGTGGGATTGGATACCAGTGTAAGTCAGGGCAAGATGCCTGTTCACAGGCCAGGAAGTCTGTTTCTTGCCTGGGAATGCAGATCTGGGCCAGCCCCATGCTGGGCATGTACCCATTGGGACCTCTATTTCAGGATGATGGTGAGAGCAGCCTGGGAGTTCTGAACTTAATCTTGAGAACTTAATCTAGAGACCCTTGAGACCCTAAGACAGGAAATGATTGCAAGATTAGGAATTAGATTCAACACATTGCTTCTCAGTCCACATTGGACAGGCAGTAGTGTGGTGGGTGTATTTGTTGCTACTATTACTCTTATTCTCTGCGGACTGGTTCCGTCATCTGGTTGCCTGTGCCCCTCCCACTAGTGTTGCAGTTTCTGTGTTACCAGAGTTAATTATTAAAGGAGAGGAAGCTTTAAGCAGCATTTTAGAAAACAAGCAGACCTATCGGTTTTTGGAATGACTGCAGTGGACTGAAGCCTGTGCCGCTGTAACTGGTACACGACCGTAATGCACCAGAGTGGTTCAGCAGGCGCCCTGCCACTATACTTAATTCCCATTTGGCTCTTGAGTTGTGACTGCTTCTCAGGACGAGGATATCTGCAGCACTTTTGGTAAATAAAATAAATAGTTGAATTCTTCAGCAAGAATTCAGAGACATTTCATGGGGTAGACGGTATCCCAAGATATGCTAACCTTCTTCCCATATGCTAACCCCAGGTGTTATAAAACAATTTCATAAGAACTGATGATGTACCAAGTGCAAAAATAGATACAGTTTTGGTCAATGTAAGAAAAATCTCTCTTTCTTGTTAGAAAAAACAGATTAAAATCCTTATTTAAGAAGTCTTCCATGGATTTTTATACCAAGGCAAGGCAACAATCTAGAAGATGTTTCTTTAGATAATTCACCCAGGTGTGGCCACTTGCTTTGTAATGCTTACTAGCCAGAATAATATATTAAATTATTAGTTAGCATTTATGTAATTCTTGATGATAATGATAATTAAGTAAGTAGTTAAATGGAAGTGAGACAGTATTCTAGGTTATCATATTAACAATAATTGAAATAATAATTGACTAGTGAATAGCTTTAATCAGGATAAGAACGTAGCTATTTCTACTTGAAACCCCTTAAAAATGTAACAGTGTAGAAATCAGTATGGCTTAGAAGGATAGACTTAGACATCTGTGTCTTAGAATATGCAGACCAGAAATGAAAGATGGTCCTGTCCCAGAAGCCACTTTACCTCTGAGGTTTGTTTAACTAGAACACTTCAAAAAACTGAAATACACACTGTCATTTAGGAATACGTAGGCTTTCAAAATTCTGTCAATTCTGCCACAGTATATTTATGTGGTGAAAATGTTCCCTCCCCTCTGCCTTTTCAGTGCTGTTTTGGTAAAAGTAAAAAGCCTAGGAAATTTCTTTAAGGGTTACTCTGCTTATTTCCTTTGATTCTCGACTTGTCATACAAAATATGTTCTTCCCTTTGAAAATGTGTATTTCTTCTGAAAGCTAATTCTGTGTAAAGCACATTCTGGATGGTACAATCTCTAGTTTGTTACCGGCTAAGAAAGGAACAGACATGATTCCAACTGGGACTCCAAGTCTCCACACTCATAATTGAAATATATACTGTACATGGTTCCTTTGCCTTCAACATTAATACCCATCTGCTGAAATGGCAAGGTGCCTGCTCTCTAGTTGATTGGATGGATGCCCTGGAGCACAGGTGCCTGGCAGTGATGGGTTTAGAGAAGTCCCCGGCATAACATTGTTCGTGACATTTCCTCTGCAGGACATCTCTCCCGGGTGTGTGTTATATGGAGGGCTCTTTCTTCCTGTCTGATGTCATGACCGCTACTGGACATCTTCAGAAATGTCTGTTCATCATTAAAAGCAAAAGACTTAGAACAAGATGACATTTAAAAAGTAGAAATCATAATATTTTGATTCTTGAAGTCTAGCTTAAAAGTTTTAAAAATATGTTCTTTCTTGGAACATCTTAAATACCAAGTTTTTAAACTCAGAGTATTGTTCCAGGTATCATTTATTCATTACTTACATATTATGGCCTGTGACAGTTGGTGATATAAAGCCAAAATCATGCTGTAGTAGTATACATGTGGCAGTATTTTATGAGACGTATGTTTGAGGATTTCAAAGTAAAGGTCGTCTTTTGGTTATCTCATTATAAAAGCTATTGGCGCGGAGAAAGACCCCACAAAACCTTTTTTTTTTTAAGCTATTAATCAGTATTATTTTTCTCCCCTCTAGTTTTTTTCTCTTGGAAGGAAATATCCCACTGAAGTAGCTAGTGGACTCTGTGTTTAATCCCTCAGGGATCAGGTGTGACAGTACAGAGAGAAGAGAAACCCCATGCATTATCCTAACTGTGGTTTCTAAAATGCTAAGCCTTTAGTAGAAGCAAGAGTTTTTTGTTTTTGTTTTTTTTAAGAGTTTTTATAGATTAGATATTTGGGAAAAACAAGGGGAAGAGTATAGGGTCTCCTAAGCCAAATTTGCAGTCTGGAAAACAATTGGGAGAGTTAGCGAAGAAGAATTGAGATGCAGATGTGTTAATAGGCCTTAGAGAGAGCATCATCTGTGTCCGTCTCTTGGGCAGAGCTCAGAGGTATCACAATTATAATTATTATAAGATATTATAGGTATCTTATTTCAGAGAAGAAATAACTGTGAGCTTCTTACAGGTAACTGTGAGCCATAGAAAGCTTTTCAGAGACACCCACACCTCAGATTGACTGAGTTAAGGATTATTTCAAGGTTAGACCTTACCTTATGCCCAAATGGTTCATGGATCCATGCATTCATGCTCCTTTCTCTCATCTCTTATGAACTAGAGACATGTAAACCCTCTGACACTTTGATATAATCTCAAGAAGGAAGAATGAAACCCAAAACTCACTGACTATATTTCTTTTCTCTTGGGAGACTTGCAATTGATGTAAGTTGTTTATAAAATATAAAGTTATACTTCTAGTTCATCTAAGCATGTATACTGAGATTCATATTAACTAAATTATTTATATATTGTGAATTGTTCTAGAAAAGACTTAAAGACTCTTGCAAAACTTTTTAGAATTTTCTTTTCTACTTTTGATCCGTTTCTTTCCTACTTTTGAACCTTTTATTAAAGACAGTGTTTATGAGATGTTCTCTTTTCAGATGGAGTACAGATTACCTGGGTTGCCCACTCTGTTCACTAGAAGCCTAATTCCACAGCCTGATATATTTTAGTTTGGCTATCTAACTATAGCCATACGTAGAGGAGATTTTAGCTTAGTATTTTGCAAAAACAACAAAAGGATTCTTTTTATAGTGACCAAATAAATACACTGTAATAAGAACTCTATTCAGTCTAGTGCACATATTATATAGAGTTATTTGCAAAAGCTATGTATTGGATTGGCTATCAACATCTATTTTTCACTTCCTCTTTGCTTAGGAATATATGATAACCTCAAAAGTATTCATGAAAATTCTGATCAGGAGAGAATCCCCTTTAGTGGGTGTCCTGCTTCTCTTGTGCCATGATGTCTGTACTTTAGTTTCAAGTCTCTTATGACTGGGACCCTTTTTTCCCCCCTCTATCTTTGCTTACAGAATCATACAAAGGAAAACTTTAAGCACTAAATCATTCTTGGTAGATTTCCATGGAAGATGATGCTTGTCCCCAGAACGCTTTGTGTGCATTCTTGGTGTGAATGGCTGCCTGGTGTTGCTGCTCTGCCCCTCTCAGTGGAGAGTCTTTGTATTTTCATTGATGAGTCTTCCTGCTACCTGATCAGCATCCTGGATGCACCATTGGGGATCTGCAGTCAGGAGAGTGGTGAGGGAACTTTAAATGTCTTTAGTGGGCAAAAATCGCTTCATGTATGGTCCAAAATAAAAACAGATTTCCCCTATTATTCAGCATCAAGAAAATAGTGGGTTAACACAATTTACGATTCTATTGCCATCTTCCTGTTTATTTACTTTGTCTTTTACTTCTTATCCAAAAGAGGGTGGGCATATTTGTATTCATGAACCTGGGGAGACATCAGTAAAACCTGACCCTTGGCTATGGACCTTTGCTCCCTTTGCTTGTAACTGTGTTATTATATGAGTCAGCCTCTGCCTACTGCCTTAGTATCAATATTTTTCAAAAGCTGGATTTATCCCAAGAAAGAAAAGCAATTTCTAACGTGATCAAAATTGTTGAAATCTTTCTGATTTTCAAACAACCCATAAGCGTTCTAAATGGTACTTTGGGGCCTCTTGTTATACTCTACATCAAACATGGGAAAAATAGAAAGAAACTTGTAAGAATAATTCATAAGGCATTTATATACCACATAATCTAGTTGTATAAATCCATGTAACAGGAGAATCCCTGGGAATAAATTTCATTGATTAGCTTTTATGTCAATTTGTTATTTTTAATTAACAAAGATCTTTAGCCTCTGATTCTTCCAGTTTAGTAATTATCAAAATAATTATTTGGTAAGTACCAGATAATTTCTTCTAGTTGTCTTATTCTCTAAAGATTTCTTAAACAATAGAACAGCAGTTTGATATACAGTTTCTCTAGATGATCTATTTCCCTCTTTGAATCTTTAAGTAAAGAAAGGAAATAGGATAATAGAACATTAATATTGTCTTTTTTAGTATGACAAATGAGGTATTTCCCAAATCTGTACAGTTTATAACAATACATTGAATATAGTATGTAGTGAATTAATTATATTGATATAGGGTAAAATATAAATCATATGAAAGTATTTTTCATGAAAAGCTACAGGTTTCAGGTTTAGAGGTACAATATAAGAGACAGTGCTTTTTATCTGATATTACTGCAAAATTTTAAAAAGAGAAAGACTAGGAAAAATCTCTATATTTAGACAGATTTACTCAATTAAAATGAAGAAGAAAATTAATCTGGTTATGTGGATAATTAAGGCTAAATCATCTTCTTGAAATATATTGTTGCAGCAAATAATGTTGCAGGGTTTTTTTCTTTTTCATTTTATTCCGCTAAGGTAGTTGTAACCTTTAAATGAATCTCAGGACAACAACAACAGCAGCAAATAGAATCCAAATATAACAAGTTAGATCAGGAACTCACACACCAGTGTAAAGCAATTATACTCCAATAAAGATGTTAAAAAAACCCACAAATATAACAAATCAGAGTTAGATTTATAACATAAATTCAGCATTGTCTATGTAGGCAAGACTGACATTGCACTAAAAGCCTGATAGAGATTCCATATTTATTTACTTCAGAGTGCTGAATCGAGCTCAATGAAAAGTGATTTGTAAATTGCTTATTCAGTGAACTCGAATAAATAACTCACAAATCAATGTCTTACAAGAATTTGGTAACCAGCCTATTTCATTTGAAACTGTACGACAGCCTTATCAATTTCCTCCTCTGGATAATGTTGAACAGGAAAGACTCAAAGAGAGGCAGGCCATTCTACTTAGCTGTTCAATTCCAAAAGAGGAAAAAATGTGACTGGAGTTTTCAAAATAACCCTCTTTCCAGCTACCACTACCACCCTCAGAACTAAGGAAGAGGGACCTCTCAAATGGACCCTGCACTTTGGAAGACCCGGATCTGACTTTACCGCATTGCACTTCATAGGGCCAGGAGTCCACAGGGCAACCAGATGTATCTACACAGAGCTCATGTTCCCTCCCTCTAGACCGTGTTTCAAGTACCTGAGACCCCGAGCCCACCTTCAGGACTTCAGGTCCCTCCTCCCAGACATGCGCCACATTGCACGTTGGGTCAAAGATATCGACAAGTGAGGGCAATTTGCAGAAGGTTTGGGTAGACCTTGAACAGCCAGGCTGCGGTGTCCTCACACAGAAGTGTGACGTCCCTCATGAGACCAAAAGAGAAGGAAGAACAAACTACAGGGATACAGACCTGGAACAGGTACTCTCTATCCTGTCACATTCTAGTGCAAAATTCTGAGAAGTCCAAAAATTTCAAATTTGAACTTGGTTTTCTTGATGGCTATAAATATACATTTTTTAAAGTAGGAAGATAGATCTTTTATTTAACATTGTGTCAGCTTAACTTATAACATTAAATATTTGGACATATGGCCTATGGGCCATCATTGGTACTCTTGCCCCGGGCTCTTAAGTGTTAAGGACAGGCTTACCAGCTATTACCCTAATCCTCTACCCTTTTTCACAAACAGACTTCTCAAGGTTTTCTTAACTTGCTACATCCCATTTGCTCATCCCGTATTTACTTTTCTCCTCACCTGATTTTGCTTTGGCACTTAAAACTTCAACAAATCTCCTCTTGCTTATCCCATTGCTTACTTCTTATTTAAAAAAACCCAATGGATATGATCTTCAGACCTAATCTTGTACTCTTAGCAATATTCAATATTATTGGAGCCTGGGAAGTCCAAGGTTGAGGCACCTGCAAATTCAGGGTTAGGTGAGGTCCCGCTTCCTAGATGTGTCCTCACATGGTGAAAGAGGCAAGGGAGCTCTCTAGGGTCTCTTTTGTAAGGGCACTAATCCCTTCCAAAGGCCCCCATCTCCAGATATCATCACATTGGGATTAGGTTTCAACACGAATTTTGAGGGGACACAGTCTATGGAAGCTTCACTCCAGATCTGGTTCTAACCTACATCCCCAGCCTCATCCAGTGTATGTCAGTCTTTTACTTCCTCTTCTCTAGACGAGAATTTCTCAACTATAGTCACCATGTTATATATTAAATCTTCAGACCTTATTCCAAAGAGACCCACACCAAGACACATAATAATTATCAAAAGTTAAAGAGAAGAAGAGAATCTTAAAAGTCGCAATTTGTTACATGCAAGGGAGCCCCCATAAGACTGTAAGCAGATTTTTCAGCAAAAAATATGCAGGCCAGAAGGGAGTGGCATGATATATTCTAAGTGCTAAAAGAAAAACACCTGCCAACAAAGGCTACTCTACCCAGCAAAGTTGTCCTTCGGAACTGAAGAAAAGCTAAAGAGTTTTCCAGAAAAACAAAAGCTGAAGGAGTTCATCACCACTAGATGGGCCTTAAAAGAAATGTTAAAGGGAATTCTTCAGGCTGGAATTAAAGGACACTAACTAGTAACAGGAAAACATATAAAAATATGAAACTCACTGGTAATAGTAACTATACAGTTAAACTCAGAATATTCTAATATTATAATGGTGGTAGTTAAATTACTTACAATTCAAGTATGAAGGTTAAAAGACAAGAGTATTGAAAATAACTATAGCTTCAGTAATTTGTAATGGATATATAATGTAAAAAGATGTAAATTGTGACATCAAAAACATAAAATGTAAAGAGGGGGTGTAAAAATGTACAGCTTTTCAGTGTATTTAAAGTGAAGTTGTTATCAACCTAAAAGAGATTGCTATGTTTTATGTAAGCTTCAGAGTAACCACAAAGCAAAACCTACAGTAGATACACAAAAGATAAAAAGCAAGGAATCTAAGTATACCACTACAGAAAATCATCATATTACAAGGGGAGAGAGCAAGAGACAAAGGAACAAATGAATTTTTTTTTAAATAAAGAACAATTTATAAAATGGCAATAGTAGGTCCTTTACCTATCAGCAATTACTTTAATGTAGATGGACAAATTCTCCAATCAAAATATATAAAGTGGCTAATTGGACAAAAAGAAAAAAAAACAAGACACAACTGTATGTTACCTACAACACTCATTACAGTTTTAAGAACCCACACAGACTAAAGTGAAGAGATGGAAAAAGATACTCCATGAAAATGGAAACCAAAAGAAAGCTGGGGTAGCTATACTTATATCAGATGAAATAGACTTTAAGCCACAGACTTAACAAGAGACAAAGAAGGTCAGAATGTAATGATAAAATGGTCAAGCCATCAAGAGGGTGTAACATTTGTAAATATTTATGCATTCAACATAGGTGCACCTAAATACATAAAGCAAATATAAACACATATGAGGGGAGAAATAGCAATGCAATACTATTAGGGGACTTCAGTACCCCACTTTGTATGTATGTATGTATGTATGTATGTATTTATTTACTTACTTACTTTTGGCTGCGTTGGGTCTTCGTTGCTGCATGCGGGCTTCCTCTAGTTGTGGCGAGAGGGGGCTACTCTTTGTTGCGGTGCGTGGGCTTCTCATTGCGGTGGCTTCTCTTGTTGCGGAGCACAGGCTCTAGGCGCACGGGCTTCAGTAGTTGTGGCACGTGGGCTCTAGAGCATAGGCTCAGTAGTTGTGGCGCACGGGCTTGGTTGCTCTGTGGCATGTGGGATCTTCTCAGACCAGGGCTCAAACCCGTGTCCCCTGCAATGGCAGGCAGATTCTTAACCACTGCGCCACCAGGGAAGTCCCCAGTACCCCACTTCGAACACTGGGTAGCTCACCAAGACAGAAAATCAATAAGGAAACATTGGGCTTAAACTATGCATGAGATCAGATCAACCTAATACTACTGGGTAGAATGTTCTGTATATGATATATACATATCTTTAATGTAAGTCAACATGCTGGTAAAGGAAACTCCACCTTTTCCTTTATTCAAAACTTTTATGTTTGATTTTATGTTTAAAAGATTCAAATAGACAGAAATCTTATAAATTTCTACTATATATAATGCAGATGAGGTTTGGTATGTGATGTATGGTACATACAAGAACAATTGTATTTTTCCTTATTTAAAGCTAAAAATGACTTTTTATCCAAATTTCCGTAAAAAAACAGTTGTTTACTGCTTTTGAAATTATCAGTTTCCTTTTTATAAATTCAAAAACAATTATAAAACAACATAATAAATTTCTTTTAAATAACTGCCTTGAACCAAGATGGAATTTAATTTTTCTAATGACAGGCTCTGTATATTTCATTTAAATGAAGGTCATAAATTGATTTTAACTGTTATTTCAACATGAAAGTTTACTCACAATGTTGAATAATAAAGCTACCAAAGCCATTAGCTAAAGCAATATGAATGAAAAATATAGCTTAAGCATGATTTTATACAAGACTTTGAAAAACATTTTCTTACTGAGTCACATGTCAGGATCAAATATAGGCCTCAACAGTTACAAAATTCTTATACACATGTATTGTTTTCTTGATCTCTCTTATAAGCCTGTTCATGCATAAACTAAAAATAGAATAAAATTCACCTCTTTAATGTGAAACGTGCTTATTTTTCACTCCATAAATGTGAAAAAATGAAGGTCTTTGACTGAGCAAGTGAATCAGAGAAAGGGCCCTTCACCTGGCCAGATAATTGTGTTGAATGGGAGGAAAAAACTGCAGTTTTCTTCTGCAGTTCACCAAGTGGATTTCAGTAAAACTAGAGATGGCTAATAATCTTTCTCACCCTGAAATCCAAGCAGCATGGTAAATATTTCAGTTTCCTGTTGCAACATGATTTTTTCCCAATGATTCTGTTTCTTTTAAAGCCAAACATCTTGTCACCTGAAGTCAAAACATTTTCTTCAGGGCCTTGCAGAGACTTGTCCAGCTGGTTCAATGTGATGAAAAATGTTTGGTAAGCAGGTTTGTCTGTAGTTATTCTTTATCACCCAAGCATTTAATAAAATCTGTCCGTCTGTATCCTTACAAGTATTCCTGCAATTTACCTTTCAGCTCCCACATCCTATACATCTCCTCCTATGCAACAAATATGTGGATTTATGCAGGTAACAGATTTATGTTGTCCGGGTTCCCGAAAAGTTCTTGAGTGAACTCGTCTGACATCATTGAAATTTTCTTTTTTTTTTTTTTTTTTTTTTACAATAAACACAGAACTTTTCATGTTGCTCATTGATGGGACACCCATCAACACAGATGCCAGTAGTCCCCCAAGACTTTTGTTTCCAGATATGATGACACCACATTAACTAAGTTTTGGCCTTTGCTTGTTTGGGCAGGCTAGATGCAACAGAAAGTTTTCTTGAAATTCACCACCATTTAGAAATCATACAAATGCTACAATATGACATTTACTGATGAAATCTTTTGACTCATCAATCTGTAACGGGAAGCTGTTGTTCTGTAGTTTATCATCCCAGAGCTCTTCAGCATCATGTGACATGTCATCAATATGACAACTTATCATATTGTATTATGTGGAGTCTTTTCAATTTCTCTACTTGTCAGCATTTTCCTCACTATATATTTATATGCTGGTATTATTAGATTCTTACCAAGTGGATGATCTTTTTCATTTTTCTGGGCAATAAGTTCTATTACTAAATAACTTTTTTCCCGAGTCTTTTCACTAAATGTGACCTTTTTAACAAAAGTTTTACTCTAAAATAATCAACCGGTCACTTGTTAAATGGCTATGATTTGTACTCACGTGCCTTTTTAATTTTCCTGCAGCCATGGATTCATTTGCATAATGCAATACAACCACTTAGATAACCAACCCATTCAAAGCTCATTGATAACCAGTTTTTATTGTGCAAGTCAACTTATTTTGTAGCTCTTCTCACATTAGGACAGGGAAGTGACTCAGAAGTTTGCAACTCTTCTCACTAATCTTATCATAATTATCCATAAACCTAGGCCTAGAATATTCCTTTTCCACTTCAGTCTGTCTTCAAAAATTGCCATGATGGAATACCAGACATTTTGGAAAACATAAACACTGATAAAGTATGTCAGAATGACATAATGAATAAAAAATGATAAAAATCACAGAATCATGAAACCACAGTATCATTCACTGCTAACCTACACAATCATGTTTTCTAACATTTATAATAACAGCAAAACAGCATGAGAGAAACTGAGTCATGACACATAAAAATACCTTCTCTAGAAAAAAAATTCCCCTATAATTTTCTATTATACCAGTAGAACTAGGTCACTCCTATAAAGCAGTCACTGGCACAAAAGAGGAAGATGTGGGAGATGATTTGGGATGGAGAGGCTGATGCCATTAATCTACTACCTTCCCTTTGGGGTACCACAGTGCTCACCATTTATCAGTGACCTCCTATAGCTCATGGAAAAGCTGAGAATGCACTCTACCTGTGACACATTCCTACTGCACACTGTCAAGCAGAGCTGCAAGACTGCTAATGAAATTGCTCTTGGGGACACTCAATCACTAGACATTACTGCAAGTGCTACCATTGTGTGGTGTGTGAAGTTTAAAAAAAAATGCCCCCCTTTCCCCAATCTAGTGAAACCCCTAGTGACACCTTGTAGAACCCTAGAATTCCATGGAAGGTCAGTTGAGAAACCTGCCTTGAGTTACCCTGATTTATTTCATTTCCTAGTGTGCACCATGTTCTCTCCACTCATGCTCTCCAATTATCATTTCTTCTTCCTGGAAGACTCTAACCCCTTAATTCCTGGATACTCAAGACTTTGAATTAGTTCACATTCCCCCATTATGCCTTTTCATAGTTCCCTACACTGCCATTCCTAGCACTTATCACAATTGCATTGGAGTAACTAGTAATGCCAGTGGCAGTTTGCCATCATTCTCTTCTACTCAAACTTAAATGGCATGATGGCAGGGCCCAAGTCTCTTGTATTAACTGATAAATTTTCACTCCTTACTATGATTAAGGGCTCCAGGAATAATGTTGACCTTGGCTTTTGTGGCTCGGATTTTACTGAGTGGATATATGAACAAATCAGTGAACAAGTTGAAGCCACAGGATTCAAACAGGTGGTGGGCATGAAAACTAGGGCAGCACAGTAGATTGTACAGCTGGCTCAAGATTTTCCGTGAACACTCTGGTATGCATTACACAGGTATGCATTATGCAGAAAGACAGGGAAGAAACCCAAAGGTCTGTCACAGCCATATCAAATTTTTGTTTTAAAAACTGAGTCTTGCGCTTCCCTGGTGGCGCAGTGGTTAAGAATCCGCCCGCCAATGCAGGGGACACTGGTTCGAGCCCTGGTCCGGGAAGATCCCACATGCTGTGGAGCAACTAAGCCCATGCACCACAACTGCTGAGCCTGCGCTCTAGAGCCCACGAGCCACAACTACTGAACCCGCGTACCACAACTACTGAAGCCTGTGTGCCTAGAGCCCGTGCACCGCAACAAGAGAAGCCACAATGAGAAGCCTGCACACCTCAACGAAGAGTAGCCCCTGCTCGCCGCAACTAGAGGAAGCCCGCGTGCAGCAACGAAGACCCAACACAGCCAAAAATAAATAAATAAAATAAATTTTTAAAAACCCGAGTCTTTCAGGGCATAAATTACAATAAAGTACTGGGAACATAGTCAGAGTTCCAACTTTATGTGAAATAAAGTATTCTCAATTTTCTGGCATGAAACTCCTAATGCCACTTGTGTGGATCAGCATTTGTCAGGTAATTTTTTTTCCTCAAAATTCTAAGAATGAAATGACTTACTGAGCAAAGGAGGCAACTGTCTTTGCAACAACACTGGTCTTGAAGGAGGACCTTGGCTCCATTTTGGCCATGAGCCGTACTCTCCTTCCAGAAGTCATATGCCCTTTTCCTGGGGAATATGAATTGAGAAAATGGGAAGAAGTAAACAAATGGGCTCTGAGTTCCAATGCTGTGTGTATATTTTATTTTTAATGATTACAGCAGGAAGTTGTTAAAATTGCTTCCATGCAAATACATTCTCTGGCAGAAGGTAAAAACTTCAAGCTAAGCAGTTATTAATGTCTTCCCAGAGACACTGCTCTCTAGTATGAAACACTGCCTCTGTACTTTCTAGACCCTGTGCCAAGTTAAGAAATGGATTTTGGAGTTAGAGACTAAATATGAGACTTCTAGATTTGTGATGAATAAGAAGTTTCCATTCAGTAGACTGTAAAAAAGAACACCTGTTTGGAGTTTAGATCAGGGTTTTGAATTTAGATTAGTACAAATTCTATTCTCAGATTTCTCTTTTTTAAATTTGTTAGTTTAAAAATTTTTTTTTCTTTGAGGCATAGTTGATTTACAATAGCATGTAAGTTTCAGGTGTACCATACAGTAATGCACAATTTTTAAAGATGATACTCCATTTATAGTTACTATAAAATATTGACTATATTCCCTGTGCTTTACAATATATCCTTGTAGCTTATTTATTTTATACATAGTAGTTTGGACCTTTTAATCCCCTACCCCTATTTTGCCCCTCCCCCCTTCCCTCTCCCCACTGGTAACCACTATTTTGTTCTCTATATCTGTGAGTCTGTTTCTTTTTTGTTACATTCACTAGTTTGTTGTATTTTTTAGATTCCACATATAAGTGATAACATACAGTGTTTGTCTTTCTCTGTCTGACTTAGTAAACCAAAAATAGAGCTACCATATGATTCAGATTTCTCTTTGACCTTGTTAATATCTGTTTTAGTCCATTTTGTAGCATTACAGGACTATTTCCATTGGAAGGAAATATTAAAAGAAATGTTTAATAAGGCATGTGAACCTTTGTTTTAAGAGATATAATATTTTCTATTTATTGTGAATTTTTCAAGTAAAACTATTCTATGAAACACCTTTACCATATTTTACCCTTTCAATTTATCATTCAAACTCAGCAAAAATTTCAGCATCCTAAAACAACTAAGAAAACACTAAGAAAACATTATGCCTCAAATGAAAAATTGAACAAGTCTACCTGTCGCAGGATAAAATAAACTTACCTTTTACTTCTCAAAAATTTAAAGCCTCGAAAAGACCTCTGTAAAAATGTATCATCCGTATGCCAACAAGCTGTTAACCAAAAATTGATTTTGGTGGAGAATATGTTGTGGAGACATTCTACTGCAAGAATTATTCAGTCAGTGCAAACCTGCTTTATTTTAAAATGCCTGGGTCAGGCACTACGTGACTATTAAGCTAATCAATGTGTGATTTTGACAGAGATGATTCCTCAAATTCTAGTATCAGGCTTGAGTGTGTTATGGGTTGCTTCGCATGGACATAGAGTTTGGTTCACCTCCAAATGATTGCTTTCATTTCTTCAAGTGTTGCTTGTGGAAATAAGCATTCCACAGTTTAGCCATGAATTCTCAGAATGTAAGCAAGAAACAGCTCTCTACCTAGAGCACATAATCTACAGTCTATCAAACTAGAATCAGCCAGGATGGAAATAGTCCTTAACACTAACACAGATTTCATTATTCTCCTAACAAATATGTTTCACTGGGATCATGTAATTAATAAAATATATTTCAAGAATAAGAATTAAAACACTAGTAAGAGAGTAAATTAATCCAGGAATGTATGGACACATTCAGCACAGAAGATTATGTTCTGTCGGTAGAAGGAATTTTCCTTCAAACTTCTAACTCACTTCTCCCAACATATAAATGAAAAGAAACTGTGTTTCAGCATTTTATGAAGTGAAATAACTTTAGGTTCCATCTGATTTTTCCATTCCTTTATTACTTTTTTAAATTTCAAGTTGCAAGACAGGTAAAAATTGCAAGATAACTAGAAATGTCTGTTTTTCTGTTGCCTGGAGAAAGAGAGCAAGTAGTTATGAATACCTGTGTAAACACCTTGATGAACAAGAGGGTCTTATGGGACAATCAGAAAACAACTCAACTTTTTTTCACTGTTCAGACCTATTGCGTGAGGTTAGCATTTACCCTGCTCCTTGATGAAATCTTGGCCATGACTTTCACGGTCACTCACAGATAGTGAAAATTCCCCCAACCACTTCAAGGCACAGATCACAGTCTCATTTCCATAATTAATATATCCAGCCTGGCATAATAATTAACACTTCAAGTTTATAAATTAATTGTCTCCCTCCTTGGACCTATCCAGGCTGGCCTCCTATAGTAGGGAACCAGGGGAAAGTCTTGGCAAGATTCTCTCTCTCTCAGTCTAGAAATTCTACCCCTCTTTCATCTTTCTAACAGAGTTTTTGATCCTTCCATGGTTGGAATATGGATGGGGGCAGAGGAGGTAAAATTAAGGGTGGCAGGAAAGTTTTACTTGAAGAAAGCATTTGAGATTTGCCATCAACACTGTCTGGGCCTGGTGACAGTTTCTGTCATGTTACTTTTGTGAGCTCCCTGGAGATGCCTCATCTTTGGGGACCTCTCATTATCAGTGGACTGGACAGAGGTAACACATCTTTCTCAAACTGCTGCCTTATAATGTCTTCTAGAGCTCCTCGGCCTCCAGCAGATCACTTCCGCCTTCTTTCTGCTCAACTCTTCTTATCCCTCAAGGCAGGGTTTGAATAAGCCTCCTGTTACCTGTGTTACAAGAGGCTGACATTTGGCCCTCTGGAAAAACTGGTCCCCTTTGCCTTGAGAGACATGTGGCGCCAGGCCATCCCAGTGTAGCCGCTTCCTCCTCGCTTCCTCCCCAGGCTTTGGGCAGCCCCAGTGTTGTGAGCCTTGATTTCTTAGCTATAAGGCAGACAACAACACACCGAGTCTCCCTGGGCTCCAGGGACACACAGGAAACCCTCTGAGTGCTGCCTGAGGAGCAGTGCTTCCTAGGCATGAGGTGAGCAAGAGGCAACTCCGACTTCTACTTAGGAGGGAATCTGAGAAAACCAGCTCTCTACAAGAGTTCTTTTTTCTCCAACCTTCCCCTCAAACTCCCAAACGTTTTATGTGCTAAATGTGGGAAGAGATTAATAATCACAGAACTGGTCCTCGGCCTTCTCCTTTGAAATCTTGCATATTTATCTTGTACCTCAATTAGAATGTGGTAGTAATTATTTGGGGGCTTCAGTCCATTGCAACATCCTGTTACATCTGGTTCTCTAAAACTAAGATTACAGTTTAGTTTCTTGTGTAAATAATCAACAAATGGTAGGGTTTATGTTTAAATTTTTGCTTTCTTGTTCAGGAAAGCCAAGGAAGAGTAGATCGGCTCACCCCATAAGCACCATTTTGAAGATGCTACAGTTATCTTTGGTGTTATCAACCTTTGTTTTCTGGGACTTTGGTCTACTCTTTCAGATATTTCTATCCTTATTTTTATTTATTTCTCTTCCAAAACCTTTTACTTATAAAACCCACCTTTCAATCAATTTAAAAAAAAAACCCATGGGTTCTGGACCCCAACCTTTTCAAACTTCCCTGGAACTATAGGCTGTCATTCATTTATTCTTTCTTCTATATCTTCAATGACACCAACTTTGAAGGAGTCTCTCTACTGAGCCTTCAAACACTTTTCCTCCCTCCCTCCATCTTCCCCCTTTTTCCCTCCCTCTCTCTCCCCCCTTCTCTTTTTCCTTCATGACTATATGTATTGAGTATCTACTATGTGCTGGATATGATACTAAAGGCTTAGGTCTCTCCCATTTCATAAAAACAAAACAAAACAAAACACACACACACACCTCTTTCCTTGATCTTATGTGCTCCTTTAGTTACCACCTTATCTCTCTCCTTTTATTTTCTTTTTATTTGCATGCATCATGTGCTGTATATTTCATAGCCCTAAAATTGCCTTCATCAGTCTCTTTTGGGTTATCTTTTCTTCTGAGCAGCCTCATTTTTTGGCTTAGGGAACAACCTGTTGCTTTTCCGTGGGGGTCATCTCCATGTGCTGTGGTTGCTCACATATGGGTGATGTGACTGTGATCTCTGTCAGCATCTTGGAGGCTTTGTTCACCTGATATGTCCAGCGATCAGAGAATCCACTTCTAAATCCTGATGTGAACTTCATCATCATTTTCTGCATTTTTAGGCGCATGTAGCAAGGTTCAGCACTCTGTTTGAGCCACTGACACCATTTCAAATTGCACTCTAGTCTGAGGATGCCAGCCAGCTACCCCATCATATGGAATGCATGTGACATATTTAAGAACAAAATAAAACACTCCGTCAGCCCATAACCCTCTACACTTATTGGCGTATCTCTCTGCTCTTTCACAGCCAAACTTCTTTTAAGTCTTATTCATGCTCTACTTTCTCACCTCCCATTTACTCTTCAATGCTTTCTAATTTGGCCTTAGTACTCATCCCACTGTTTAGACTGCCTTCTTGCCAAGGCCCTTTTGCTAACTCCACGGAGCCTTTTTTATTCCCTATTCTGTTTTACTTCTTGGCAGCATTTGGCACTGTTGGCTACTTCCTACTTGTAGAAAAAGAGTCCTTTCTTTTGCCGTTCATTCCCCTACCCCCACCCCCTGTTTATTTTTGTGTTCTTTCTCCATCTTTTTGGACACCTTTTTAACTCTGACCATCCTCAAAATCTGGGTTTTCCTAGGGTTCTTTCCACTGTTAAATCACTTACCTTGTCACCCTAAACTCTCTAGCTGTACAATTTTCTCGCCTTCCATCTTTAACTTCAGTCATTATCTAATAAACTCCTAAATCTATCCTCTTAGATGGCTCTTCTGAACTCCAGTCTCTCCTAACCAGCCACCTATTGGATATATCCACTTGGATTTCCCATGGAAGCTTTAAATTTGTGTCCAGTACTGAAACTCTTTCATCTCCTAAATTTGTTATTCTTCTTTTGTCCTTTCTCAGTGAAAGATATCATCCTCTTCACCTGGTTCAAGCCACAAATCTGGCTCCCTTTCTCTCATACCCACATGTAGTCAAACCCCAAGCCTAGTTCTGCCTTTACACTGTTGCTCAGATCCCTGTACTTCTGTACTGCTGCTCTCACGCCAGCCCTGACCATTCTGCACCCTTTCTTAGCTCAAGCAGCAGCTTCTCAACACCTCTCTGTGACTTCCATATTGCCTTCCCTTCGGGACATAGTCCAGTCAGAGGGACCTTCCAGCATCAGCGTCTGCAGCTCCTTCTCGGGAGATGTCTGCCTGCAACCACATGATGGTGGGCCTCCGTGGCCCTATGTTTCTCACCTCTTACAGCAACAAAAATCAAATAGGACGGACACCTGGGCTAATCTGATGCTCTTTCATGGGAACTTGGGGTTAATGCTAAGAGCTGTCAATTTAGATTTATTAAATATTTTAACTGGAAGAACTTGCACACGTGGTAGTTATGAGGCAGTATCATCTGCCATGTGCACAAGGAAGCGAGACTTTAGCTCATGAAGGAAGAAGTCTGTATACAGAAAGGAGCAGAGATAATACTCCATTGCCCCTGAAAGAGAGAGAGACAAGCTTGACTTCTGATGGCTTTAGAGTTCCTAGCCTCAGCCCCTCATGAGGCTCAGCCAGTCTTTCAGGTTCATGATTTATCCGTGAGTCTGTAATTTCATAGAATGGATCTAAGCTCCCCAGCCACTGTGCTGAAGATGTGTACTTCGATATTCACCCCTTGAGCCCTTAGGGCAGCTGGAGTCCCCAGGCTGATCGCCTCCTGCCACAAGCAGCCTCATCTGTTTTCCTCAGGGTGCTGTATAAAGATGATCATTTTCCTTCTGTGCCAGGATAGAAAAAAGGTGGGAAATCACTACAGTATATAGTTAAGAACTTTCTCCTTGTTGCTTAAGTCAGCTCAAGTGGGATTCTGTTTTTTACCACCGAGAGCTTTGACTAAGACGTCTTGCCAGAATGTAGACTTGAGCTGATTTTTCTCCAGTGTAAAACCGTATAATGCTTCTCTAATATCTTGGGGGTTTAGTTCACATTCCTTGATGTAACGTATAAAGAAAGAAGGTACTATTTTCAGTGAAAAATATGCCAGACTTCCTATAATTGTGGGTCATTGCACATGTGTTGTAACACTTCCCCCCACTCCTCTCTCTCTTTGCTTAGTTAACACCTACTGATTTGTTATTGTTGTTCTTTTCCATCTAGATGTCACGTGCTTTGGAAAGTGTTCCTCTAACTTGCGAATTCGAAGCTCAGTGTCCCTCCTAAGCTGTGCCTTGGCTATATCTCACCGAATAGTAATTTCCCATTTACTTACCTAGTCTTTGTCTTGAAGGCAGAGTCAGTATCTGTTTTGTGTATTATTATACTCTCAGCATCTAGCATGGGAGGTGAACCAGTAAATATTTATTGTGGGAGCAGCACTGTCAACAATCCCTGGGTTTGTCCTTATTCAGTTGCTTCTTCTATTCCCTTTCAAAACCGTTCTAAACTTTCCCCCATCCTCTTCAAGCCCTCTTCTCCCTCCCACCACTTATATAATCTCCTTTCCTCCCCAACTGAGAACCTGAGGTTGCCGTATGCATCCTTCCTCCGCTCCCCATCTGTTCATGCACAGTCACCTAATCTACGGCCATAGTTTCCTCTACTCCCCAGAAAATGAGGTGCTCCACTTTCTGTTCATAACCAAACTCCATTTTCACCTCCTTCAACCCACCTCATTCTCACCTCTTCCATGACAGCCTTCATCCTTCTATATCTATCCTTAAAATCTTGACTCCTTCCCCTAAGTCTATATAAACATATGTAATTTTTCCATCTTAAAAAAATTAATGAGTTCTTTTCTCTGGGAATACTGAACTTCTTAGAATTTTCAAATATTCCTAGTGCCTTCATATTCTTTTGCTACACAGTTGCTTCTAAATGGAATTAGCCATTTTTCCTATCCATTAAAATAAAATCTTAACCTTCAAGGTTGGAATCATTGTATCCATATCCATGAAACCTTTCTTTTTTTTAAAATAAATTTATTTATTTGTTTGTTGATTTATTTATTTATTTATGGCTGCATTGGGTCTTCATTGCTGCACGCAGGCTTTCTCTAGTTGCAACGAGTGGGGGCTGCTCTTCGTTGCGGTGAGTGGGCTTCTCATTGCGGTGGCTTTTCTTGTTGAGGAGCACAGGCTCTAGGCATTCGGGCTTCAGTAGTTGTGGCACATGGGCTCAATAGTTGTGGCTCACAGGCTCTAGAACGCAGGCGCAGTAGTCATGGCGCACAGGCTTAGTTGCCCTGTGGCATGTGGGATCTTCCCAGACCAGGGCTCAAACCTCTGTCCCCTGCATTGGCAGGCAGATTCTTGCCACCATTGTGCCACCAGGAAAGTCCCATGAAACCTTTCTTGATATCTCAACTGAATGTAATCACTTTCCTATACCTTTCTTGAGTCATTTATTAAAATTTATTTCAATCAATTATAGTTTTTTAGTGTATTTGCCTCAGCAACTAAATCACTAGAGCACCAACTCAACACCCCAAAATTATAATGTAAAGTTATTGAAGGTAAAGTCTATATCTTACTCATTTTTGTATTTTTACAGTATCTAGTATAAGTCAAAAGTTAAGACAAAATGGTATAATAGCAGTAATAATAATATTTAATAGTTTACCATGTTCTAGGCAATTTTCACAAACTGTCTTACTTAATTTGCATGACAACCATTGAAGTTATACTATTACGCTCCCATTATAAAAATAAGGCAGACTGCAAAAGGCATATATTTGACATAATGCAGATATAAGCTAGAATCTTGACTCAACCACCCACTGGCAATTAGATCTGGAAAGTTATTTTACCTTCCTGCATCTTATCTGTGGTGGTGTCCTATCTCATAAGGTTGTTGTAAATAGTTAAAGAACTAATAGTGCCTGTCATGTACAAGTTACTTAATAAACATTAATTCCCTCTTTCTTTTCTTTTGCACATGCAGATACTCAATATGTATCTGTTGAAATAAGTTAAATATCTCTGCACCTGCGTACCATCACAGATAGGGCTAAAGAATATGTTATTCCCATATGCCTTGTAAATTGCTAATTTAATCTTGAATATGGCTGTGCCTTGTCCTACCTCTGGAAGTGTATTGAACCTGCATAGGAAATTTGGGAACATTGAAAGAATGGAGTGGATGATGCAGCGCTGTCTCATCATTTCTCTGAACAATCAAGAATGCACTAATGACAGAAGCCAAGAGTAGAAAACAAAAACATTGGTACTATTTCAAATATGATGATGTTTCAGTTACTGTGGCTATATAATACATTATGCAAATGTATTTGAATAAAACAAGCATTTAATATGCTCATGGATCATGAGAGTTAAGAGTTAGACAGGGCACAAAGGGGACAGCTTATCTCTGCTCCACAATGCCTGGGGCCTCAGTTGGGAGACTCAAGGCTAGGGGCTGGAATCATCTGAAGGCTCATAGCTGGCAGTTGTGACTAGCTGTCTGTTAGAGGACTCAGTTTTTCTCCACGTGGAACTCTCTATATGGTCTCTCCATGTGGGCTAGTATGGGCTTGCTTACTGCGTGGAGGCTCGCTTCCCACAGTGACTGGAAACAGAGAGAGAGGGCAGGGAAAGAGAAAGAATAGAGGAAATATAGACCTCATCTCTTGAGCAGGTGTTGCTATCACATTATATGAAGAATATGTAAGATGAGACATATATTGGTGCAGCCTTCTTGTGAAAATACAATCTGCCACTGAAGAGATATATACATACTTGGCATTTCTGTAGCCCATTACTAAGATTATTAAATGTAAGCTTTAAGTTGTAAGTTTCAAGGTATAAGGTGATAAAAAATCAAGGTGATGCCTTTGACCAATTTTTATCTTAAGGCTGACATTTTAATAACATATCCAGTAGTTGTTCTAAGTACAATAAAAATGGCAAGCTTTCATTTTAGGAGGTAGGCAAAATGATAGAGAGGGGGAAATACTCTGGTGCCTTCTGAGTCATTACAAATTAGGTACTTTAACAGTTATTTTGCCTGTTTTCCCAAGGATGTCTCCATTCCCAAATTTTTCTCCCCAAGAATATATTTCCTTCTGCAAAATATTTTCAAGTGTTAGATGAAATAAAAGAGTTGAAATGTGTTGCTTTTGGCACTGGGTTTGATGTCATTCTTCTTAACCCAAATATTACTCTTTGCGTTTAAATTAAAATGTCAAAGATCTCATCCTTAATCTTTCTAGAATGTCTGTCAGAGGATCGGAGTAGAGAAAACTACTCTTAGGGTCACAAAGTCAGATTCTGATCCAGATAAAGAATCAGACAAATTTATACTCCAGAAACAAAATCTCTGCCCTTTACTGTTTTCCTCACAACCTTCCTATGAATTTTTCTTCCTCATTTGATCTGAAGTATCTTTAATAGTCTTTCATCCCAAAAGTAGAGTTACTTGTTAAATATTAAAACCTTTCAGTAAGGTAACTTAAATTTATAAAAGAGTTTAATTGGTGTTTATAGTACTCTTTCTTCAAAGCAGATTTTGATTGGAGGAGTGACTGGTGAGTCACAAATACTGACCTGAGAGGGATCATGCACACTGAGGAGGGTGGGACACCTAAAGTCAGGCTTCATCCGGTTCTCTGTCATGCCCAGGCCCATTATCATTATGTACATGGTCTTAGTTTAGATGTAGAAGAGACTTATGAAGCTGAACAGAAACATACAAAGTACTAAGCAATGTGGATGTGTGGAACAGACATTCCAGGGTTACATAATTTTAAACAGAGGAACTGAGGAATAGGATGGAAGAAAAATGGCAGCAGATCAGCTAACCTGGCACATAGAGTTCAAAAGTTTAAGCAAAACTTTTGACATGAGAAATCGAGGCACATTTAAGCCAGATTTTTCGATGACAGCCATTAACAGCAATGGGGCCTGGTCTGTGGGAAGGACCAAGCATTTTTCAGGTGCAACCTCAGATAGAGATGGGGATATAGAGTTATCTTTGAATATTGTAGTCCAATGACAGTATCACTGCATTTCTGGAATTCTCAAGTCTCTATGATCCAAGAAAATGAGGCGCTACTAGATGATTTATGAAATATTTTGTCATGAAATTTATTGCATGACATTTAGGACATGTATCTCCTTGCTTAGCTAAAGTTCTTATATGCCCTATATATTCTCAAAACTGAACCCCTACACATGTCTTGATACCATGATGCAAGAATAACTCCTGAGCTAACATTTTAGACGGAAGATGATTAGAAATGTAGTAAGTATGTAGATGGAAGAAGATGCACAAACTAACACAGATAAAGGGATCAAAGATATAAAATGTGTGAAAATTATCTTTTCAGCTATAAAGCACTAAAGAGGTACAAATATAAAGGTAATGGTACTATATATAATACTGTTATTTGGAGGGCACTTTAGTTATAAGAGTACAGTGCTGAGTAGAAGAAGGTTCTGAATGATTCAAAATAAATCTTCTTTGAAATAAGTTTTCAATTGACTTCTAAAACTTTCCTGCAAAGGAAATGCATACATTTTTAAAAAGAATAAACAGGTGTTAAAGGATTTATTTTCCATTTAACTCCCTGTGTCAATTTGCTGATTCATTTTTTTCCCACCATTCCTTTAATATAGACCTTAATGGGCTGTACTCCTAATCAGCTTCTCATGAGCACTATAAAGACAGGATTACAGGGCACACATATCACAGACAAGAGTCTCTTTGTCCCATAGCAGTAGGTAGGTAGATGTTAGACAATTACGAATTAAAAAGCATAATAATCATTAAATGTAGTATATCAAGGAAATTATGTATTAGAACTAATTACTGTTCAGGTATTTCATACTTTTATCAAATGACTGAGGCTTCAAACGATTACCGGTCTCAAGTGTAGTTGTTTAGCAACTAAACTAGATTGAAAGATAATTTTTAAAACAAAACTATAAGACATCAACTTGGCTCTTACAATGCATGTTGGCTCTGCCCAATGTAACCCACCCAGGCTGCTTCACTTCTAACAACAGGAAAAGAGGATGAAGTAAAAGAAGCCAGAGTTTAGAAGCAGAACTCCCTGGATTTAGAGCTTTGATTCCTGGCTCTGGGACTTCGTAGCTATCAGAATATGGGCAGGCTGCAGAATTTCTCTGAGCCTCATTTTCCTCATCCAGAAGTAGGAAAACTTGTTCTTTTTTACATTACAAAGTTTTGGAAAGGATCGAGTTGATTCAAGTATGAAAATGAGATATATTTTGTAAACAGAAGCCTAGACTCTAACCCTTTGGCTATATCAGGGGCTATAACCTTGACATGCAAATTCCATATGATACTGTTTGATTTGCTCAATTATCTCTCATTGTTCAAACAACTTCCAAATTTTTCCTCCCTCTGTATGTTGCACTAAATTGATGCAGAAACATAAATTGCTTTTATTCAACACATTGATATTAAGTGAAATTTATGTTCCAGGGGAATAGAGCTCATATGACTACATGTAGCATAAATATGAAGAATATTATTAACATATAAGATATATTTTTTGTGTGATATGAGAGATATATGATAAATATATGAGTTCATGTTTAATTGCACACCTGATTGTCTTTATGCCCACTCTCTAGCTTTTAATAGTTTTCCCTGATTTCATTTAGGCCTTGAGGACAAGGGCTGTGTGTCATCTCCTATCCCGGTCTAATTTATTTAATAATGTAAAATGCATGTTTTCATTTTCAAATGAGTAGAGTGCTGAGAAAATAGTGTTGGTCATGTTGCATATAACAAAAGTGTGGATGCTAAGAGCCAGTGTAATTTAAGCAAATGGTTGTTTATAGAGTAGCAAAGCTAATGCTTTCTGACAGTTGCTCTGGCCTTTATCTTAACCTCTATTTTCCCAGTTACAAATAGAAAGTAGAATATCTAAGCTGCCCTGGAGGGGTGCTAAAAATGTATTATGAGTATCAATCCCTGCAAGTGGAAAATCTCAAGTTCAGTCTTGATAATAAATTTTGGCTCTCTTTGCTGTTGTTCATTTACAGTATCATACATGTGAAAATCTTTGCATCTTCACCTAGAGATATATCAAAGGGACAGTATTCTAAAATTGCATAGACCATTTTAGACTTTGAACATACAAAATATATAAGTGAAATATGTCATTACATTAAAGGTTTGGCAATGTGATGTACTGAAAAACAACACTAAATGCCCTAAGGAGGACTCCTGGCTTTATTTCCTCCTTTCCACCCACTGACCCAGTAAACTTGGGCAGTGTAACATCTCTGGTCCTTAGTCAACTCTGATAAAACAAGAGACTTTGTGATCATAGGGACTGATTTTCACAGCCCTAGGATCTGTGATTATAATATTGTGATAATGATTTTAACCAATGGCTCGGGGTCTATTGGGGCAAAATGCAACATCATAAGAATGCTTAATTATCCTTCCATCAGAGACCACTAAAATATCATCCTGAGGTTATATTCTTCTGTGTGAGGTTAATTCATTTAATAAGAACCTATTAACTATCTACAGTATGCTGAGTGTTCTCTGAAACCCTGGCGGGGAAGGGAAAGGAGAAGAAGATGAATAAGTCACAGTGCCTGCTCCAGGGTGTGTTTCCAGTTAAGAGGGCAAATAGATAGACAAACAAATAATTACGGTAGAGTGTGGTAAGTATTATGTTGGCCATTTGCACAGAGAACTATGAGAGTTGAGTGGAAAATGGAAGGCTCTGGGGTAAGGTTGTTAGACCACTGTGATATACCTGTAGGTGGTTGATACTGTGGGGTGGTATGATGGCTGTGCCATTGAACAAGGAGCCAGAACACTTAGGTTCTGTTCTTACCAACTTCGCTTACTATCAACTCTGCCTGCTCACAATATAACCTGGAGCAAATCACTTTAGTTTTTCCATATGGAAGATGGAAGGGTTTATACTAGGCAGTTTCAAATTCTAGTAAAGATCTAAAACCCTACCACTCTCTGACAGATACGCCAATTGATTTCTGATATTCATTCTCCCCTTCTTTCTTAACAAAGTAGAACCTCAATTTTATTTGAGGTTACAATATTCAGATAACTTGATTCCCAGCCGCCCTTTTTTATAGGGATGACCATGTAACACATTCCGGCCAATTGGAAACAAAATGGAATACTTTATTTTCCTGATGCAGACACTACCCTTCCTCCTTTTCACTTTCTTCTTCTCTCTGCCTAGAATATGGCATAACACAATAAATGCAAATGCCACTATTAGGATGGAAGAGTAGGAACCTGTAAGGAGCCTGAATTCCTAACGGATCCCTTAACAGTTTCACTGACCCCAAAGTACCTACTTCCAGACTTGTTACCTAAGTAATATTTGTAATCTGGTTTCTGTTACAAATAGCTAAACTCAATCCTAACTTATACAGATCCTTAAGCTTTAGTATCAAAAGATGGTGTATTCTGAATTCAGAAGCTGGTATTAGTTATCTGAATGTGTGTATGTATGTGTGTATGAGCATGTGGGCGTGTATATGTACATGTCATATCTATATACTATGTAAGTTGTAAGTCAGTGACTCCAAGATTTATATCCCCACTCAAGACTTCTCTTCTGACCTCTAAGCCAATTGCCATCCTAATACCTCTTCCTGGATGTCTTAGAGCTCCCTCTAACAAAAAATTTTCTAAATCTAACATTTAAAATACACAGGCACACTCCCAAATCCAAATGTTCATCCAGTGTTTGCCATCTTCTTATTGGCATTTTCATCCAATCAGATACTTAGGCCAGACAACTTGGAGTTACCTGTGACACTCTCTGCTCCTATGCAAGATAAAGCCAAAAGTTTCCTCATTCTTCTCTCAGTGTACTTGTTATATAATTTCTTTGGGTCTCAGTTTTCTCATTTGTAAAATGGATATAATAATAGTATCTCTAGTATAGGATTGTTTTGAAGATTGAATTAGTTAATACACATAAAGTACTAGAACAATGCTTGACACATGCTAAAGTGTTCAAGAAATAATAATTTTTTTTGAAATAGAAGTAATATGGTAATTACAGCTGTCAGAAATGTAAGCACTTTGATGTTAGGTGGGTGAATATGGATAGATGTATAATTTTTATTTTTATTTTAATATTCACTATGAGTGTCGTGAGTCAGATTCTATATATATACTTCAACATATGCCTTGGAAGTAAACTGAAAAATTAATGGATTGAAACTTCATGCAACAAATATTTAATGAGCACATTCTATGGCACTTTTCTCAGAATTGAATATACGATAGTGAACATGCAAAGTCCATATTATACCTTTGAAATTCCATGTCTGCTTCTTTGTCAGTAAAATAAAATGGTTGAATTGGAAGTAGATGATACCTAATTCCTCATGATAAAAGAGTATCAGAATCTATGATTATATACAGTGCTGTGCTATCAGTGGAAAGGCATGAAACTGGAGCATGGAAACGCTTGGATGCTAGGCTAAGGTTATGGCCACAGTTTGATATGCAATTGAGAAGCATTAAACACTTAACTGGTACAATAAAAGTTATGCTTTAGGAAATTTAATTGGGAAGCATTGTATAGGATGGATTGGATTCAGGATTTTCACGGATAGAAATATCATTACCCAAGGATAGGAAACTGATTAGCAGTGTGCCTGGAAGAGACAGGAACTCCAACACACTGGGAACTATGCAAAAAGGTAGTTCATGGCATAGCATGTGGCTGAAATAGGAAACCCCTCTAGATCTGGGCTTGTTTTGGTTGAAAAATATTTTTAAAGGTGTATAAATAAAATGTGGGTAGTATATGTGTGTATAAATAAAAAGTTTTGTGTCATTAAACAACTTTCATGCCAGGAACCCAAATAGAAGGTTGCATGGAGCCGTGAGACATAATCATGAAACTACCTTGTTTATACCTTCAACTAGGGCCAGGCAATGAGGCAGGAAATACTTTATTTAGTAGGACAGGAATTGTACCTGGATGCTGGCTCACCAAACATTGGGCTTAGTGTGTGCCCAGGCCGCTGTACATTGTTGCCAGGAAACACCTTGCCTTCCTGGACTGTGTTTGCTTGGGCTGGCTGCCCAGGTTACAGCAGCAGTCCAGTGTAAGCAGCCAAAGTACAGCAGGCAGGAACAGGGCCCTTCCTCCGACAGAGCGTGCTTTCCTGGATTCTCTCTCTGAGATGAGAGTAACCAAGATGGACCCTCTGGATTAAGACATCATCCCTGGGGGTCTTAAAGCAATCAGTAATGAGAGGATTCTGAAGATATGGAATAGAGCCTTTAAACTTTAATTTGAATGAAAGAAATGTGACTTAATTTTGTCCCTCATGCTGGTAAGTGGGACATATTCACTGAATTAGAATGGAACTCTAATAGTGTTAATATTATAAAAGGATAATATTCTAAAAGGATCAAGCAATAGAAATATCAGAGATGTTGATGAGACTTTTGGAGTGAGAATTCACTCTTTGTGGTGTGAGAACTGCCTTATACTCTAAGAACTGATTTATTTTATGTTTTAGGAATATGGGTTGTGTTGATTTTTTATCATCATGTCCAATGTGCCTTTTCAAACAGTGTACCATTTATTTAGAATTTTGTCACATCTCCCTCCATGATCTGTCTAGCAAAAGCCCATTCATCTTTGAAAATCCAGCTCAGGTGTCACTTCCTTCAGGAATCTTTTATAGACTTCAACAGCGAGAATTAAGCCCTCCTTCTTCTTTGATACTTTTATAAATGATGTACTCTTTTATTGTGGCCCTTGTCACATTGCATTTTATTTATTTCTCCTATTAGACTATGAGCTTCTTGGTTATGTTCATTTCAGAATCTTCACTGCATCACAGAGCCCGTAGAATGTGTTTGATAAGTATTTGTTTAATGAATGAATCAAAGTTCAACAAAAATATATTTTTGTTGAACTATGTACCAGCCCTGTGGCTACAAAAGTGATCAATAGTGATTAAAAGAGTTATGATCCCTGCCCCTCGAACTTGCAGTATATTGGTGGGAGGGTGTTATATGGATAAAATGCCGTTTCACAACCTGGTATGAGGGGCATATATCTATATCTATGGAGGCACATAGAATGAATGTGCCTCCTGTGTCCAAATATTTGAATATTATATATTTCTACCTTAAAAGTAATGATATTATTCAGAAAGTGATTAATTTTAAAGCTAAGGGGGGAAAATGGCTAGAAATATGAATGCCACTGAAATCTTGTGTGTTTGAGTGTGTACCCTTTCAGTTATATTAATATTGAAAAATATTTTGAATCCAACTTTATAAAAATATGTCTGTGGTAATGTGAACTGGGCCAATAACTCTTGGACAATGTACAGTTGAGAGAGTCAAGACATGATTGTCTTATCATCTGTACACAAGATGTACATTATTTTTTATTCTTCTTGTTCTGACATAGTTACTTAGAAAACCCTTTAGAATGGTTTGCTTTTAAAGGATTTCATTCTAGGAAACTGGGTGCATTTTTTAAGTACTTCAGTAACTTAGTAAAGAACAATGGTCATGTAACATTATGGTCAGGGTGCTTCTATCACAACCTTTCCTCCCAAACTATCAAGTAATTGTTGCACCCTGCACCTTAGTTGTCCTATTTCCTGAAAGACGGATTCATATTCTGTAGGGTAGAGCAACGTATCTTTATGACTGCATCAATACTTATATATGCATTTAAAAATTGTGTGTAGAATTAGTTGTGTATACGTGTATGTGTGTGTATGTGTGTAATTCATATGTTTCAACACTGTTTGCTGTGGGTGCACATAAAATATTATGTGTCCATCATGTAGGTTAGTAGAGGTGAAAACAACGTGCCTTGTTGTACATGTGTTTGCAACATTTCAGAATAAGTTCTCAGGGTGAGGATAGCCAAATTTCAGTCGTGAACACTACAAACTTTAAGTGTTGTTCTTGCTCATATTTGTAGTATGTAGAGATTACTTTCAAATTAGATGATGCATTAAGTTATGAAGATAAAAAAACTTAAATGAACAATATGACACATTAGTATTTAGATTCTAAAAAATATAGCATAATACAGTGAAGTATGTCAACTGGAAAAAATTCTAAATTCTAAGTTCATACTAAAATTCTAAAGTATGTCAACTGGCAAAAATTCTAAGAAATTCTAAATTAAGGATTTCAGTTTCTCAAGATTATGCTCTGTTATTTGTTTCAATTTAAACTGCCTCTCGGACAAGTGTGTTGACATGGATTCTTATTACTTTTTAAACTACAAAAGGAATTTTCCAATTTAGATAAATGATTTCCTGATAAAAGGTGAATGTAGAGTAACAGATTGCTAGTAACCATATCCCATAAATAACTCACTACTGCACCTTCTTCTCATTTATTTAATTTTCTATATAAAGACATTATCGATGAAATGCAAATAAAGTAATAGACCAGATGGCACTGTACTACCTGGAAAACATGAGTCTCTTTTCACTGACAGAGACCACTGAAATAGCTGAATTGTGGTTATAAAGAAATGTGACTGATTTTTTTTTATTAAATCACTTACTCTAATGAAGGATCCTCAACTCAAAAGTACTTAACTACAGTGGTTTCCACTGCTCAGTTTTGAAATTCAAATTTTGAAATTGTCTTCAAAGCTGTTTATTTCTCTCTGGTGTAGTGTATATTTTGAACGATTTCAATAAACAGTGATACCAGTCCTTTCAATAGATAATCAAATCTTCTTAAACCTTAGCATTCTAAAAAGATTCAGAAGGACTGAAGGTCTATAATGCCCCAGTAGGGTAAGGCAGTGCTCGAGCACTACATTTATGGGACTGACCTTACCATTACTCATCTAGAAATGCCTCTGTTGCCAATGTGCTAAGAATTAGCTTAGTTTTTAGAAACACTTGAAAGTCATAAAAGTCAAAGTTTTTGACATTTGTGGTTAAACAAGCTAGATTCAATTTTACTTAAGAAAGAAAAATGTCTGACAATAAGTAATGAGATATATTACATTCTGTGTCTCATGAATTTCCAAGTAGAGGTTTTAAAAGCATATTGGGAACCCAGACTTTTAATCAGTGGGTCACATGAGAATTTTCAGGTAGGTAGAGGGTGGAGGTAATATAATTTAAAAAATCATAGTCAATATTATAACTAAATTTTATTTGGAAATGAAGGATCTCCATTATTTTCATAAAGGAATTGAGAGAAAAGTTTGTTAAAATCTTCTTGCCAAGATCAATATTCAGGAGATCAATTAAGAAAACATGTGTTAACCTTTTATTTAATCGAAGGTCTGACACATATTTATTTGTTATTTATAATATATATGGAACATATAAGGCAAATTTAAGTTGCTTTTCATGTTATATACCATAAACATAATAAATTATTTATGTTGAGTTGAACATGTATTTCATTTAAAAATAAAGTTTGAGACCACTTCCACTTCTGCTTAGAAGTCTCAAGAGAACATCGATTCCAACTTAGAAATGAGAACAAGCTGAAAAACCTACAAAATCACATTTTTAAAATGCCCATGAGAAGTATGAGTTTGTAAAGAAAATTAGTGAACTGAAATTCAGAAAGTAATGAATCCCTCCTAGGAAAGAAGAGACCCATGGCTCCATCCATCCTTGGCAGAGCAGTGGGAGAAGGGAGGAAACTATGTGTGAGAAAGAATAGAATAGTTGACCTTGTGATGAATTTGTAAAGGCTGAAAATGGGAAGGCATGATCATTTAGAATACCCAGGAACCTTGGAGAAAAATTGAGTCTACCCACAACTCTCTTCCAAGTTCCTTCACCAAGTACTCATAAGAAAGACTGAAGTTAGAGCAGGAAAACTGAAAGACACTCTTTCTGAGGTGTATGGGCACCAAGTTTGCTGAAGTCAGAGGAAGAATTGAGGGAAACCTAATAGGCACTCCAAGACTTACATTGAGACCATATAGTGACTATCTATAGCTAGGGGTGAGGACGGAAGAGAAACCCCTTCTGAGATGCAGGTACATTGAGCCTGCTAAAGGCTGAGAAAGGGGCAGGAAACCTGAGAGGAATGCTCCAGGCACTCAGACCCCAAGCTCTGATAAAGGAAATATTTGTTCCGGCCATCAAATCATTTGAAGCCTATGGTGAACTGAATCAAAGTAAATCAACAACAAAAACCCAGACTCATGACATTTTAAAGACTAGGTTAATGCTAGTGGTCAGAGAGAAGGAGATGTGCATCCTTTTATATGCATAAATGTAATTTACTTCAGTCTCTACTGTTCTTTAGCCCACTGTCTGGTATTCAATTAAAACTTCTGAAAAGTTAAAAAAAAAAAGTATAGCTCATATGCTAAGAAAGAAGAGAAAATGTAATCATGTAAAATGCTCAATTAAAACCAAGAAAGGCAGAAAAAGAATAGAAGACCAAAATATGAAAAAAAGAACAAGGGCAACAAATAGAACACAGTAACAAATAGGGTAGATATCAATTCAACTATATCAATAATCACTTTGAAAGTCAGTGGTTTAAATTCACCACTTAAAAGACAGAGATTATTAGAGTGGATCAAAAAATATGAGTCAACTATATGTTGTCTAAAAGAAACTCCCTTTACATTTAAAGAACACGTGTATTAAAAGTAAATGGATGGATGGGACTTCCCTGGCGGTCCAGTGGTTAAGACTTCAACTTCCAATGCAGGGGGTGCGGGTTTGATCCCTGGTGAGGGAGCTAAGATTGCACATGCCTCGTGGCTGAAAAAACCAAAACAAAAAACAGAAGGAGTATTGTAACAAATTCAACAAAGACTTTAAAAGTGGTCCATATCAGAAAAAAAAAAAAAAACTTAAAGAAAGTAAATGGATAGAGAAAAAAAATATACCATGCTAACATAATCAAAAGAAAGCAGGAATAGCTATATTATATCAGAAAGGGAAGACTTCAAAGTAAGGAAAGTTATCAGGGTAGAGAAGGTCATTACATAATGATAAAAGAGTCAATTTTTTAAGACATAATTCTTAACATGTATACGCCTAACAAAGAGAGGATCAAACTACATGAAGCAAAAAATGATAGAAAAAAGAAGAAATAGATGAATCCACTATCATAGTTGGAAACTTAAATATCCCTCTCTCAGAAATTGACAGATATAGTAGGCAGAAAATCAGTAAGGACATCACTGAACTCAACAACACCATCAATCAACTGGTTATAATGACATCTATATATGTCATCATATCTATAGATGTCTATATATATAGACATCTATAGATGTCTATATATATATGACATCTACTTCATCCAACAACAGCAGAATACACATGTTTTCTCAAGTTCACATGGAACATTCAACAAGGTAGACACATTCTGGGCCATAAAACACATTTTAACAAATTTAAAAGAATAGAAATCATACAGTATCTGCTCTCAGAACACAAGGAAATTGAAGTCGAAATCAGTAACAAAGATAAGGGAAAATTCCCAAATACATGGAGATTTAATAATACACTTCTAAATAACACATGGGTCATAGACGAAATCTAAAGAGAAATTTTAAAATAGGTATATTTTGAACTAAATGAAAATGAAAACAAAAGAAATCAAAATTTGTGGGATGCAGCAAAAGCAGTGCATAGAAGGAAATTTATAGTATTGAATATACATATAAGAAAAGCAGAAAGACCTAAAATCAATCATCTAAGTTTCCACCTCAGGAAACTAGAAGAGCAAATTAAAAAGAAATAATAAGGATTAGAGTAGAAATCAATGAAATTGAAAACAGGAATTTAATAGGGAAAATCAACAAGACCAAAAGGTGGTTCTTTGAAAAGATTAAGAATATTATTAACCCTCTAGCCAGGCTAGCTAAGGGGAAAAAAAAGGGAAAGAACACAAATTACTAATATCAGAGATGGTATCACTATAGATCTCATGAAAATTAAAAGGATCAGAAAGGAATTCTATGAACAATTTGTGGCACAAATTTGATAACCTACATGAAATGGATGAATTCATTGAAAGACACAGTCTGCCAAAATTCACAATAAAAGAAATAGATGATCAGAATAGGCCTACATCTATTCAAGGAATTAATAATTAATGACCTTCTAAAACATAAAGCACCAGGCCCAGATAGGTTCACTAGTGAATTTTGTAAAACATTTAAGTAAGAAATTATACCAATTCTCTACATCTCTTTCTGAGGATAGAAGCAAAAAGAATACTTCCTGACTCCTTCTATGAGACCAGCATTATCCTAACACTAAAGCTAGACAAAGACATTACAAGAAAAGAAACTACAAACCAATATCTCTCATGAACATAGATGTAAAAATTCTCAACAAATTATTAGCAAATAGAATCTAAAAGAAGTATAAAAAGAATTATATACCACAACCAAGTGGGATTTATATCAAGTATGCAAATCGGGCTCAATATTTGAAAAATCAAATTAATGTAATTCATCACATCAACAGACTAAAATTTTAAAAATCACATGATCTTATCATTGAACATAGAAAAAACATTTAACAAAATTCATCACTCATTCATGATAAAAACTTCCAGTTAACTGGTAATAGAGGAGAACTTTCTCAACCTGATAATCTACCTAAAACCTACAGCTAACATTCTACTTAATGGTGAAAGACTAGAAGCCTTCTCATTAAGATCAAGATAAGGCAAGGATGTCCCCTCTCACCACTCCTTTTCAACATTATGCTGAAAGTTATAGCTAATGCAAAGAGTAAAGAACAGGAAATAAAATTTATACATATTGGGAAATAAGACCTAAAACTGTTTTTGTTCACAGAAGACATGACCATCTATGTAGAAAATCCAAAATACTTGACCAAAAAAAAAGAAAAAAAACCCAAACAAACTCCCGGAACTAATAAGCAATTATAGCAAGATTGCAGGATACAAGGTTAATATACAAATTCAATTGTTCTCCTACATACCAGTAATGGAAAAGTGTAATGAAATTAAAAACACAGTACAATTTACATTAGCACATTTCAAAAAAAATTAAATACTTAGGTATAAACCTAACAAAATACAGACAAGATCTATGTGAGGAAAACTACAAACTCTGATGAATGAAATCAAAAAAGAACAAAATAAATGGGGAGCTATTCCATGTTCATGGTGAGGATGACTCAATATTGTCAAGATGTCAGTTCTTCCCAATTTGATCTATAGATTAAATGCAATCTCAATCAAAATCTAAGTAAATTATTTTACAGATATCAAGGAAATGTTCTAAAGTTTATAGGGAGAGGTATGCGACTCATAATAGGTGACACAATATTGAAGAAGAACAAAGTTGAAAAACTGTTATGACCCGAGCTCAAGACTTACTATAAAGCTACAGTAATCAAAACTGTGGTATTTGGAGAGAGGGAGAGAGAGACAGAGACAGAGAGAGACAAAGAGAAATAGAACAATGGAACAGACTAGAGAGCCCAGAAATAGACCCACATGAGTATAGTCATCTGATTTTCAACAAAGCAGCAAAGGCAAAACAATGGAGGAAAAATAGTCTGTTCAACATACGGTGCTGGAACAACTAGACATCCACATGCAAAAAAGTGAATCTAAATACACACCTTCACAAAAATTAACTCAAAAATGTATCATTGACCTAAATGTAAAATGCAAAACTATAAAACCTGCAGAAGATAACATAGGAGAAGACCTAGGTGACCTTGGGTATGGTGATGACACCACCAAAAACATGATCCATGAAAGAAATAATTGATAAACTGGACTTTGTTAAAAGCAAAAACTTCTCCTCTGCTAAAGACGGTATCAAGAGAATTAGAACACAAGCCAGAGACTAGGAGAAAATATTTGCAAAAGACACATCTGATAAAAGATTTATCCAAAATATACAAAGAACTCTTAAAGCTCAATAATAAGAAACAAACAACCCAATTTAAAAATGGGCCAATGACCTTTACAGACATCTCACCAAAGAAGAAATACAGAAGGCAAATAGCATATGAAAAAGTTTTCCTCACTATTTGTAATCAGGAAAATGCATATTAAAACAACAATAAGATACCACTACGCATCTGTTAGGATGGTCCAAATCTGCAAAGCCAAATGCTTATGAGGATGTGGAGCAATAGGAAAACTTTCATACAATGCTGGTAGGTATGCAAAATGGTATAGCCACTTTGGAAGACAGTTTGGCAATTTCTTATGGAACTAAACATACTTTTACCATATGATCTACCAATTGTGGTACTTAGTATTTACCCAAAGGAGTTGAAAATGTATGTGCACACAAAAACTTCCACACAGGTGTTTATAGAAGCTTTATTTATAATTGTCAAAATTTTGAAGCAACCAAGATGTCCTTCAGTAGTCTAATAGATATAATAAATAAACAGTAGTACATCCAGACAATGGAATATTATTCATCCCTTAAAGGAACTGAGCTATCAATCCATGAAAAGACGTGGAGGAACCTTGCATGCATATTACTAAGTGAAAGAAGCCAATTTGAGAAGGCTAAATGCTCTAACATTCCAACTATGTAGCATTCTGGAAATGGCAAAACAATGGAGATAATAAAAAGATTAAGGTTTGCCAGCAGGATGATGGTAGAGATATGAATACACAGAGCACACAGGATTTTTAGGGCAGTGAAAATGCTGTGTGATATTATAATGATAGATATATACCATTATACATTTCTCTAAACCTATAGAATATACAACATCAAGAGGGGTTTAAGAGGCAAATTTCCAATTAACAAGTAAATAAGTTACGGGGATGTAAACTACAGCATAGGGAATGTAGTCAATAATACTGTAATAACTTTGTATGCTAACATATGGCAACTAGACTTATCATGATGATCATTTCATAATGTATGAAAATACTGAATCACTATGTTATACACCTGAAACTCATATAATATTGTAAGGCAATTGTACTTCAATTACAAAAATGGAATAAAAGGTTAACAATAAATCAATCTGGATAAAGGTTAATAAAAAAGGAGTGAACCCTCAGGTAAACTATGGACTTTGAGCGATTATGATGTGTCAATGTAGGTTCATCCATGAAATTTCTAAAAATCTTATATTTGTATTTGTATGGAAATATGTATGGAAATATGTTAATATAAATGTTTCAGACATTACAGGAAACTTCTAAAAATCTTATATGTTCTGGTATAATGTTATAAGTAATAATCCTAGTTATTACTTTAAAATGTATATCTCAGAAATAACTAATTTTCTTGTCAACTGCATTATTATGAACTTTCATCAAATCTTTAACCGTGGTCATTTTTAAGTCTTTTGTCATTTACAGACAGTTCTGGGTGTACTCTGATGATTTTGCAAATATGTTCCTATAAAAGGGTTTCATCTTCAAGAAATTCATGGAAAAGACTCTGACAAGTACAGGTTTCTGGTAACTGACTGTACTGCTGAACTGAATGAATAAGCATTTTCAGAACTCTAATGAAAAACTGATGAACTCATAAAAGTGCTAACAAAAGATCAAGATGAAAAAAAAAATTAATTACATGGGACTGAGTGAACTGATGAGGATGAGTATAATTTTTGTGACTTTCTGTCTGAATTAAAAAAAAAAAAATCCCACAAGGACTCAGAGGCAAAGAATATACAAATCAATTTTCACTGCAAAGTAAAGGAGCTGTTACAGTGGAGGATTACTGGACTGAATGTCAATATTATGACATAGTATGAGTGTGTTTCATGTTTGGTAATTGCAATCATTGTTGCTTTTGTTGTGGTCATCCATGTACAATGCTTGGTGTCAGTCTATTTATCTCTTGTAAAAATAAAATACAGTGTGTGTGTGTGTGTGTGTGTGGAAAAAAGAAAAAAAAAAAAAGAATAATGCCAACCAAAAAAAAAAAAAAAAAGAATTCGCATGTGAGGGGCTAAACGAGATTATGTGAACACGTGTGTGCACACTCACGTATGTGTTCGCGTGTGTATGGGAGAGGGCACACCGTGGCTTCAGTGCCATTAAAAAAGCACATGAAGTGGTAAAAAAAAAAAAAAAAAAGTACCATTCTGGTGAGTGATTATTAATAATGAGGAAGACTATCTGGGGATGGAAAGTATATGGGAGTCTCTTTACCTTCTTCTCAATTTTGTTGTAAATGTAAAACTGCTCCCCCCCAAAATCTTAAACAGACCAAAAAATAAGACAAACAACTAATTAAAAGTAGTCAAGAGCCTTGAATAGTTATATAAGTAAAGAAGACATATATGTGGTCAATAACATATGAAGATGTGCTGAATATCATTAGTCATCAGGGAAATGCAAATTAATATCACAGGAGATACCAGTAAACATTCACTAGAATGGCTAAATGCAAAAAGATTTACAAGAGCAAATGTTGGGAAGGATATGGACCAACCAAAATTCTATGTTCTTGCTGGGTGTGTAAAGTGGTGCAGCCTTTGGAAAACACTTTGAAAGTTATTTTAAAAAGTTAAACATACATCTTCCTTATCATTAATCAATTCAACATCTAGGTATTTGTCAAAGAGAAATGAAAACATGTCCACAAAAAGCTTTCTACAAGTGTATGCATAGCATCACTATTCACAATAGCCCCAAACTGAAAACATCCCATGTTCCATCAGTGAGAGGAAGAATAAACAAACTATGCCTGCTCAGAAACTTGAGTACTACTCAGCAATAAGAAGAAATAAATTAGTGACACATGGGAAAACATGGATGGATCTCAAACAAAATTATGCTCAGTGAATGAAGCCAGACACAAAAGATTACATACATTCTTACGAAGTTTTAAAACTGGCAAAGTTCATCTATGGTGATAGAGAACAGAACAGTGATTGCTTCTGGCAGTGGAGTAGTGGGGAGGGAGATGGTGAGATAGATTGGGAAGTGACACATGGGAACTTTCTGGCATGATGGAAATGTTTATATTTTGATAGGGGGTTGGGTTGCACTGGCATATACATTTGTCAAAACTGATCAAACTTTATATTAGATCTCCTCTTTCACTGTATCTAAGTTATACTTTAATGTAAAATATCTACACTTTGATTGTCTAATAACTAACATTGAGTCTTAAAAAGTCCATTATTTTATATGTTATGTTTCACCTGCCACTTAAGGTAGCATGTATCAGCATAACTGAAATTAGGGCACTATCAAAGTTGAGTCATTTGAAGCTGTCCCCTAGTATTCTAAGATGATGTAAGATATTAGGCTGCAGAGACAGGTATATACAGAGGTTAAATTTCAGTTATTGAGTCTTAGACATCCCTGGGTGTCTAGAACATTTCACACCCACCAGTTAACACACGCCTTTATTGATCTGCCAGTAAGACAGTGACAGCTTTTTGAAGATCGTTGCCAAAAAAAATGATGATTGATTCAAATCTAGACTCATATATATTACAAAAGATAGAGTCAAAATTTCTCAACAAGTTTTATGTTTATAAGCATTGAGCAGTGATCCATATGGCCTTCTTATTTGAATAAAAATCATAAAAACATATTTTAAATTGTTTTACTGATGATTCTTTTTAGAAAGTGCAGCTCACTGAAGTACATGAGAGTAAATGGTAATAAAACATGCCAGCAATCTCTAAAGGCTGTGAAAATTTGTTTAATATAGCCCTTGTAATTGTTAGGGGGAAAAAGTGATTCCATTTGAGAAATTCTTGTGAAACCTTGCATTCTGAGTGCTTTGCTAAAACATTACTTGGAGAGGAAATTGAAATGATATTTTATAATATTTCCTTATTGAAATATATAGTCAAAGCTGAACAGAAGATTTAAATAAGAATATTGAATTCCCGGTTTCCCAAAGATCAAATTATTGTCCTCCTTCTCTGTTGTCTGTCATGAAGGAATATGCTTAACCTTTACTTATGCTCAATCTGTGCCTAAAACTATCATGAGAAAAAAATTCTCTTTTCCTAATGCTTGGAGCTCTTCACTATCATTGAAGCTGCATGAACATTCTTCACTGTGAATATGTGGAAATGTAGCTGCAGCAGGGGATAGGGTGGGCAGTGACTAGAGGAAGCAATGTAATCTTGGTCCAAAAACTCTGTTTTATGATTTGAGGGATGCACTAATTGTTCATCTTCAATCATTGACCTTCAAAACTATGTTCATCCGTCTGTGAAATGGCCTTAACCTCATCATCAAGGAACTCCATAATGCAAAAGTTCTGTTAAATATCGTATCATTTTGTTCACATTGTATGGATATGAATCCTGGTCATAAAGCCCTTTGATTCATACTGAGGATTGTTGCTTATAAAAGGAGATTATATTTGGCTATATCTAAGCACTAATGCTCGTAGTTTTCCTAAATTTAGTATAGTAGTGATAACACAAATTTTCAAATCTTCAAAAACAAACAAACAAAAAAATCAGTGGCAATTGACATGTTTAGCAGATAGATTTGAGGTTTTGAAAATATAGGATTTCCTTGGAGCTGACACCAACATTATTCTGTATTATATACCGCAAATATTTATAACTTAATATAATTTTGGATATTATAGATTAGAGTATTTTAAAATTTTCAAATTGATAAAGTTCTTAAGAACCAGGGCCTTGAACATAATTTCACGAAAAAAAAAATCAACTGGTCTATCTGAAGGATGACTTGTGATCATTCTTACCAGTGTTTAGTCGATGCCAACAGATTTTTCCAGACAAGGTTTTGGGATGTCAAAAATAGCTTCAAGAAAATTAGTTTGGAGACTTTTGGGGTGAAATCTTTCTTCTTTGAAACAAGTGAGCAGGCTCCTGTGGACACTTACATACATTTGTGAAGTTTGTTAGTCTGTATTTTTGTAAAAAAGAAAAAAAGAAAGGCAAACGGCTTGGTATTTGTGCTCTGCCCTCCATACTACCTCATTTGTATGTGTGATATAGAATATTGCTGTCTTAAGATATAAACACACAGAGACTAAAACCCTGCTTAGGTTACTGCTATTGTATATAATTTAGACGTTATGGCATCTGGTGTCTTCAGGATCAACAATATCAAATTATTTTAAAAACAACAAGGCATCGACACATATGCTATTGCTATATCTGTCTATATCCTTATATATAGCGATATATACTTATGTTTAGGTAGGTAGGTAGGTAGGTAGATGGCTAGATAGATAGATGTTAGAACATTTTAAAAAGCACAGTTTTCTTTCCTTCCCAAGCTAACAAATAGAGCAGTAGAATGAGACTGTAAAGGGGAGTTAGTAATTTTGAGAGGATTTAGGTGACATGCTTAAAGTCATCGGGCAGGTTAGCAAAAGAGGAAATGAGAGTCTGGGTTCCCTGATATCCAGACCTCAGTTACCACATAAACAGGTTACCATTACACACATAGTCTAAATAATCTGCAATTTCTGTTTTGAATTTATCTTTAACCCATGACACTTGTTAAAGGACTGCCTTTACATTCAGTGTTTAAATCCTTTTTCTATAATTTTGTTGTTAATATTGAGGTTTACTGGCCTGTGGTAAAAAGAAAAATGACCTGTGTAAATTCTGCATATTGAAATGTACTAAGTTATTATGTATTACCCAAAATAGGTATTAATGATTACACATATAAGCATATGACTGTTAAAATTAACCATGTTAAATAAATTACTCAGATCCTCTATATTCTTACTTTTCTAACTTGTTTGATTTGTATGGTTTATTGGCTCCATAACAACCATTTCTGCTTTTTCGAACCAATTGTTTTTCCCTGGGGAAGTCCCCTCACTCCCATTCTCCTTCAAGTGTTTTGGGTAAGATTGACCCCACCCCCTATCACCACAGGCAGACCACGGGTCCTGAATGGCTCAGACCTGTGAGAGACTGGACCCTGGGACTCATGCAGCAGCTACCAGAAGAGAGCTCTCTCTCATTCTGGATGTTTGTGAAAGAAAATTGGAGACCTATAGCAGGTGTAGTTATTTTTTGGCCATGAAGGGAAGGCCTGGAGCTGGGTGAGGGACCACTATTTGGAGCCTGAGGATAAAACATTATTGATCATGAAAGATTATATAGAAAAACAGAGAGAAGCATCCTGTCATCCAGTCCTGCTATTGCTTTACTTTTTTTTCTTTTTTTTAATTTTCACCATCATGATTCTCATCTCAAAGGTTTAATTACTTCTTTTTTCATGGTGGCCTGTTTTTATTGTATGTATATGATAGCTTTTTGAATTTCTCAGAGGATAGTAATATTACTCATTTTAAAGTCCTCTTCTACCTTGTTGCATCAACATTCTCATTTGGGGTTTGTTCACTCGGGATTTTAATTTTCCTCATAAGCTTGGTGATCTCTAGGGTTTACTCATACTTACAGTACTATTAACTGGATGCAGTCTCCCTAATACAAAGGGAAACCTCTCTTCCCCTGGCAAGAAATACTCACAAAAAGTACTGGCTTCAGTTTGTGGGAGCAGAGGGTATTGGTCTTTGGTGTCCAGAGAGTTTACCCTCTTTGCCCTTTATCCATCATGATGACTGCCTGTGGGCACTGCCCTACTTTTTTTCTTACTCCCATCTTAATTCTGAGCGTTTCCTTCAAGAAATCTCACTTTATTTACAGAGCTTTAATAATAGTTTTTTCTTGGGGACAAACATTGAAACCAAAAACTGAAATTGGGAAGACTGGGACAAAGCTTCCACAGCCTTTAACTTAATTATGATGCTTACTGCTAGACAGCTTACTGCTATTCCAATATCCATCCCTGATCTTGGGGTTATTCTTTGGTTCTGTTGGGGAGATTTACTTTTGGGGAGAGATCCTCTGTTTCTCTTCAACTCTGTTGGGTTTCATGTTTGGTCTGTTCCCAACTGTTCTCTACTTTCTAGAAATTTCTTAATTTCAGATCTGTTGACAGTAGCATTTCTGTGACATCACACATTTATTATTTGTATATTTCTTCTTTCACTTTAATGGGCTTTATCAAAAGAAGCAAAGTAAAGGTTTTTACTTACTCAGCCATTTTAGAAAGAGAAACCTTCCAGACAATCTGTTTACTACTATTGTCACTAAACGTTTTGATTCTATTTAATATCCTTTTCTACTAGAAAAGTCTGATCTTAAATTCTAGGGATTTCTTAACCTATAAGGTAATTTAAAAATATAATTTCCTAACAGTTTTCCAACTCATCGCTAAATTGGGCCTGAATCTCTTGATGGGCCTTTTGCTGTTCAGTGACTTACAAGTAATACCTACTACACATAAAAGTATTCTCCCTTGGGTTCAATCTATAGGTCAATAAGGAAACCAGATAGTTATTTTCAGGCTAACGGTGGTTGTCAATCTTCTTTTCCCAGAGATTTTCCGAATTTCTAACTGGGAGTTCTAGGAAAGGAAGGGAATCCAAACTGGCAATTGTCAGGCTCACCCTCCAAATCTCTCCAAGTTGCAAAGAAAGATGGAGAGAGAATTGTGACTGTGACTGTGAGTTGGAAGTGAGATGTGAAATTCTTCTCCATTTCTCACTCATGGACCATCACCTCCTCTTGACTCACCAAATCTTAACTGAGGGATACATTCACTTCCTTTTTATCATAAAAAGCTTGGACATCTCTATCTGCTAAATTACACTGGAAAATATTTTATGTAGAAATCAGACCATCTCAAGGCTTGTCAATCTTAATTTCCTCTACCAATTAGGCTTTATATCTCTAAGGATAAAAAGAAAGTAAATATTGCCTTACTGAAACCGGTACAAGCTTTCATTTGTAGTCAGATGATTAACTTCCTGCATGACTAATGCATGTAATGTGGAAGACCTAATGCTGTTTCGGTTATGTTAGAACATTTCAGTTTATGAGGAGGAAAAAAGCAGAATAAACTGACATTATGTAGCTACTGATTTCCAGGAATATCACTTTATAATAAGGACCAAGAGATAAATGAAACCTATGTGCAGTAATGCATTCAAAATGATTTTCTTTTTTTCTAACAGAGACACCGCTTTTATGAGATGACCAACACTATAACACTAAGGTTGTGTAGCTTGGAATGACATCCTGTCTAATTTGTGTTAATTTAGCCACTGGAGAGAAGGTTAATTGAAGGAAGGATTGTAATGACATAATATCCCATGATGGGGTTTATTTTGCAAAAGTAAATTCACTGGCATAATAAACTATCTCAAAACAAACAATGACAACAACCAGTGACATGAGAATTTAAGGGCTTAGTGTGGTGTGAAGAAGTAGGAATATAATTGAAATGATTCTTCTCTACTAAGAGAAGGTAATTTTCCAGAACAGTACTACACCTGATGCTATTTTTAAGAGGAAAAAAACATTAAAATTCGGTGGCTGTGGCTACTTAGCTTAATCTAAATTAAGGACAAGGACACAGATTTGATTCCCAGACAGATTTGTTAATGGTTTATGACAACAGACTCTCATCATGCTCTAAGTAGGTGTCGTCAGAAATGTGAGCCCAGGATCACAAAGTGGTCTGAAGACCTTAACACAAACAACTAAAAGCATGAAGATTTGAGGGTATTAAAATGCTGCAATATTTTGTTTTCCGTAGGTCAGTACATTAAACTCAATTAGCTACGTGGGGAAAGTTTCTGTATATACCCCCATTTACATTATTGTGACATTAGTATTTTAGAGAAAATTTAACAATGGTGTATGTTTAAGAAATTACTAAACTGGATAGAAGTGGAGATGGCTGGCCACAACAATTTGTTCTTAATAGGTTTTGCTGCTTTCATTTATTGAGCAGTTGACTAGGTATCAGCTAGTCCAATTCTCAAATTTATTAAATTTGTTCTTCTGAGAGAACTCACAATTTTATACCAGTGAAAGAAACATTGATGACAAAACATAAGGAAGAAAATAGATTCAAATTGATACCATGACAGCCATTAGTGTCTAATAGGGATTGACAGAATTAAATAGCTTTCTCTGTTAGCCAAGTTCTCATTTATGACTCGTCAAGGTCACTTGACACTTCTGCTTTAGATGGACAGTAAATAGAGATCCAAGGGAAAATGACAATAAGATCCAAAGAAAAGTGACACCTCTTTATATGACAGAAGGTACTGAGCTGGGGGGTATAATAATCACTTGAAAAAGATATAGAGACCTTTCAGCCACTGACAAAGCCAGGCTGATTATTAAATGCACAGAAAGAAACTACTTTCTCCTGTTGTGTTATCCATCAGGTTATTTTATTCATGAATACATGTTTTAAATATATTTTTAACTTTAAAATTAAACTATAATAGATTAGAAATAACACAGTTCTTCCCCACTCAATTCATTTTCCCTTCCAATTTTTGTTCATATGCTATGTGTTTTAATAATTTCAATCATGTTTATTCAAATTTTTATTCTTTCTTCAATTATTATTTCCAAATATTTTCCATATCTTCTTAGTTTATATTTTTCAAAATGACTGTCTTTAATGGTTGCACAATTTTTGATCTGATTAACGTGTAAAAATTGCAGCCATCCCCCCCATTGGCCATTAAGTTGTTTTCAGATTCTCACTAACATCATGCTAGAGGAGGCGTCTTTATGCACTTCTGTTCTTCTTGAATTATTTCCTTAAGATATACTTCCAGAATTTACTATGTTGGTAAGCAATTCTACCACTTAAGCTGATACAAAATTTTCCTACCGTTTGTTAAAATTAATGCCTATTAATGCACTCTAAGACATTGTATTAAGTATAGAGGTTAGTTCCCTTTATAAAAATTACTTCGGTTACACATATTAAGAATGATTTCATTCTAAGAGCTTGGGTAGTACTCTGGGAAATATAAATGTTATTCATGTATAAAGTTTATTTCCAAGAATCTCATCACCTAAATTAATAAAAAAATTATGAAGGCAATCATAAAACACAGGAATATGTAATGAGTCATAGAGTTATTAAATAAAGGACCATGAGAATTTAGATAAGAGAGACTGTATTTTCAACTACCTAGAGTCAGGGCTGCATTTTTGAACAGGTGCCATTTGAAGCGGAATTTGCAAAGTGAATTTAGCAACACAAAGATAAAGTCTCTGTTAAGTTCATCACAGATAGTGAGCACTAGCTGTGTGTTACAGGAAGCTCAGGAGGACTTTTCATGTTATCCCAGAATTGCAGGGAAGACCCAAAGTAAGGGCAAGAACCTCACATTCTGAAGAAGTTCACCAACCAAACACTTACCTGCAAAGCTTTCAAAGAGGCAGCAGAACCAGCCACCTACCTTCATCTTATCCCACTATCTTTCTTCCTCTTCAGGCCACATACATGCAGAGGATTGAAGGATAAAGGAGGGATGTTGGCTGGAAATGAGATATAGGCTGCCTTCGCGGTATGCAAGGGAACAGCTTCCAAGAGAGTCACTCTGAAGAGTTGGGGGTATATGCAAGAAGGGACAGCTTCTTGTCTCCTTTTAGATATATGTTTAGGAGCAGAGTTCCAGATCTGCTCCTCTGACTATGTAATATTACTTTGTCACATAACTTGGTCTAAGTTTAAGGAATACAATGTGTTGATTTGATACAATTATATATTCCAATATGATTACTAATGCAGAGATAGCTAACACCTCTATTGTGTCACATAATTATTATTTCTGTTTTGTGGTGAGATAAAAGATCTAGTCTCTTAGCAACTTTGACATTTATAATGCTTTTGATTATATAATATTTTTATTTATTGTTGACTATAATCACTATGCTATGGATTAGATCTCCAGGACTTATTTATCTACTAGCTGCAAGTTTGTACCTTTAAACAACATTTCTCTAATCTGTCTGTGTACTCTTGAAGAGAAATAAAAAGGCATGGTAGGGCTCCCCTGGTGGTGCAGTGGTTGAGAATCTGCCTGCCAATGCAGGGGACACAGGTTCGAGCCCTGGTCTGGGAAGATCCCACATGCCGTGGAGCAACTAGGCCCGTGAGCCACAGCTGCTGAGCCTGCGCGTCTGGAGCCCGTGCTCCGCAACAAGAGAGGCCGCGACAGTGAAAGGCCTGTGCACTGCGATGAAGAGTGGCCCCCACTTGCCACAACTAGAGAAAGCCCTCGCACAGAAACGAAGACCCAACACAGCCATAAATAAATAAATTTAAAAATTAAAAAAAAAAAGGCAGAAAAAAATTTAAAAAAAACAAAAAAAAAGACATGGTAGGGTTTGGAGAAGAAATGAGAAGTAGTTTGCTCTCCCATGTCTGGCTGTGTGAATTTCCCCTTTATCAAGAAGCTACCAGAGCAGATAGCTAACCCCAGAAGGCTGTTTACCACGCCTGAGGATCCAGGCAGTAACAGGCTGTGAGATCGACCATGGATGATGACAAGAACTAAGACAGAGGTGGGAGTGAAAGAGGTTCAGCCAAAGCAGAATTTTCCATGACAGTGGACCACACAGTAGCAGGGCCCTTCAGAGAACCCAAACATGTACCTCATAAGAGAATCAACATTTTGATACCAGCCACACAGAAAGCGCTGATGATCAGTGAGTGTGAGCCAAAGAAGCAGCAACAACTTATGCACAGCATGCTGTGGCCTCCTTCAGTTGGGAGAGCGATGTGTGTCCTCCTCTCTCTCCTCCCCAGCTACCTCCCAACACGAGAGAAGCTAGAAGGTAGAGGAGGGGAGATGTATTGAGAGCAACCACACTTGACTGTCCACTCCAGTACCCTTCAATCAAAGGTCTAAGCCATGGTCGGGGGAAGAGGAGAGCTTTGAATTATATGTGAGATTTGATTTTTAAACTGGGTTGGACTTTTTACTAATTAAAAGGAACAGGAAAACTTTGGATTCTGTTCATATGTCCAGAGAAAGAAAAGAGCAATTTGACATAAAGTAGTTTTTTTTAAAAAGCAACTGCATTTTTTTTAAAGTCCATGTTGATTTCCCAACAAATCTAGATCCTTTGGTTTACTCTTTGTGAAAAGAAATATATAATATGTCACATTTCTAGAGATAAAAATGAAGGTAAAGAGAATTAATAATAGGAACTTCAAGCCAGATGATGCCGATGAAGAAGGTGACGATGATATTAATCATAGCAATAGCTGACTTTACTGAGTATCTATTACATGCCAAGCACCATTCTAAAAACTTTACATACATGTATTATCTCATTTAATCTTTCAAACAACCAAAAAAGGCAGATACTCTCATTAGTCCCATTTTATAGATGAGAAAAGGGAAATGCAAAGAGGTTAAGTGACTTGCCTAAAGACACAAATCTAAGTGGCAGATTGAAACCAGGCATTCTGATCCCACGGCCCTTGCTTTCAATGAAGTGCACTTTATTACTTTTACTGAATGCTATACTTTTTCAAAGATATACCTTAAATCCTACATCCTCCTCAAAGCCATGTTTTCAGTTCCCTGTAACCAATTTCTCTGAATTTCCGTGCCCCTTAATTTGCATAATACCTCCTAGCATTAGGGATAATTCCATATACTTTTTTTGTATTCCCACTGCCACCCCAGGTTCCCCTCTCCTTCCTGATACTCCACCTGCCCCTGAATAGCATGTAACACCCTACAAAGAGCACAGACAGGCGTAATTCATAGATGTTGACTGTCTTTTCTTAATGCATTATTTTGTAGGCTGCTGTAGCAAAAATCTGACAGAAGAAAACCCTTTAAGCTTTAGTAAGAAACAAACTTCTCTCACTACCTATTCTTAGTTAACAAAATTTAAATACCATTTAGATGGCGGGTATTGCTCTCATTTCAAACATTTAATAGTTTTGTAGATCTATTTCTCGAACTAATTTTATGCCTAATAATCATTCTGCTTGAGTACCAATAACCCACGTCGCATGACATCCTGGCTCCGCTGGAAAGCTGCTGCCTCTGAGAAACGGTAGGCAAGTACCAAATTTATTCTGTCGCAAATTGTTTTTATAGCAGCCTGATGTTCTTCAATCTTTTCTTAAATTGAACATTGGTAAGATACAATGTAAACTGCCTTGCAGCTACATTGGATTTGCCATGCTTGCTCTCCACACTTGGAGTTAGATTGATGTTTCATTTTACACAAAGGATATTTTAAGTAGCTCTGAGTATACCTCCATACTACACACATAGCATATTTCCTCATTATTTTAATATTTCTTGAGTTTTCTCCTTTTTTAAAAAACCAGATAGCAATTTGATTACTCGCTTGGGTCAGGGGAACAGCTCACGTTTTCAATGAGCGCTCACAACAGGTTTTCGCAGAGCATGCTTTGACATCGCTGCTATGACAGAGATCCCTGCGAGCTCATTAGAGGGTAGTTAAATCACAGAATCCAAGTATAAATCTCTAAAAGATAACCCTAATTTATGGGTATATTTTATCAAAATAAAAGTATGCTGGAGGAGGAAAGCTATTCATGGAAACACTTTTTCTTTGAGATATTTTTCAAGGCAGCAGTTCCCTTAGCGGAGTTTGCCAGTAATCATCAATTCATCTCCTTAAGCACATAATTCAGTCTATTCAATGTTGTACGATGACAGTGCTGATGAGCTCTTAATTCTCCCCTATTTATTACATCAAATATAGCAGTGACCTTAATGAAACATCAATTAAGACACAAATGTCAGTGCCGTACTTTTAAAGATGGACTCAAGTGCAAAATTCCAAAGGTCAACATAACATTTTGAAGTGGGTCATTCAAACATATATTAAGTGTTAAAAGAATACAACTGGAATCTCCTAATAATTTGATACATTTGAATTAAAAAAAATAGGATATGCAGGAGTGGCTGAAGTTTAGAAAGTATTGACAGTGGTCTGATTTTACTTTTACTTGACTGTTGTGAATCCCCAAAATGTATAAATTTTACTCTCTCATGCAAATAGTTATAGCCTATTGATAGTATAGGTTGAAAGGTGGGAAATACAGTCAGTTATCTGACATTGGTCCTAATACACATAATGTGAACTGATTTTAAGCACTTTCTTGACCAAGAGTCACATTGCCTTAGAAAATTTAGTTGTCTGAGTAAAGCTGTTGGATTGATTACTTTTGGATTGAATTAGCTGGATTGAATTAAATGAATACTTTTGAATTCTTTATGTCATAGCAGTCTCAAGGTGAAGTAAATCATAAAATTAATTTAATCATAAATTTTAAGAGCCTGTTATGTTCAGGATTCTTTGTTAGGTGTGGAAATAAGAAATACTTAGAATACCCAATTCTTGTCTTCAAGGAGTATACAACACAGTAGGAGGAATAAGAGACAAAAAAAAAAAAAAAAGAATATTTATTCTAACATCTAACTCAGTAATGAGATTATTCTATATCATCCCATACAAATGGCTCTCCAGTTACTGACCACTGCCAGCGAAGTGCTGCAGTCTATTCTTCCGTAAGTTTGAAAAATAATTGGGAAGTTCTTCATTGTACTGAACTGCAATCTGTTTCTTTGTGGTTTCTTTCCATTGATTTTTGTTCTGATCTTTAGAATCAAGAACAGTCTAATCTTTCTTTTGCAGGATAACCTTTTCAATATGTGAAGACCCTTGTGTCCCCATTTGGGTTCAGTGTACTTCAACAACTGTCTTTATTTTCTCTTCCAGCTATACCCCGCTAGTTTCTTCTTTAAAAATTTTATGTAATGACATTTTGAGATACTTCTCCCCCTTCCCCCATCTTACCCCATTTATCTTCTTCTGGTTGGGAGAAAAAGCCCATGTGGATTAAAGATAAAAACTTTTTAATACAATAGCATGCTTTAGACTAACTGTGAATTGGAGGTTAGATCGCACTGAGCACAAAACGCCATAGGAAATCACAATGCTAGAATGCTCGATATTCTTTAAGGATTTTTCTGGTGAGTCAGATCTTTCAAAAACTTAAAAAGTCTGCCCTGTCAGTGCTCACAATCTGGATGTATGGGTGTTGCTGATGCTGAAAAATGCAAAGCAGTGTTCTCCCCGCTGCAGACACACAAAGATTGCCGTTTCATTTTCATCTGCAGCTACCATCTAAGAATCTGTTTCATTTCCTCACAGTCTGTTTTACACCTTTAGTCAAAAAGTTACCCCATCTGTGGTACTCCGTGCCATATTGTTCTGTCTGCCAGGGATGCTTCCAGTCCGCTCCCGGCTCTATCACGCATCTTGAAATTGGGCTGCAGCGTCTTGAGAAAGCTTCCCTGTTCCACCTGCTCTTCAGCTGCCATTTGGACTCCTGCTGTTGTATGTTTATTCTGTATCCCTCATGGAGCAGAGGTATATAACCACATTGGCTGCTGTTTTAGACTGATGGCTTCAGAAGCTTCTTGGAGATCCCAGATTGTCTATTTTATGCTAATTTTGGTTGGCTGGTGACATTAATGAGTTTCAGAGAATCTGCTATGGCATCAAGGGTATGTCAAAGACATAGCAGGCATCTTGAAGATCAGGCCCAACCACTGCATAGATCCACGTTTGGGTCTGTCCCATGGGATATGATTTTTTTAATTCATTTTTTTTTTCTTGCCAATTAGCACAGCTGTATAAATCTGGTACAGACTGCAGAGTTCAGTGATAGTTTTTGACTCTATTGTTCAAGATAATCTTAGGTCTGAGAAGGTTATTTTTGTAGTTTCTATTTTTCAGGTTTATTAAAAATAACAGCACCAATAACAATGACAACAAATTCCCACTAAAAGTTATGGAACGTGTTGTGCACAAGAACAGGACTTTTTGACCAGCCCACACTTTCCTTGTCCTTCCTGAAGGACTTTTCACTCGTGCTCCAAGACATCCCTCTCTTTTAGGATCGTTTCAGAACGGTGTGTGATGGTGAGGATGTAAGCTATAGGGACACAGAGATCTGGATTCCTATCCCAGCTCTATTGCTAACTACTGCAGAGAATTAGAACATCACATGTGAAACTGGGATAATACCACTGCCTTCAGAAGGTTATGCCAAGGATTAAATACATGTAAAGTTGAGGCCTCTACGTATGCTGTCCTTGCTTTGCACTTGCAACTTGATTTGCATGTTGTACTTTCCTAATGAGACCTTGTTCCATGCTCCATTAAAGTCATCTGTGTATTTGCTTAGCATCCTGGTGGCAGGTACTCTGTCCCTTTTACCCTTAGATATTCAGCCATGAATAATACAATATTTTTAGTAAATTCTCCCATGTAGAAGCTAGGGCCTTGCCTAAGCTATGAGTCTTCCTTATATGGTTTACCTCCCAGAGACAGAACTGGGCTCAGAACCCATGACTAAAAATATTAAAGTAGAAACTGAATTATTTAATTATCATTTCCCCTCTCAATCTCCCTGTTCCTCTTCTCCTGAAAGGCAACAAAAATTTGAATCTAGAATAGGTTCTGATAAATGTTTGCCTTATTGTTTCCCCAAATGTGTGGCACATAGAACTAGCTCTACAAGATGATAAATAGGAGTTAGTGAAAAAAATGTTTACATGATCAAATAAATTTGAAAAAATCTGGTTCAAGCAAGATTAAAAAGGTGTTTTGGTTATAGGACTGCTCAGCACTTCCAATATGCTAATATATATTTATAAACACAGACAATTAATATGGAAGAGAAAAAAAAATATTTTAAAAATAGAATTAACCCTGGACAGTTATAAGAACCTCTTTTCATTATATAGCTAACTACTAGAGCCACCATCACTTTTAGGGACATCATTATTAAGTATCTGACTTATTTATTTTGGTATTTTAAAATTAAATATTTTTTTCTCTTTTTATACACATGGTTATCTGTTTATAGAGTAGGCCTGTCTGCTTACAACTTACAAGCCAGATGGAACAGTAGTCTGGATTATCTGGAACTCAGATCTTGATGCAGCATTCTTATAGCTGCTCTCTGTGGGAGCTACGAGCCATCAGAAAGGATATTTATTCACGAAAGGGGGTGAAACATCAGGGGCTATTAACTATTTGGGGGTCACCACTCTGAGAATCTAAGAAAAGCTATGGACTCTCCCACTTAGAAAAGGAAAATAATGTGTTTTATGTATAATTACATGTGTTCACAAGAACCATAGAGTCTATAACTAAACTCCCTAGAATTCCAAAGACCCCATGTTAAGAATTCCAGAAGAATGTATCACCCCTCCTCATTTATATGCCTCTCGAAGGAAAATACCATCATTTTCCCTTCAAGGAAAGAATAATTACTAAAGAACTGAACTGAGAGAATCTCAGAAGAGATGAAGAAATACTAGGTCTTCAGATTATCTAGTGGGTCTATCCCAGGAAAAGAGTCACCTTTTTCAGGATGGATCTTGGTAAAAAAAAAAAAAAAGATAACCGGGGATGTGCTTGACACCTGCAGTGAGGGTATTTGCTCACACCCGGCTTCCAGCTTTGGTTCCTGAAGCAGGTATCTATTCAGTGGATAGCTACCTGTTCAACATCAATTTCCCCTTTATCTTCTGACCGTAACCCCTGCCTTTCCCTTTGAGGATGCAGTCTTCTCTAACTCAATTCATTTGGTTCAAGTATGGCTGAATCCACCTCAGTTCCAGAGTCTGGCACATAATGCAAACCTGGCTTGTCAGTGTATTCTCTCTCCTGCCTACAGTGATTGGTTCAGGGAAGGATCTGTGAGCCCATTTGGGGACTTATGTTCAACTCTCAGGGACAAGAAACCCTCTCAGGGCTGGCCAGGCTGATAGGACTTAGGCATAGAGCTACTGGTGGTCTTTTTGCCACCAGGGAGAAAAGCATGTCTAATGGTGATGAAGAATAAAGAAGGTCTAGTAGATGGAGACCTATCCCTGACGGAATCATATCTAGTTGTGTTTCTGTTTGCCTTTTCTGCCCGGCTTCTGTTTGCATTTTCAGAACTACTCTCCACCTTTCTCCACTAGCTCCCTACCCCAGTGTCTGACCTGTGGAGACAACGTAGGGTGCCTTCTGGCTTTCAGGTGGGGTGGAGCACTGGGGAGCACTAGCTGAGTAAGGTGGGATACTTTGGGTCTCTCTGCGGAACTGTCTCAGGCTGGTTTGTCAAGTAACTTCTCCCTTCTCTCATATCATTGGGCCTAGAGGTGGTAACAGCTGTACCCCTACAAAACCTGGGTTCCTGTACTAGATCATTTTCATTCACTATTTCCACAGTTTCATGATAGTCCTTGTATAAATAAACCATTCTTGTTATTCTAATACAAGTGTGCCAGCTGTTTCCTCTTGAGACACCTGCTGATACACCAACCTTGCCTGAAATTAGCCCAACCCTCGACATTTCACATACATGAGCAGAAACATTCCATTTTGTGCTTAATACATTTTGAGAAGTGTTTCTATCACATGCAACTGGAAAGAGTCTTGACTAATACAATCTCTCCTAACCTCCTTGGGCCACCCTGTGCTTTCTACTTGGAAAATAATTGCTTTAGAAACATAGACAGACACATTGTGAGAGTTAAAACTCACACAGCTTGGAACGTAATGCTCAAACCCATCCATCATGTCACTCATGATCTATTAATCCTCGTCCTGTAGAATTAAAGCACCCCTACCGCCCATGTTAAAAAAAAAATATGACCTCTACTGCCTGCAGAATTTTAACCAAATTCTTATTTACACAAGTTTCTGACACATACAGGTAAAAGTATGAATCAGACCAAAACATACTTCTTCCAATTAAAAGGTGCGAAAAGAGCAAAGAGAAATGGCCTTTTCTATTTACTCAACTCAGCAGCTGAGCAGTTCATTAGCAAATCCTTGAATGCACGTAGGTCATAAGCTCCAGGAAAGTGAAGGCTGTTTTATAAAGCAATCTTAGAAAGGCAACCTTTAAGTCAAAAGTACTATTCCCTGGTGAGGTTTATTAATTGAATCATTTGTTTACGAAAGGTGAACGTGGTTCTAAGGGACAGTACTGTTTGCACAGTGGCACCAGTATTAGGAAGCTTATGTGTAATGCATTAGTAATGTAGAAAAAGATGCCTCCTGAGTCAGGGGTATTTGTTTAGCACTTTGAAATCCTGTAATTTTAGGAACTCCCTGAGCATGAATTGAGTTAGCTTATTAAGGTTAAAAATAGTCTTTAAAATATTGCTAATGAGTACCATGAGGTACATAGTATCTTTTCCATCCTTGCCAGAGACTTCTTAATGTGGATCCTATGTTGGGTATCGGGTAGTAGAAAAGGTAGAAAAGAAAAAAAGGTGGGGGGGAAGGTGTTTAGGTTCCACTTTTTATTCTTCAACCATACTAGAAGCAATTTCTAGAATGAAGACTTAATTTAATAATCCTTGTCAGTAAATATTTTCTTTTAATTGAACCATAATTCCTTGCAGAGAATGTGATAGGAGGAATACATATACTGATTAAAATTACACCTTTTTTTAAAATTTTTTTTTTATTTTTGTCTGTGTTGGGTCTTCATTCCTGCGTGTGGGCCTTCTCTAGTTGTGTTGAGCGGGGGCTACTCTTCATTGTGGTGCAGGGGCTCCTCACTGCGGTAGCTTCTCTCGTTGCAGAGCACGGGCTCTAGGCATGCGGGCTCAGTAGTTGCGGCTCGCAGGCTCCAGAGTGCAGGCTCAGTAGTTGTGGCGCACGGGCCCAGCTGCTCCACGGCATGCGGGATCTTCCCAGACCAGGGCTTGAACCCGTGTTCCCTGCATTGGCAGGTGGATTCTTAACCACTGCGCCACCAGGGAAGCTCCTACACCTTTTTAAAAAACTTTGTTTCACCTGATAATAATTCACTGATATACTTTAATTTTGTTCTGGAGTAAGAAGTATTCAAAAGTTTATGTATTTTGATTAGTATCAAATGACTGTGATCATGTGAAATTGTTTTCTTTATTTGTAGAGATGGCTAACTGCCCACCAAAAGATGTTTTTTCCCATTCCGTAGTATACAGGTGGAGCTGGGAAGTGACTTCTTGGCCAGGGAATGCCTGTGACAGACATTGCAGCTAGGTGTGACCATGTGATTAACTCACAATGGACCGTGAATGGAAGAGATGTGGGCTCTTCTGCACTAAGACTTTTAGAAGCAAGCATGCCTCCTTTATGCTCCATTTATCTTTAGAGAAGTAGATACAGACGATAACAATGTCCAGAGCCTCAAAAAGAAAGGAATCTGGGTCACTCCCTGAATTGCTAAGTGGAGGAGAACCGCCCAATAGTTACATCAACCTTGGACTGTTACATGAGTAAGAAATAAGGTTTTTATTGCATTTGAGCCATACACATTTGGCCTCTATATTTTTAAATCCACTTTAACCTGTTTTAAAAGGTATATGATACAATATATCTTTTAAAACAGGTAACCCTGGGCTATCTGAATCTGACCCCACTGAGTAGATAAAGCTCCAACATACGTAATAGAGCATGCTCGGCTGGCTGAACTAGACCCAGACATTGATGGTGTAGAAAATACTCCTCTCCCCCTTTCCTTCCACATGTGCGAACGTTAAATACGGGAGCATTTGTTTAGTAATTAAGGGAAGGGAGAGGAGTTTGCCTTCCTACTGGCAAGAACCAGTAGGAGAATGAAGGGGATCGACCGTGTGAGGTCTGCTTCCTGTTTAGGCACAAGGTCTGGATTTGAACCCTCATATATGGAGGAGAGAGGACCAGAAACTAACAGAAACCACAGGCCAGAAACTTGACAAGATGGTGGACCCAATTTGTTCTGTTTGGAGCCAAGTAGATAAGGCCCAACCAAGAGTTTAAAAGAGAGAGTTAATCTTCCTGCCTCTGTCCAGACCTCAGCACTAAAGAAGGGCAGCTGTGGGACACCTGGATACAGGGTGCTTGGCCTAGACATTGGCATTCACCAGACAGGCACCCTCAGCATGGGCAGTGGTGGGGCTGAAAACATCTCCTCTCCCCAAAACATGATAATAATGGCTAACGTTTATTAATCATTTATCAGACGTCAGACATTGTCCTACTAGCCATAACATTACTATGAGTGGTAATTACTAGGAGGTAGGAAGGTAATATTATCCCTGTTTTACAAATCAGGAAACAGGCATACAGAAATAAAGTAACTTGCCCACTGTCATGTAGCTAGTAAATGGCAGTGTTAGAATTCCGATTCACACAGTCTGAATTCAGAGCCTGAGCTGGTAATTGCTGTGCTATACGCTTATTCCAATCCATAGGGAATGTGCTTACTGGAAGAGAGTGAGCCTATTACCAAATTAAGTATTCCAGTCATATGAGAACAACAGGCCCTTCTAGAAACAATCAGGAACACTTGGAGAGGGGGTACTTCACGGAATTTCAGATAGGTAGAGACCTCAAATTAGGTTTTGGGCAAAAACATAAATACCACCCTTTTTGATAGCTTTAGTCCGGTGAGTCCAGTGGACTTATGAATTTTATTAACTCATCATTTCCTCTCTAGGTCACAGTCAGTGGGATTATGCCACAGATTGGTAGATGACATAGATTCAAATGAGCAGATGTTTAACTATGATGGAAGAAATTAGTATGGTTGATGCAGAGTATCATGGCATATTTTTTATTGTAAAACAAAAACCTTGGGTTCCTTATATTTAACAGATAGAATAGTAGGGAAAGAGAAGAAAAATGTACATTAGGACAGTGAAAGAAAAAATAGTTTTCTGCAGTGACCAATGCTGTTACTCATTTCACTGTTCCTTTGGGGTTAAGGGTGACTTCCTCTATGAATGTCTTATTTATGTGAACATACATGACAAATGGGGCCTATCTGGCCACATATTTCCCAGAGAAAGGGGTGGGCCTGTGTGTGTCATTTCTTCTGATCCTATTTTTACTCTCTTTACAGTTGAAAGATTGAAAAATACTGTATTTCTTGCTGCACTATTTTTTTTTTTTAAGTATAGCCTTTATTTTATTTTATTTTATTTTTTTAAATTTATGGCTGTGTTGGGTCTTCGTTTCTGTGCGAGGGCTTTCTCCATTTGCGGCAAGTGGGGGCCACTCTTCATCGCAGTGCGCGGGCCTCTTACTATCGCGGCCTCTCTTGTTGCGGAGCACAGGCTCCAGACGCGTAGACTCAGCAATTGTGGCTCACGGGCCTAGTCGCTCCGCAGCATGTGGGATCTTCCCAGACCAGGGCTCAAACCCGTTGCTGCACTATTTTTATCTTTATCTTTCTTTTTCATTATTAGGAAGGCTAATCCTGGGTGTGTTGAACACTGGGCATCTGTTTTGAGCTTTCAGAATGACTGTGATGGTGGGGCTGAGAGGTGTTGCCCTGTGTTGTTCTGCTCCCATATTTACCTGGATGATTGGTGAGTGTGGGCCTTCTATCTCAGCTCCCAAATATTACCAAGGAGCTCTAGGTAATATCCCACAACCACTGGGAATAAATCTCCCTTGTAAGACTCTGCTCTCCTAGCTTCTACATTTACCCCTTTTCAGTCTGTTTTCCACACAACAGCCAGGTGATGCTTTTTGGTAAAATATGAGTCAGATCTAGTCACTCTTCTTTCTACCAAAAACTCTCCAATGGCTTTGCAGCACACTGAAAAAGTATCCAACCATCTTACAAAACCAGCCCCTGGCTATTTCTCCAACATCATTGGGTAGCACTCACCCCTTACCCTTCCTGGGCCTCTGGTCTCCTTTTCTCCAGTATGCCAACCTCACTCTCCACTTGGTCTGCCCTGTATTTTTCATCTGGCGGCTCTTCCCCAGATACCTCACATTCCACTCAGGGCTCCACTCAAATGCCCTTCCTCAGAAAGGGCTTCCCTCACTGCCTCCTTTCAAATAGCACCTTGGACAGTATGCAACATCTTACCTTGCTTCATTTTTCTTCATACCTCTTATCACTACCAGGCTGGGTCAGGTGGGTCTTGTTGCCCATGGCAAAGACATTAGAGGGGTTTGAGTGAAGTTATCTGCTCAACTTATCTGCTGATAACTTATCTGCTTATAACTTCATCTGAGTTACGGTTTGAAAAGCCCATGTTGGCTATTTTACTGAACTACTAGAAGGAGTAGGGTGGGAATTAGAAGCTATTACATTAATTCAAGTGAGAGATGATGGTGGCTTGGACCAAGGTGGAGGAGGTGAAAAAAGGTCAGATTCTGGATGAAATTGGAAGCTAGAATTGACATTCAGTGTGTACTTTGCTTACGGAAAAGTATTAGAGAGAAACATATTTGTGAGTGCCAGCAACTTGACTGATCCACATGGCCATGTGGGTCTGTGGGCCTCTTCAGAATGAAAGCTTATTAATAGCGCCTCGTAGGCTCTTTCTCCACCCATGATGATTCTGCTCCCATCTGAATGTTTTTCACTTGCATATATTTCTGTGGGGTTAAAATAAGCTAAGTGTTTATGTTTATTTCACTGGGAGTTACATGTTCCAATTAGAAAACTCACCAATAAATCCCTTTTTGATGCTTTTTAAAAGAATTACAGTTACTTTATGTAGGTAGATTTGATCAAAAAGGTGCTTACTCTCCAGCTTTGCATTCTCAGTTGTTACCCCCACCTCTGTTTAAGAAAAAAAGAGTAATAACCAGTAGCCATGTGGAATCTATCAGAAGGCTTAGAAAGGAGAGGAGGCTCAATGATCATTTCTATTGGAAAAAAAAATCTTCTTTGAAATATTATAATTATCATGCATTTACTATGCACTGGATTTAGGGATTTTTATTTTAATGACTTTATGGAGATACTTAATCTCACAGAGCTAGAATACTAATTACTATACTGTGTTGCAGTAGGAAAAACAGCAAATTACTCAAATTGTAATTATGATATTCAGTTTTAAACAAGTGTGTAATAATTGACTTTGTGTGCAATAATTGATTTGTCATTTAAGCAGTAATTTTTTATGCAAATAGAGTACTTTATATGTGTGAACCAGTTATTATAAAATTAATTACTGAATATAATATCTTGCAGAACTGACTATCAAGAGTTCCTCTAGCTGGCTTATCCATTCATGCAAAATTTGGGTTTTTATGTACAGTGATGAGCTTTATAACCAAAGGAAACTAAACCACATTCTACATGCCTGCTAAATGTGCTTTTCATTGCAATTATCCTTTTCAAGTGCTTTATAAACACTTTTCCTCAAGGCTCTCCAATAATGAATTTTCACAATAACCCTAAAAGCTAGTTAAGCATTTTAAATCTTTCACATTTTGGAGACGTGGAAATTTATTCTATGGTTATATAGTAAATATTTGGATGATATTCACTTTGTAGTATCACTAATTATATTTGGTGACCTGGATTCCCCTCTATGAAGGACAATTTTTATTTTCTTGGTATTTTTTTTTCTCTTAGAGAAATTAGAGACAGTTGAGGGTAGTGAATGGGGCTGTTATTGAGGCACAGACTCAAGGGAGAAAGGAATCCAGAAGACCCATGAATATTTGTGCAGATCAACACAGCACATGGCTTCACATGGGCATCATAGCACAGCCATGACATCACTCCAGAAACTTCTGAGACCTTCTTTACATTTCCCAGGAAACTCCTCAGATCTTTCAGTCAACTTAAACTGGATATTTGTTCGAAGCCATTTGACATCATTTTCTCCCAGTTCTCATGCTTGGCCCTAAGCTTGCCACTAGGAGAAGTTGAGCAGTCACTTCTTTTAAAGCAATTTTTGAAGCCAAAGATGGCTCATAATTGAGGCTCTAGAGTCTAATTAACTGCAATTACACATTGTTTTGGCTTTCAGATCTATTTACCTTCCCAAATACTACCAAGAATTTAGTGTTGTCTTTGTATGGTTTAGCTTTTCACAGTTAGCAGGGATGCTTCGTAAGGCAGGGATTTTGGCCGTTTACCAGTATCCCTAACATCTAGAACAGTGTCTGTCATACAGTAGGTGCTTAATAAATATTTGCTGAACAAAGAAGTAGTTACAGTACATTGTCTTTTTAAAATTTTATTCACTAAAACTGCTATTGGTATTACAAATAATGAGAACTTTTATGTTCAGTGGGTTTCCTTTTAATGCTGATACTAAAAATGTAGAGTATATTATAGGAAAAGGAGTTAAAATTGACTTTCTTCTGAATATTTTTCAAGATCATACATAAAGTCATCTTGAAAAGTTATTAAATTATGGTTAGCACATTATAAGAATTTCTCCTCAAAAGAAGTTACACTGAAGACAGTATTACAAAGTGGTTGGTAGTAAGTAGGGTAAACACGGTTTAGGTTCCAATCTCAGTTCTACCATTTAGTGACTTTTCACAGTTTCCCTGATCCTCAGCCTTTCCTACCAACCCTCTTAGAAGGCAAGTTTTTCTGCACCTGTTAACTCATCTCCACTGTGAGATCAACTGATAGTCCTCTCAGTCTCCTCATCTGTAAAATGGGAATAGCAATGCCCCAGAGCTGCTTAGTGTAATTAGTTTCAGTTCCATAGTCAAACACCATCATATATTTCTAGGTACATGACTAGCACTAAATAAATACTGGGTATTATTACTATTAATTTTATTAGTAAGCAGACATGAATACCACATATTGGACCCATGTCTGATCTTTATAAATGAGGTCACTTTCCATATATGATTCTGATTCTCAAATAGAGATTATTGAAAGCATCACATCAACATTCTAAATGTAAGAAAAAGTTTGGGAAAGGTATTTACTGAGGAAAAAAGAAATCTGAAATTCAATGAATATGGATTGTTTTTCCTCATATATGTTAATTTTAGGCCAAGGGCCTTACAGGTTGTTGAATTTAGATACTGTTGGGGGAAATTTCCCAGTAGAAGTAATAGATTTCTCTTCTTGTTTTTTCTTTAATTCATATAAAATAAATTGCTCCTAAATCTAGTCAATGTGACTGAGCCTTCCCTGGATATTATTGACATTCTTTGTTTGTGACCTTTGTCCAAAAACTATAAAATGTAAAATTATAACTCTCTTCCTATCAAAAATTCTGCCTATGTGGCCGGGGGTGTGTGGGGTGGTGGTGGGATGAATTGGGAGACTGGGATTGACATGTATACACTAATATGTATAAAATAGATAACTAATAAGAACCTGGTATACAAAAAAATAAATAAAATTCAAAAATTCTGCCTGTGGAACATAGGACATAGAAATATGGTAGCTTATGGGAAAAATTGTGAAGCAGGCGAAATTTAGACTTGAGAGTCTTCTCTTTTCCAATCAGCCCATGCTGGTGTCTTTCACTGAAACCTGGTGCCCACCATGCCAAATTCATATGCTGTTATCAGTTAATCCCCACTGAGGAGTTGGCTAACAGTCACTCAAGGAGTTGTTCTCCAATGCAGTATTTGTGTGTAGCAGGGACTCTTGAATGCTCAAAAAAAAAAAATCAAGACCCAAATAAATAAATCGGTAATTGTGTACTTATAGGCCCCTCTGACAAACAATAGGGAAGATGATGGCAGTGTGGGAGTGTGGCAAGATTGCCACTTCAAAGTGCCCTTAAACATCCCTCTTAGTTAGCCTTCAAATAATAATGAATATTGTCTTGTAGTTTACCGTCTCTAAGTGTTTTGACATGCAATATTTCATGTGATCTCACACTCTTCCAGTGTAGTAATTAGGGAAATGTTATTCTCCTCATCTAACAAATAAAGAGTCTAAAATATAATGGAATTAAACTATTTTCTCAAGTTTACCTATTTAGTGACTGATTTTGTAAAGTCTGGAAGCTTTTTACTCTACATTCTTGTAGCCATCGACCCTTTTCTTTTTATCATAACCCTACAAGACCTACCATGAAAATATTGCCAGAAACATATAGTTTCGCCTCCACTGCTAACACCCTAATCTAAGTCACCATCATTTTTCATCCAAATTGTATACTAGCTCGCTAACTGGCTTTCTGGCTTCTGCCATTATCCCTTATTCTCCACAAATCAGCCCAAAGGATTCTTGAAAAAAATAAGTCAGGTCATGCCACTGATTTACTCAACAGCTTCCAGTGGCTTCCCATCTAACTCAGAGTAAAAACCAATGTCCTTGTAATGATTTTCAAGTCCTGGGGTGCTCCATGTGGTTGATAGGCTCTACACTGCATATGAGTGCCCCAGACTGAAGCAGCTAATAGAAGCTGAAATCCACTCATCAAACCATGTGTTCTGGCGTTGACTGATGTGTACCTTTTTCTAAGTCTCATAGAGTTGCCATATGGGCCAGCAGAAGCCTTTCACCTAAATCTCTGAGACCTTATGAGTCATCATTGACGCCCACTGCATGCTCACCCAGTGCCAATCACTCCTGCCCAGCCACATTGACCTTCTTGCTCTTTCCTGAACATACTAATAACCAGGCATCATATGAGCAGTGTCCTTTGATTATACACATGTAGGGGAGAATTTGGTGGAAAGTTTTATGGCTTTATCAAGATTGCCACTTCCTGAGACCCATATGCAACATTTATATCTTGTTGAGAGAAGATAGATCAATTTCCATAAATACCCTACACATATAGTTTCTAGAGGGAAAGGAACTTGTAGGAGTACCTGTCCAGATAAAGTGGCCCCAACAAAGGCCCAGTGACAGGAAAGGCAACGCAGCCACTGAAACAAAATGATCTTGAGATTAATGAGGAGGACTTATTACAGTACAGCCTTCAAAACAGCCACTTTGGCATGGTGTGGTATTCAGGGGAAAAAAGTACTGAGCATGTGAATGTCACGTAAGACAACTGATAACCCTTGGAGCCCAAGCACACCATTATGACCCTTGCAAGAACTTGAGTCAGTTAGCAAGAAGACTGATGCAGAATGAAGAGAGTCCGCCTTGCTGTGCAAGAATCAGCTCCAACAGCAGCACCATGTGGCAGCAATGTGCAGTCACATTAGTAGGCTAATTAGATCTTCATGTAGCTATGGGAAGTATCCCGAAATAGGAAATAAACCCCTTTGTATTGAACAAAGTACAAAGAACCTACTATTTGAAAGAGCCTCAAAGACTTAGACCTGGACCTTACTAGTGAGCTCTGCTGGGGACTTTGCTACTCAGACCATTGTTTAAGAACTTCTTAGACTCCTAAGAGGGAAAAATATGGCACAGACCCAGAAGATATATGTTTTTAAAACAATAAGTGTCTGTATACAAACATATACACACATATATATATAATTATATATAATAAACTAAAAGAAGTACATCTACATCTGCTTCTTGGTATAAAAAGTAACAAATTTTCTTAAGATTGTGGAGCGTGCATATGTGATCACATATTTTTCAAGGGCTTCATGGTCTACTGAAAGCCCTGCTATAACTCCTGTGATACCCACTAAGACATGATGTCCTTTTCCCCTCTGGTTGTTTCTATGTCTCTGCACAGGGAATGAGAGGAAGAAATTTTGAGATTTGATGATTTAAGGCAGGTTTTCCTGGTGTTAGGTGGTGAATAAGAGGACTGTCAAGCATATGATCCTATAGTTAAAGTAGTCAACAAGACCTTTGGAAAAGGTCTGCACAATTTTACTTTCTGAAATGCACCAAATTAACAAAATAAGAATGAAACTTAATTTCCATTGAAACAGATGGAGAGCTCCAATTTCAAATCACAGACCCCAAAGAATACTTTCTGACACAAGATAGCACTGTGAAAGAAGTTTAGTGAACTTACCTAGTTCACAAATTTTAACCATTTCCTGCCCAGACTATGCTTACTATCTTCTACCCTAAAATAATCTTATGACTAACCCTGGCCCCAAAATATTATAAGTACCTTTCTCTAATCTTCTGCATATTATATGCTACCGCGACTTTGTCGAGGTGGTACCTGCCCTTGCTCAGCTTATTTAATAGACCCAGCTTTGTGAGATCAGTACATATTCCCTGTGGTCTCTGCATGGGGGATTCGATAAATTATCTTTGGATGGAGTTTGCCCTTTGTCCTAGTTCAGGCTGCTATAACAACAATACAATAGACTGGGAGGCTTAAACAACAAACATTTCTCACAGTTCTGGAGGTTGGAAAGGCCACGATCAAAGTTGGCAGATGCGGTGTCTAATGAAGGCTCATTTCCTGGTTTATAGGAACCAGGTCCTCTAACTGTCTCTTCCACATGCTGGAAAGAGGGCTAGAGAGCCCCCAAGCTCTCTTTTATAAGAGGTCTAATCCCTCATAACCTAATTACCTCCTCCTAACACCATTGCACTGGGGGTTAAGATTCCAACAGAGGATTGCAACATAAATGCTCGGGGGACACAAACATTCAGTCCATAACCATACCTTTTATATCTAAAGATTCACGCCTTCCTTAATTTCATAAAATTTGTTTCATTACATTTTTTAAAATATTTTTCCTTTTTCTGTTTTCTTCCATCAGGCACACCAGTTATACTTCCGAGTTGAGTAGTATTATCTTCATAAATGGCATCTTCTCACTACTTGCTCTTGTTTTTGTCATGTTTTCCCTCCATGTTTGGTTTTTTGCAATGTTGATTCTGCTCTTTGCACTTTCTAAAGCATTGAATTTAAAATGTTCTTCAATGCCTTGGAGAAATTTTTTTTCCAAGTGTGTGTTTTGACTGTCTTTTGCATGCCATATTCTCTCTTTACCTTGTGGTTGCAGAATTTTTTCATAGATAGCATACTGATTTTTTTTTCCTCTTAGTTATTTTTAACATATTCAGTCCTACATGAGTTTCCTACTTCTGCCAAAAGAATCTGAGTGGGAACTTTGACTCTGCTGCATCTTTATCTGCTCTTTTATAAGTTTTTCCCTTAAAGCTGAAGTTGAAAATTTGAATGTTGAATTTCTTTCTTCTCTGGTAGGATTTTGGATGCCCAAGGAGAGTAGGGTGAAAGCTGGGACCATGAGTACTCTTAGTCTGGGAACTTTGTCCCTGTGTTCTTTTGGCTTGATTTTATGATTTGGCTCCAGCAGGGCAGATTAGCAAGAAGCCAGGTGAAAATTTTAAGCTCCCAGGTGTTTTCTTTGGTAAGTCAGTACATTTTTTTTTTCAGATGATAGTAATCTTCTGTAATTCAAAGTTGGCTGCAGGATATTGTTTCATCTCTTTTCTTCGCCTCTTATAAGCTTTATTTTCAGCATATGCTTAAGTGTTAGGATGCCAAGTCAATGAAAATGCCACTGGTGATGCTGTTTCTACTTCAGTCCTGGCTGTCATTCCTGTTTGGCAGTAGAGACAGACACCACAGGTATAGTGTTTTCTATCACCGTCTTGTCTTCAGAAAACAAGAGCTGTGCACCATTACTGTTAATTCCGTTTGAGGTCTTCTCTCACAGCCTATTCAAACTACGAGTTGGAATGAGCTGATAATAAAACCATTTAGCTTAGTTTGTGTTGCATATCAATATTAGGTCCATTTTATCTGCCTTAAAAGTCGTAGTGTTTTCCGTTCCATTTTTCTTTATAAAGGAAACAGTTTAAGATATAATCTGGTAACCATTTTTAGATAAATATTTTACTGAAGAAAGGCGCTTATAAGCGTCTGTAAGAAAAAGAAATGTGTCACCTCTAAAGGGGAAAATGTTACAATCGTCTTTGAATATTAGATGCTAGTATAAATGGAGCATTTTGTACATTATTTGGAAGAAGAAAATATGATTCAATAATTTCTCTACCCAGATAAATTCATGAACATAAAGTTCATGAGTCAAAGCAATAAAATGATACTTAGATATACAAAATTTTATGAAATGTGCAACTCAAGCATGCTTCTTAAAAATGTCTGTGTCTTGTGTTCCAGACAATTGAAAGACAAATCAAAATAAAGAACTCATATGGGGAAGTTATGAAAGGATAGGGGAAAAAAATACCTGTTTTGCAAGAGAGAGAAAAAGAGAGAGTGAGTGAGCAAGAATGAGAGAGGGAGAGATAGAGAAGAAAACCTAAACCAAGTGAATTGTTACTTTTAAAATAGTTTGCTATCTTTAATTTTTAAATGGAATTTGTCTGGCAGAGGGAAGATAACCTGTAAAGTTCTTTGTTCAGGTCAGAAAGGACCAATAGGAGCTACTTAAACAATAAACATTTACCTATTGAAGGATTACTAGAACCTGCTCTATGATCAGAGTATGAAAAAAAAAAATCTTCCTGAAAAGTTTATTTATTCCCCTAAAAACATAGTATCCAATTATAGAATTATAACAGTCAATTCATGAAACATCTCCCCTGTGGCAAATGATTGTTTTTATATCTTCTAGTAAACAGAAAAGAGCAATGAAATGTGATGTCTCCAGATGCCCTGCTGGCTTTATGCTTGTATAAAGTCCTCATTTGCCTTCTTTGGCAGCTGTATTTCTTTCCTGAGAGACATTGCTCCTGTCAGATTGGCTCAGTTTTTTCCATCCCTCCTTGAAGTGTTAGTGGTACTGACCAGGGGAAAAGAGGACAGACTAGAAAGTTCTCAAGTGTGAAATTGAACTCATAGCCAAACACTGAAAATACTCTCTTTGTGGCTCAGCAAAAGTTCCATTACCTTTTGTTTATTTCTGGGTAACACAGTATTTCTTCTTGATTATATCCAGCCCCAGCTGTGGAAGTAATAGAAATGTCTTGTGAATCAATTAGTACACGGGGAACTGTTGTACTATAAAAAATTTACAAGCACCTGAGTTTGAGAATGTTTTTCTCATCTGTACCTTAAATTATACAAATTCAACCATCCTTATTGAAGACTAGCTTATTTTCTAAGAACTTGTTGAAGCTAGGCCTCAGAACAAATGAACTGAGATTTTGTTAACTATTTTCTCCTACAAAACAAATTTTCCCATGGAATGGCACCGAAATGGCTGTTTGAAGGAACTCTTTTTCATTTACAAAGAGCTTTTTTGGTGTATTGGTGCATCATTTTAAAACCCGTGTCTCCCAATACTATTTCTGTTTGCAATCCTGATTTTCAGTACTGAAAACTGATCATAATCTTTAATATGGTGTTTCTAACATGGAAAAGCTATCCTTGTTAGGCAAGTCATCTGAGAAAGTGTCTGGCACAGTTTTTGACACATGGTTCATTAGTTTCTTTTATTTTTAGATTTTTTTTCAACTTAAAATATTTTCTCTCCTTCTTGACAAATATTGTGTCTAATGCAGCTACTGTCCCTCTTTAAAACCGATTGTGCTTTGTCAGCAACTCATAAAATTATTTCACATATTAAAGAAAGTTTGGTTTAAGGGCAATTTACAACTGGACAGAGAAAGCTTAACTTTTTTCCAGGCAGTCAGAATTTTCAATAAGTCCCACATATAAGCAGTGGAGTATAATATAAATGTTAAGGTATCAAGAAAGATGAAACCTCAGTTAGTGGAAATGAGGTATATAAACCAGTTATGATTAGTGTCGTTCATCTGACCTTTCTGGAGTATGGTCCATTCTCCTGTATGCTGCATGACTTTAATTATAGGATGCTAGGCTCCTATATATACACACCCGACTTTTTGTGCAGAGTGATGTATAACACCTAGCACGCTGGTGGCCTTCATTAAATATTAAATAATAATAATGCACATCCTGCCTCACTTAAAAAGTAAATACTGCCTTATTTTAAAAGGTCGTAAGTTTTCGTCTGTGCAAGGGACTATACCCTGAATTTTCAGTGCTGTTTTTAAATGATTTGCTTTATGGTGCTAGTTTTATAAGTGAGCTAAATTGCCCAGGTTTTCAGTGTCCCATCAGAGCACTGGTGGAAAAGCAACCTTGCCTATTCAGCATCAGTGTCACAAGGGGAATTTACGCAGGTGAGGCTCTTGGGATAGAGTCTTCTACAGGTGATGATATGATGGCTCATTCTTATTTTTCTCCTGAGGTTGATGCCTGCTGTCAGAAGACGTATAGATTGATTTGATCACCTTCCTTTCCTCCCTCTGGTGTCCAGCATGAAAAAACTAAAACTAAAAAAGTGATCTCACTCTATGGAAAGAGATGATCCAGCTATATTTCGAATGGCTCTACAGCAGCCTTCAGTAATCAGAGGACACTCAGGCACACATCTCATCACAGATGTCTCAAACTCTTTTTTTTTTTTTCCTTTATTGTAAGGACACATTCATACAGGTGATACCCCCTCGTATGCAATTCTCGGTGTCTTAGCTTTAACCTCACACTTTCTCTCCCTCTTAAGAAAGTAGATATCGTAACCCCAGTGGGGTGTTGACTCAGCATCCCCACCACTCCCTTCCGACACTGGGGACTTGTTTCCCAGATCCCCTTTCCTGTCTGGTTTCAGGCTAGCTTGCTGAAGAAAGGTACTCGTGGAAGGTTTGGGAGGCAAAGGGAGAAAGGAAAGAGGAAACCATTATCCTGGGAAGCCACCAGATGAAGCAGCATCAGAGACTTTCCCACCAGCTCCCACTTTGCAGGCCAGGTGGCCAGACACGACATATTCTTAGACTGACCACAAGCCCAACTTTCCCAGCCATTCCAGGGCTTTGAAATCACTAGTGATTGTTTCTTGGTTCCAGTGCCTACAGCTGTCCAGTTCCTGCCACATTTGTATAAACCTTAATTTCTATATTGAATCCTTTATTCCTAGAATAATTGCAGGGGCTCTGTTTTTCTGACCAAACTCAGACTGACCAAACCCAGAGAGAGCCATATTATAGGTATAACCTTGTATCTGCTCTGATTTAAGAAGAAAACTAAATTATTCAATTAAGTTTCAGCACTTTATTAGTAGTAACAATACATGTGGTACATTCCATGAAAGAATATGGAAAACCTATGTGTTTTGACACTACAGTTAGGAAATTATTCCTCTATTATTATTGTTATTATCACTCCTCTGTCATATATTAGCTATAGTAGTCCCCTCTTATTTGTGGTTTCTCTTTCTGCAGTTTGAGTTACCAGGTTTGGTCAACCAAGGTCTGAAAATAGTGAATGGAAAGTACCAGAAATAAATGATTCATAAGTTTTAAGTTGTGTGCTGTTCTTAGTAGTGTGATGATATCTCACACTGTCCTTATCTATCCCACCCAGACGAGAATCACCCCTTTATCCAGTATATCCTGCCTGTTGGTCAGTTAGTAGCCATCTTGGTTATCGGATGGACTGTCACACAAATCCCTCCTCAGGGGGATATACTGCATACTCCTTAGATCTCCACTTATTTTTGGTATCCCAGTACTTGTGTTCAAGTCATCATTATTTTACAAAATAATGGCCTCAAGAGTAGTGATGCTGGCAATTCAGATAAGCCAAGGAGAAGCCATAGTAAAGTGCTTTCTCTAAGTGAAAAGGTGAAAGTTCTAACCTTAGTAAGGAAAGAAAAAAAAATTGTTTGCTGAGGTTGCTAAGATCTACTGTAAGAATGAATTTTCTTGGGACTTCCCTGGTGGTCCAGTGGTAAAGAATCTGCTTTACTATGCAGGGGACGCAGATTCGATCCCTGGTCAGGGAACTAAGATCCCACATGCTGCGGAGCAACTAAGCCCGCATGCCACAACTACTGAGCTCGTGTGCCTCAACTAGAGACCGTGTGCCGCAAACTACAGAGCCCACGTGCCCTGGAGCCTGCATGCCACAACTAGAGAAGAGAAAACCCGCACGCCAGAACTAGAGAGAAGCCTGTGCGTCTCAAAGAAAGATCCCGCATGCCTCAACAAAGGTCCCACGTGCCGCAAGTAAGACCTGACACAGCCAAAAATAATTAAATAAATAAAATTTTAAAAAAAAGAATCTTCTATCCATGAAATTGTGAAGAAGGGAAGAGAAATTCCTACTAGTTTTGCTGTCACACCTCAAAATGCAAAAGTTATAGCCACGATGCGTGATGAGTACTTAGTTAAGATGGAAATGGCCTTAAATTTGTACACTCAAACATCTTGAGAGAGAGACCACATTCACACAACTTTTATTACAGTATATTGTTATATTTTCTTCTATTATTAGTTATTGTTGTTAATCTCTTACTGTGCCTAATTTATAAATAAACTTGATCATAGGTATGTACATGAAAATACACAGTAAAATATGGTTGGGTGCTGTCCGCTGATTCAGGCATCCACTGGGGGTCTTGGAACGTATCCCCTGCTGCAGGTAAGTGGGACTACTATACGGTACTGTACTTAAATTCTATCTAGTAAAGCAGTAGCGTGAGGGGATGCCTGTTGTTCACTTAAGCGATACTATGTGTACATGCACACCTGCATGCCGGCGCACACACAGACACACATTACCCTCATCATACAAATCCCTACTCAGGGGCCAGCCACACTGCTCACTCCTTAATTCTCTGTTTATTTTTGGTAACCTGAAAGCTGACACAGTGACCTGCCCTCTCTCTTGTCTACCCAGTTACAAATAAGCAATACCCTTGCCCTCCCATCATCACTTTGTATTAATTCTTCCTCTTTTCTGTCAGGAGCCTTCTGAGTGAAAAATGATTGTTGATATTCTACCAAGCGGTGGAACAAATATGGGCTTTGAGTGGAAAAACCTGTATTTGAATCCATTCCTTTCTGGTTACTAAACACAGAGTAATGCAAAGCCCCAGCAATGTGTCTACCACATCACAGGTATTCAACACATGTTAGTTTACTAGACAAGACTTGGCCCCTGTATGCTTTGGTTTCCTCAGTGGTAAAAGGAAACACTAGTGATCTTAACCCACAGGGGTTTTGTGAGACTAAATGAGGTTATGCTTAGCACAGGGCACAGCGTAATGAGAAGCTAGTCAGTGGTGCCTGCTTCTGTTGTTCTTGTTAATGCCTCACCAGAGATATAGTATATGAGATTCTCGAATGCAACTCTCTTTTTAAAACCAATCCCAAGGTAGATCTGCCTTTCTTAAAATTACATTGTGTATCTAGAAAACACTCCTCTGTTCCTAGAGTCACCCTTGCCACTCTGCAGAGGCCTTAGTGTTCAACCTTGCTGACTTGTTATTCCGGCTCTGCTAAGGCTTTTTTATTTTTTTATTCACCGCATGTCGGTGATGGTGAGTTTTATGTGTCCACTTGGCTAGTTTTTCATTCAGACACTAATAAAGTTGTTCCCTGAAGGTATTTCTGTAGAGATGATTCATATCTTTAAATACTTGACTTTAGGTAAAGGAGGTTATCCTGCTCCTTTAATAACAAATAACTAATAGAGTTTGTTATTATTTAACGGGTAGCATGTTTACATAACTAATATTTATGAATTGCCCCCTTTTTTTTATGGTGCCAATTTTAAATACAGTTTTATTTAAGACATTGTATTTTCCACTTATAATACAGTGCTTGTAAAGTGCAATGTTATTTTCTTTCCCCGTGCACTCATTCCATGTTCAAGCATCAAGAATGCCCAGTTTACTATAGCAGCTCAACTTTAAAACTGCCATGGAATTTGCTACAAATTTGGGTCCTTCAGTGTTTTGTGGAACAATGCTAAACCTATGCTAGGCTGGCTTAATCAACCTATTCAATGGTGGGCCCAGAGGAGGCACCACCAGATGGAGGAGCTCCACCACCAGGGAAGCCCGCAGGCATTCCTCCTGGCATGCCTCCTGCACTCTGATACAGCTTGGTAATGATGGGGTTGCAGACTTTTTCCAGCTCTTTCTGCTGATGTTCAGATTCTTCCTTCTCTGCAGTCTGGTTCTTATCAAGCCAGTTGATTATTGCATTACACTTATCAAGAATCTTCTGTTTGTCCTCATCATTAATCTTGCCTTGAAGTTTCTCATCCTCAACAGTAGCTTTCATGTTGAAAGCATAGGATTCAAGAGAATTCTTTGAAGACACCTTATCCCGCTGCTTCTCATCTTCAGTTTTGTACTTCTCTACTTCCTGAACCATGCGTTCAATGTCTTCCTTGCTCAAATGGCCCTTGTCATTAGTGATGGTAATCTTGTTCTCTTTTCCTGTGCTCTGATCCACAGCAGAGACGTTGAGGATGCCTTTGGCATCAGTATCAAAAGTAACTTCAATCTGAGGAACACCATGGGGGGCAGGAGGTATGCCTGTGAGTTCAAACTTGCCAAGCAGGTTGTTATCCTTGGTCATGGCACGCTCACCTTCATAAACCCGAATGAGTACACCGAGCTGGTTGTCAGAGTAGGTTGTGAAGGTCTGCATCTGCGTCTGCTTGGTGGGAATGGTGGTGTTGCGCTTGATGAGGACAGTCATGACTCCACCCGCAGTTTCAATTCCAAGGGAAAGAGGAGTGACATCCAACAGCAGCAAGTCTTGAACATTTTCAGATTTGTGTCCAGATAGAATGGCTGCCTGGACAGCTGCACCGTAAGCAAACAGCCTCGTCAGGGTTGATGCTCTTATTCAGTTCTTTCCCATTGAAGTCCTGTAGAAGTTTCTGAATCTTGGGGATGTGGGTTGAACCACCCACCAGGACAGTATCATGGATCTGAGACTTGTCTAGCTTGGCATCCTGAAGGGCTTTCTCCACAGGGTCCAGTGTGTCACGGAACAGGTCAGCATTCAGTTCTTCAAATCGGGCACGGGTAATTGAGGTATAGAAGTCGATTCCTTCATAGAGGGAATCAGTCTCAGTACTGGCCTGGGTGCTGGAAGAGAGAGTGCACCTAGCACGCTCACAAGCAGTATGAAGGCGACGGACAGCCCTCTTGTTCTCACTGGTGTCCTTCTTGTGCTTGTGCTTGAACTCTGCAATAAAATGGTTGACCATTCGGTTGTCAAAGTCCTCTCCACCTAAGTGGGTATCTGTAGATTTGACCTCAAAGATTCCATCCTCAATAGTGAGAGTTGACACATCAAACGTGCCACCACCTAAATCAAAGATCAGCACATTTCTTTCTGCTCCGACCTTTTCGTCTAAGCCATAGGCAACAGCAGCAGCAGTTGGCTCGTTGATTCGAAGTACATTGAGCCCAGCAATAGTTCCAGCATCTTTGGTCTCAGCCTGACGCTGAGAATCATTAAAGTAAGCGGGTACTGTGACAGCAGCATGGGTAACAGTCTTCCCAGGGTGGGCTTCTGCTATTTCCTTCATCTTTGTCAAAACCATGGATGACACCTCCTCTGGATAGAAACTTTCTGTCTCTCCCTTGTATTCTACTCGAACCTTAGGCCTGCTTGCATCATTCACCACCATGAAGGGCCAGTGCTTCATATCAGACTGGACAACAGCATCGTCAGGTCTTCGTGCAGTGAGGCATTTGGCATCAGAAACCGTGTTGGTGGGATTCATTGCAACTTGGTTCTTTGCAGCGTCACCGATCAATCGTTTGGTATCAGTAAAGGCGGCATAGCTTGGGGTAGTTCGGTTCCCCTGATCATTGGCAATTATTTCCACTTTTCCATGCTGGAAGACACCCACACAAGAATAGGTGGTGCCAAGATCAATGCCAACTGCAGGTCCCTTAGGCATGGTTGCTGGAGCTTAGGCCCAGGTCTGCTGCAGGAGAAAACGGCAATCTGGAAAGCTGCCGCCGCATTCAATGAGCTTGCCCCATATTAACAGGCATTACTGAGTGCCTACCTAATACGTCCTGAGGAGTACTAATTCTCTGATCTTAGAATCTTCATTAATTAACCTAATAATACTATGACTATAGAGAGCAAGGATCTACAACTTGTGTGTGTGTGTGTGTGTGTGTGTGTGTGTGTGTGTGTGTGTGTGGTTCGTTCTGTTTGGTCATTTGCCCTCACATGCCTTCCTCCAGCATCTTTCTTCCTACATCTCAGGTCTCTACATTCTATCCTTGGTCACTTCTCCCTCTCTGTATTTCTTGGCATTCAAATTTCCTTCATTACTTCCTACTTTTTTTTTTTTTCTGTTATTCCTTTTCTTCCTTGAGACAGTTTCACAAGCATCTTCACCATCTCTTCTCTAAGCAGATGATCAACCCCAGAGGGAAGATCCTATCACAAGCCATCATTTTCCCTGGGCTCTGGGCTACAGTTTGTCAGTTTGTACGCCTGCATTTGTTGGTTCAGCATGGTACTTTGTGTGGCAAGCATTGTTGTCTTTTAATTCTACCTAGCGCTGGAAGTCATTTCCTGTTTCAGAAGAATCCCCAGCTCCCTGTTCATAGAGGTGGTGAGCATATGAACTCAGCTCACCCACTGTCCACAACTTCAGGGCATTTAGACTCCTGAAGGCACTCAGACACTGAGAGAGTTTGGTTCTCCCTCTGTGATGGAGAGCAGGCAGAGGGCAGTGAAGCAGCTCTTGTAGGATTTACAGTTGACGGCCCAAGCAGATCATGGCTGGAGTCTGAATCTGCTGTGTTCTCTTTTCAGAGTTTGGTTCTTCACACTTTTGATGAGTTCTGTGAGCTATGCAAGACCTTTCCAGTGTGTTCCTTTTCTGCTCAATTTAGCCAGTATTGTTTCTGTTGTTTGTAATCAGGAACTGTGACTGCCTAGAACACTTTAAATGGGTTATGTCGTTTTAACTGTGGTGTCTCTGCTAAGTGATGTGGGAGGATAAGGGTGGATGGGCAGGCACTATGTCTGCAGTTTGAAAAGGCCTCTTTACCCCTGGATATCCTGATCCAGAGACCTGTACCACTTGGCTTGCTTAATAAATGGTAGTAACTTGATAACTGATTGAGTTTCTAGAAACTTTGCCAGTGGTTTGCTGAGAGGGTGATGGGCAAACATTCCTAGGACCACTCTGCCATGGGTTCCCTGATGTATTATTATCAAGTTACTCTTTGTGCCTACGAAGTGAGAATAAGTCAGTTCCCAACCTAGCTGAGAAACGTGTGAAATTACAAATGAGTGAATATGTGTGATGAACTTGCAACCCCATGAAAGAAATGACATAGAAATGACAGGTCCTTGTACTGTTAGTCATTCATCAAAAAATTATAAGAATTACTTTTTCTATCATAAAATTAGTAAATGTCTAGACCATAAAACTTAGAACATATAGAATATCATAAAGGAGAAATAATAATTTGTAATTCCAGGACTTAGAGTTAATATTTTGTATAGTCACTAAAAGCTTTCCAAAGGCAGCAATATTTCTTTGCTGTTCTGATTACAGAATCATATGAAGGTTTGAGAATTAAGTTCATAGTTTTTAATTCACGTAGAAATTTCCTTGATGTATTAATCTAGAGACTATTGGGGAAGGGAAAATTTCCCCCCTATCCTTTTTGGTTCTTTTGGCTAGTCTAATAATTAAATTGACACAAGGCATATTAACAGGACAAAAAATTAATTTCATATGTATAAAGGCCTTATAGGTATATGACTCAAAGTAGTGACTAAAGCAGGTACCTTTTTTACCAAGAAACAATAAATTTGTGAGGAATTGACAAGAAAAATAAGTTTGGGCTTGCAAGAAACAAGGTTTGTTTATACAGCCTTCTCAGATTTGAATTCCCCATCTCTGGTGATAAGGATGTCTCTGTACCTCCTGGTACAGGGAAGTTACCTTTCACATGGGAGATTTATTTTCTTCTTTCAGGGGGGCAAAGGAGGGTCAGAGTATCCTTCTTGCATTGGCTGTTTCTTAAGTAACTTTAATTTAAACTAATCAGTACACCAAGTGGCATATTGGGGGTGGTCTGCTCTGATCCCCATCATGGCCAGATTATGATTCTAGAGAATGAGTAGATATTAGTCAGTGTTCTTTGGTCAGTGTTTGGTGCTCCAAGCAAAGAGCAGGGCAGAAAGCCAAGGTCTGTGGATGTGGAGAAATGGGTTTTGTCCAGGGATGTGGACATGGTTCAGGGTGGCTGGAGGTCAGTGGAGAAGTGGGTCAGTAGGCAGGTATTCCTTCACAGATGGCTCAGACGTTTAAATTTTATCCTGAAACTAGAGAAGATCTTTATAAGGACTCACAGCAGAAGAATGAGTTAATCAGATCTGCTTTCTTGAAATCTGATTCATCAGCAGTTTGATTCATCAGAGAGGACTGGGGATGAAGAGTAGGGCAAGACCACAAGCAGCCTACTCCGTTGCAATAGTCTAGCAGCAGAGCCAAGACTAGAAACAAAAGCAGTGGTGGTGGCATGGAGATAAGGAAAAGACTATAGCATCACTGAGTAAGGGAAACCAGACAACTCGCTGACTATTTGGGTATCAGGAGTGAGTATAAGGAGTGAAGAAGGCCACCTTACTAAGCTATGTGGTTGGTCACCATGTGCTTAATCACAGAAGTAAAAGAAAGACGCTTTCACATCTACTCTAAAATTTACTCTCTTAGCCACGTCTCTGAATAATGAGACTGGGAGGAAAAGGCAATGGTTAAACTCACATTCTCACCTACCCTGTTCTTTCTTGGTTCCATTCAGGAGCTCTCAACTTTTTCCAGAGGAAAGTAATAAACCAAGTTCATACTAAGATGTTGCAAAGAGGTTTCAGTCAATGTGGACCAAGGATTACCTGCATGAAAATCTCAAAGGGGCAGGGCTGGATATCTGCATTTTAACAGGCATCCAAGATGATTTTTATGCCCAGTAAATTTTGGTAACCACCGTGACAGAGACTTAACATCTCACCTCTCCCAAGAGTATTTTAAGAGAGGAACACAAAACAAAATAATCCAATTCAATAGGTGTTTATTCAGTATATCTAATGCCTTTGCTAAACACTGTCTGCTCTTCCAGATTATATCTATCTACAGGGGAACAGATGGGAAGGGAGAGAGCGAGGGACAGAAAGATCTGCCCACAGGTCAAATAAGTAAATAACTAACGCTAGAATTTAGATATTCCTCTGCAGGTCAGGAGAAGAGATATTTTTACAGTACGAATGAGTTAATTCCTCTCAGGAAGCCTTAAATCCTAATCCTTGGGTGAATGCCTACTCTCTTTCCACCACACATAAACGCTGTCTTTCCAGGAGAACTCAGAAAATAAGTTTTTGTAATTTTTTAAAGTAAATCTTAGAGATTTCCCCCAACTATTGTTAGAGCCACAAATAGGACCCACCCCAACCCTTCCATAAGCTTTTATTGCCTTTGTATTTGCCATTGTAAATGGTTTTATAGTGTTGTTCTAGATAGTCTAAACATAATTGATTTTAACAAGGAATTGGCAATAAAGCTCATATCAATCCTTTTGGTTTAAGTGAAAATTCATAAAAAGTGAACTAAGAGATGTAAAAAATAGATTAAATCTTGGAAACCAATGTATGATCTAAAATAAAAATTCCGTATCACAAAACAATTACCTCCAATGATTTAAAAGGGAAAATTTAAAAGTCTGATAATTTCATTCTTAGCTAGATGGGAAAAAGTTGAACACACTGTACTGACAGTGTTTAAACCAGAAAACATATTCAACATCTGTTTAACCTCAATTGGAAAGAGAGCTCCTTGAAAGTATTTTTTATGCCTTTTAGATTGCTTCATATCATCGAGAGACTCCATTTCCACTATATATAACTACCTATTGAATGTGATGAACAGCTTTACAGGGGGATTGGGCTATAGCTGAAAATACAGAAAATTCAATAGATATAAAAACCTGGCTTAGTTTTCATTGCTATTGTAATAGAGTAATGCTAGATCATTTTAGGTTAATAGAGCAAAGTATTTTTAGAAACTTCTGGACCTTAAATAGGTTCTAAAGCAGTAGAAATAAGATTTGAGAACTTTAAAAAAATCGGAAAAGATTCACATTTACAGCTTTGTCATAATGTGAAAGCAAGCATTAGAAAAAAATTTGGCTTATTATGATTTTTAAACAGTAAACCCTTTATTGAGTATAAGCTGAGCTCGACAAAGAAAACTTATTTCAAGAGTAATAGCTGATTTTCTGTAACATTAATATGAGCATCCATATCTAGCACCCTCCCTCCCAGTTGACTAGTGAAATGGAAAATAGAATATAAGGATGGGGAAAGCTTTATCAAGTGGAAATTAGGAGAATGAGATATTCATGCCCAGAAACTTTGAGCAATTTCTGCAAGGTAAGTACAGACATAATGTAGCTAAGAAAGGGAAAGACAATTTGTAAATTCCCACCTATGAAGTCATAACGTAAGTACAAGAGATTCCAACATCCTCCTACCCCACCCCACGCCAGTGCCACACGGTCATCCCTAACTCATAGGGGCAAAGGCTGGAGGCAAACCCCCATATGGCTGTGTCCGCTTTAGCTGGGGAAGCCTTGGCGATGCTCACTCGTCCACCCCCCATACAAACACACTTGATGTGGACTACCAAGTCAGGCAGAGAGCTGGCATTTGGCCGTGGTCACCTTGCATTAAGAGGAAGTGGACAAGGTTTAGCATACAGGAGAAATGAGGGTTGGAGCAGAATACTCCAGCACATTTCTGGCTGCCATATCTAAGAAGAGAAAGACACCTTCAATCAAAAGTAAAGTTTTCTGCTGCTGCTGCCTCAGTCTCAGGTGCCTTCCAGACTGGTCCCAGAGAAGGGAGATTCTGAAATAGCAAAGTATCACTATAGCAATTCTGAATTTTCTTTTTCTTCTTTTATCTAGACCTGTCAGGTTAGAGTAGGAATCCAAGCACTCTTACAAAACCAGTCTCAGCTCCTGCCTAGACAATAATGGAACTTCCTCTGTACTAATTGTAATGATGTTGATTATGATGGTGATGAGAACAGTGACTATAATGGCAACTACCATTCATTAACTAATTACCATGTGCATGACACTGTGCTAAACTCTTTCTGGTATTAAATCAGTTAATTATAACTGAATTTAATAAATAATCATATTTTTAATGATCATAATCATACTTTTTATAGTATGTGCCATTATTAGGAATATTTTATAAATGAGGACTCTGAGCTTAGAGAGACTTACTAACTTGCCCAAGCTTGTTTATCTAGAGAGAAACTGAGTTAGGATTTGAATTTAGGGTGAGAAAACAGAGAAACGTCGATGAATTTAAGAGACGGTAGGTATCTACTCTGAGAAATCAGAGCAAACAAGAGAATGAAGAATACAAAAGTTTGAAAAATCTCTAACTCATGTTCTTTAAAGGATACTATGTTTATAAAGTTAGAGGAAGCAAACATGAAATGAGACTAATCTAAGATCTGAAAGACCTGAATGTAGTTTAAAAGAAATAAAAAGATTGCTTCCATACGAATTTTAAAATTTTTTGTTCTAGTTCTGTGAAAAATGCCGTTGGTAATTTGATAGGGATTGCATTGAATCTGTAGATTGCCTTGGGTAGTATAGTCATTTTAACAATATTGATTCTTCCAATCCAAGAACATGGTACATCTCTCCATCTGTTTGTGTCACCTTCAATTTCTTTCATCAGCGTCTTATAGTTTTTGGAGTACAGGTCTTTTGCCTCCTTAGGTAGGTTTATTCCTAAGTGTTTCATTCTTTTTTGATGCAGTGGTAAATGGGGTTGTTTCCTTAATTTCTCTTTCTGATATTTCATTGTTTGTGTATAGAAGCAACAGATTTCTGTATATTAATTTTGTATCCTGCAACTTTACCAAATTCATTGATGAGCTCTAATAGTTTTCTGGTAGTCTTTAGGATTTTCTGTGTATAGTAGTAATACGTCATCTGCAAACAGTGACAGTTTTACTTCTTTTCCAACTTGGATTCCCTTTATTTCTTTTTCTTCTCTGATTGCTATGTCTAGGACTTCCAAAACTATGTCGAATAAAAGTGGTGAGAGTGGGCATCCTTGTCTCGTTCCTGATTTTGGAGGAAATGCTTTCAGCTTTTCACCATTGAGTATGATGTTAGCTGTGGGATCATATATATGGCCTTTATTATGTTGAAGTATGTTCCCTCTATACCCACTTTCTGAAGAGTTTTTATCATAAATGGATGTTGACTTTTATGAAAACCTTTTCCTGCATCTATTGGGATGATCATATGGTCTTCTTCAGTTTGTGAATATGGTGTATCACATTGATTGATTTGTGGATATTGAAAAATCCTTGCATGCCTGGGATAAATCCCACTTGATCATGGTGTATGATTTTTTTTTAATGTATTGTTGGAGTCAGTTTGCTAGTATTTTGTTGAGGATTTTTGTGTGTGTGTTCATCAGTGATATATGCCCGTAATTTTCTTTTTCTATGGCATCTTTGTCTGGCTTTGGTATCAGGGTGATGGTGGCCTCACTGAATGAGTTTGGAAGTGTTCCTTCCTCTGCAATTTTTTTAGAATAGTTTTATGATAGGTGTTAACTCTTCTCTAAATTTTTGGTACAATTCACCTGTGAAGCCATCTGGTCCTGGACTTTTGCTTGTTGGGAGTTTTTTAATTACTTATTCAATTTCAGTACTGGTAATTGATCTATTCATATTTTCTATTTTTTGCTGATTCAGTCTTGGGAGATTGTAAATGAAAAAAGATTGCTAAATGAAGGCACAATGGAGGCAGGACACATTAGGTTAGATAAAATTAAACCAATACTATAGAAAATAAGTGTAAGAATTCTCCCAAAATTTAGGAAAAGAAGTAAAATAATGAGAGAAAAGATAAGAGACCCAAAGAACAGATCTGAGAGATGTAACATACAAAATAGGAATCTAAGGAGTAAAGAACTGAGCAGATAGAGAAAACAACAATAAATAAGAAGAAGAAAGTTTTCCTTAAAAAAGATTTTTGTCTTCAAGGCAAAAGAATTAGAAAAGTTATAGACAGGAAACAAAGATTTCCTACCAAAAGTGAACAAACAAACAAAAAAGGATAGTCTAGCAGAGAGAAAGAGAGAGGGGAAAGATCATTAGTAACAATCTAGAGGGTGAAAGAAATAAAAGACTGTGACTTGAACTGTCAAGTTGCTGTTTATGAACCGGGGTAACTGAAAGTTATTCTCATATATGGAAGGATCTAGAAAATCACACAAAAGGGCCCTTCCTAAAAACAAAAACAAAAACTCTCAATCAGTTCTTTAGGCTAAGATTTTAATCAAAATAGACAACACAGGGGCTTCCCTGGTGGCGCAGTGGTTGAGAATCTGCCTGCCAATGCAGGGGACTCGGGTTCGAGCCCTGGTCTGGGAAGATCCCACATGCCGCGGAGCAACTAGCTCCGTGAGCCACAATTGCTGAGCCTGCGCGTCTGGAGCCTGTGCTCCGCCACAAGAGAGGCCGTGACAGTGAGAGGCCCGCGCACCGCGATGAAGAGTGGCCCCCACTTGCCACAACTAGAGAAAGCCCTCGCACAGAAACGAAGACCCAACACAGCCATAAATGGATACATAAATAAATAAATAAAATTAAAAAAAAAAAAAAAAAAAGATAATCTTCCCTTAAAAAAAAAAAAAAAAAAATAGACAACACAGGAACAGGGAGCTAGTAACATTAAGAAAATTATTAATGTACAACAAAACCAGTGGAACATAAATGTTGTGATAACTATAATGCATTGATTTTTCTATTACAGTAACAAATCACCACAAACTTAGTAGCTTAAACAACACAAATTTATTTTTTTACAATTCTGCAAGTTAAAAGTCTGACATGTGTCTCTTTGGGCTAATATCAAGGTGTCAGCAGAGGAAGTTTGTTTCCTTGCCTTTTCCAGCTTTTAGAGGCTGTCAGCATTCTTTAGCTGATGGTCTCCTTCCTCCATCTTTAAAGCCAGCAACGTTGCATTGTTTGGGCCATTCCTCTATAGTCACATCTCCCTCTGACTCTCTTCTTATGCCTCCCTCTTTTTAAGGACACTTGTGATTAGATTGGGCCCACAAGGATAACCAGGAAAATCTTGCCGTCTCAAGTTCCTTAACTAAATTGCATCTACGAAGTCCCTTTTGCTATGTAAGGTAACATATTCACAGTTTCCAGGAATTTGTTCTAATTGGAGGGGAGGGGAATTTTCTGCCTATCACATGGTAATAAAACAATGTAAACATCAAACCTATTCTGAAATTACTGTAAAAATTAGTATTTTAACTCTTGTTCTAAGGTTTCATGATTATGTGTTTTCCTCATATATTTCTTTTGACTCTGGCCTTAAATGTTGCTATTCTTGATTTTGCAAACAGACTTCTAAATTCCTATCTTTGGCTTTTGAAACCTGACACTGATTTTAGTTTCTTCTTCTGAGTTGAAGTGAGTATAGGACCGCTCTATGGGAGCGCATTATATAATATTACACTCCTATGTAAAATCTACAGATAGAGATAAAATTAAAATGCTTATTATCTCCACTGTTCCACCCTTGGATGGGTGTGTGAAAGAAGGGAGATGGGGGTTGATATACTTACAGAAAAATGAAGACATTCAGGAGAGCCAAACTTTAGAGTATGGGGAGGGTAATACAAACTCATATATAAAATATAAACTAAATATAAATTACAAGATGATTCTTAGATTTTTTTGGGGTTTGGTCTATATTTGAAGCATGAAGTTATGATTTTTAAAACTATAAAGTGATAGACAAAGTTTATATGCATATAAAATATAGACATATACATATATATTTACACATGTGTATGTAGATATGCATACAACATATCTGTAAGTTATCAAGAAATAAATAAGCTTTCACCTCAGAGAAGCTGTTACTTGAAGCAATTTTTACACGCTGTTGCGCAAAGGGTAGAGCTAAGAGGAATGTAAATATAAGTTATGCTTGAAAACCTGCTATGGCTAAAACCCTGAATTCTTTTTAAGTGATGAAAGAAAAATGGGATTACAGTAGATATTTACAATCCAGTTTTTTAAAAGTAGTGTTAATGTCTGCCTGTTAAAGGAGGTCATTATTTGTAACCTAAATCTGTTGATGTTTTTGTTGGACATTGATTCATTAAAAGAAAATTCATAGGCAAGACATTCCTGCCAGTTGTCTGAAAAGCAAATTGAAATAAATTGGCAGGAGGGGTTTAGGCATGGATGAGAACTCTGCTTGCCTGCTTCCTTTCCAACATGGGAAAAATTTGCGACATTATTTCTAAACTGGAAATTTTGATCAGATTATACCCAGGCTTCTGAATTTTAAAAAAGTAACTATACAAGGAAAGTATTGGCAGGAATTTTAAACTATTACATATATTTGAATGAAGTATATAACTAGATCTATTAAATTCAAAACCACATTTTAAGAACGATATGAATGAACTCCCAGGTAGTTGTAATTGAGGTGGTGGGAACCATGCCGTAAAACAAATGAGTGAATGAGTGGGAAAAGTTTCATTTCAAAAAAATAAGTCTAAGAAGAACGTGGAGCAGACTTATTCCATGTTGCCCTCTGGGTTAGGTACCTCCTAATTGCCACTTCAGACCCCGTCTCTACCTTTCTAGACCCTGGGGCCTACAATTCCTGCAATTTCTATACTCTACAATTTCAAGACCAGGGTTGGCAAACTTTCTATAAAGGACCAGATAGCAAATATTTAGGCTTTGTAGGCCATATGGCTTCTGTTACAAATACTCACCTCTGCTGCTGTAGCACAAAATCAGTTATAGGCCAACCTTATATATTAAAAAAGGCTGTAAGCAAAAAAAAAAATCTGTGGGCCTGTTCTAGACTCCAGCCTTCAACTCCCTATAGGTACATGAGGCTGGGGGGTATGTGGTTTATAGACCACAAGCCTTGTGATATGAGGAGATCTTAGAAAATAGGATTCTTAGGGTACGGGGGGAAAATATCACAAATAGTACAAAGATAGAGCTCCCTTTCAAATCATAAGAAAACTATCAGACCTGTGAAAGGACTCAGTTGTCTGGAAAAACAGGGAATCATTCTGAGGAATTATTTTTTAAGGCCCCCAAAATAGAAGTTTATTTATGAAATAAGAAAAGAAAACATGGTAAGGGGCAGTATCATTGACAACCCTCCAATTCTAAGGCCAGAGACAACCCTGCTTAAGAATGAAGCTGGAGCAGGACAACAGAGAATCCCCCTACCACTGTTGTCATAAGGTTAGAAAGTACCAAATAACAAGCAGCACATATCTGTCCCTGAGAAAGAGCTAAGAAAATTGAGATACAAGCACAAAGGGAAGGCTGAGAGCTGAAGGTGGGACAAGAGCATTGAGGAAAAACCTCTGGCTACACAGCTCCCAAGATTAACGCGAGATAACTCTGAAGGGGACAGTAGCAGCAGCAAAAATCAAACCAGCTCAGAGACTGCATAAAGTGATCCAACCTCCCACACTACTGGTCTAACAGAAGAGGCATACCCATTCCCAGGCATAAATATTATGTGACTCAGTTCCTACTTATGCTACACACAATAACGGGCATTCAAAAAAAAAAAAAAATGAGACACAAGCAAGAAAAAAGAACCCACTGTCAAGAGACAAAGCAAGTAACAGAACCAGACTCAGAAATGACCCAATCATTGGAAATATCAAACAGGGAATTTTAAATACTATCATTTATAAATAATAACATTATTATAGTGGAAAACATAGTCAACAGGCCTGAACAGATATGGAATTTAACAAAAAAGATGTAAGCTATAAGAAATAGTCAAATAGAAATTCTAGAAATACCTTCCAAAAATGAAATAGAATTTTTGAGACTAAAGAATGAGTGAATGAATGAATGAATGAATGAAAAGAGAATTTAATATCAGCAGACCTACACCACAGGAAATTTAAAAAGAAAACAATCCACAGGTCTCTAGGCAAAAGGAATATGATACTGGACAGAAACATGGATCTATACAAATATGTGTAAATGAAGAATTCTAAGAGCAGTTAAAGTGCAGGTAAATATAAAAACCATTTTTCCTCACTTGCATTTGCTCCAGAAAATAATTGAATGTCTAAAGAAAAACTAGTAGTTATGCATTAGGGTTTATGGCATATATAAATGTATCATGGATGACATCATTTACATCATTGGCAGTATGCTGTTTTAAGAATTGCACTCTAAATAAAGCAGCATAATATTTGGAGTATACTGTTATTAACTAATGATGTACATTGAAAGCCCAGGGGCAACCACTACATTTTTTAAAAGAGGTATATATAATGTAATCATGGAGATAAAATAGAATTGTGTAAATTAATCAAAAGTAAGCCATGAAAAAGAGACAAGAACAGATGGAACAAATGGAAAACAAATAGCAAGATGGTGGATTTTAATTAAACTGTATCAGTATTTAGTCTTTTAAAAAATGGCTTAAATACACCAATTAAAAGACAGAGACTGTCAGATTGGATAATGTCTTAGTCTGTTCAGGCTGCTATAACAAAATACCGTAGACCAGGTGGCTTATATAAAACAGAAATTTATTTCTCACCGTTCTGGAGACTGGGAGTTCAAGATCAAGGCACTGGCAGATTTAGTGTCTGGTGGAGAGCCCGCTTCCTGGTTCCTAGATAGTTGTCTTCTCACTATGTCCTCACATGGCGGAAGGGGTGAGTGAGCTCTCGGGGGTCTCTTTTATGAGGTCACTAATCTTATTCATGAGGGCTCTGCCCTCATGACCTAATCACCTAAGGCCCTGCCTCCTAATACTGTCACATTGAGGGTTAGGATTTCAACATATGAATTAGAGGGTGGGAGGTGGCACATTCAATTTATAGTAGATAAAAAGCAAGACCCAACTTTATTCTGTCTAGATGAAAACATTTAAATATAAAGAGATATGTAGATTAAAAGCAAAAGAATGCAAAAGTGTATGCTGTGCCAACACTAATCAAAAGAAAGCTGGAGTGACTAGATTAATATCAGACAAAATAGACTTCAGATCAAGGAATACTACCAGGAACAAAAGAAGGACATTACATCATGATAAAGGATGCAATTAAATAATAAGACATAGCATTCCTAAATGTGTATGCATTTAACAACAAAACCTCAAATTACATGAAGCAAAAACTGATAGAATTGAAAGGAGAAATAGACAAATCCACAATTAGTTTCAGAGACTTCAATGCTTCTCTCTCAAAAGTCAATAGAAAAGTAGACAAACTGTAAAGATACAGAAGATTTGAAAAACACTATCACCTAACTTCATCTAATTAACATTTATAGAATGCTTAGCAATAACATTAGCAGAGTACACATTTGTTTCAAGTACTCATGGAACATTCACCATATTCTGATACATAAATCAAATATTAACAATTTTAAAAGAATTTAAATCATATAACGTGTTATCCATAACAGAAGTCAACTAGAAATCAGTAAAGACATTTGCAAAATATCCTAACATCTAGAAATTAGATAATACACTGTTTTAAACAATTCATGAGGCAAAGAAGTCACAAGGGAAGTCACAAAATACTTTGAATTGAATAAAAATCAAAACATCACATCAAATGTTGTGGGATGTTGCTTAAGTAGTGCTTAGAGAAAAATCTAGACATGAAATGCTTACATTAGGAAAGAGGGAAGGTCTTAAATCTATTATCTAGGTTTCTACCTTAAGAAATTATGAAAAGAAGAGCAAATTAACCCTACGGAAAAAGGGGAGAAAATTACGTTTAATCAGAAGCATAAAAACAATAGAATGAAATTAAAAACTGGGTGTTTTTTTGACAGATCAATAAAATGATAAAACTCAAGCCAGGCTGATCAGGAAAAAAAGAGAGAAGACACAAATAACCAACACCTGGAATGAGTAAGGGACATCACTGTAGAACCTATAGATATTAAAAGGATAATAACAGGCTATCAGTCCTTAAATTTGACAGCTTAAAAGAAATGAACAAATCCCTTACAAGACACAAACTACCAAAGCACACTGAAGAAGAAACAGATAATGTGATTAGTCTGACATCTATTAAAGAAATTAAATTTGTACTTAAGAAGTTTCTAAATAATAACACTCCACGCCTAGATGTTCTCACTTATAAATTCTATCATACATTTAAGGAAAAAATTACAATTCTACAAAACTTTTCAAAGAAATAGAAGTTAAAAGAACACTCTTGTTTTATGAGGCCAGTATTACCCTGATATCAAAACCACTTAGAGTACAAGAAAAGAAAACTATAGAATAGCCTTCATGAATATACACACACACACACACACACACACACACACACACACACATTTTTTTTTAGGTGACAGGATCAAGTGAGATTTGCCCCAAGAATGCAAGCCTAATTCAACATTTCAAAATGAATCAAAAGGCAAAGCTATGTTGATGAAAAACCAATCATTGGTTGCCAGGGGCTAGGCTGGGGCTTGGGGTAGAAACTGACTACAAAGGGGCCTGAAATAACTTTTAGTAGGGGTGAAACTTTACATATCTTGATGGTTATGGCAGTTACATGAGTTTATACATTTGTCAAAACTCATAGATTTATACACTAAAAAAGGTGAATATTGTATGTAAATTATACCTCAGTGAATCTAACCTCAAAAAAAAAATTGTCACCCTACATTCAAGCAAAATAAGAACAAATTTATTTATTTCCTCAAATATTTCTTGAATGTTTGCTATGTAAGTGACACTGTTTGAGGGCTACTATCTAGATATACCTTTTTCTTTTCATTTTCTTTTAAGTATAATGTGAGTTGTGTGTGACATATTGATTTTTTTCCAGTAAATATTTTCATTGACATAAAATACTACCTTAATGGCCCAATTAAAGTATTATTTAAGAAAGCTTTTTCTACTTTTTTTAAAATTCTGAATTCCCTTTCTTTTCATGATAAATCTGTAAGCAAGTAGGTGAAATCATGAACATAAAACAATTTTGTTTCAAAAACTATTTCAGAAATTCACAGTGAAGTAAATGATGTTTTTGTTCTTGTTCTATTACTTGGTAAGGACAATTGTTAGTCTAACCATCATTTTAAAATTAGGGTAAATAAAACTTTTTCTATACAATGCTTTTGACAGCATGCTGTTGTATGGAATGAGAAGGAGGAGTGAAGGAGTGTCAGAAATGATGCTGGGACTTTGAATTGCTTTTTTTTTTTCATGAAGTACATTGATAAATCACTTATCTCATATAATAACCCACAATCAATATGCTATAAAACTCATTACCATGAATTAGAGAGAAGTGAGAAATGTTAGCTTATCCTTTAAGTGTTAAGGCTATAATACTTAGCATCATTTTAATGAGTTGCCTATGATTTATTCACCATCGAGTATTAATTGAAAAAAAGACATCTCAGATAATACTGCTCAATGAAATAGATAAAGGAGCATTTTTGGAAATAAAACAATACTTTGTATAGAATTTCCTTCTAGACACATATTTGATGTAACAAATCATTGTACGAATTTAGAGTTAAAGTGTATTTCTAAGAGAATATATGTGTTCTCATGCATGAAGCCCTCTATGCCATATGCTTTGGTTGGTGCAGGCTGAAATCTGCTCAAAGGGTGGTAAATACATTTAATATTGACTAGTGTGAACTGGGCCATTTCACTATTTCAGAGTAAGCAACTGATTTCGCTGTCCTGTTTATAATATTACTGCTTGCATGAATGGGAAGAAAAACTCTCTCCCCAAACTTTCACTTATTTTTATTTCTTATTATAAAATATTTTAGAAATTATAATTAAACACCAAATAAAAGGACAGCATTTGTTCACAGCCTTGTCACATCCACAATCAAATTTTAAGTTTTCTATTATCCTTTTGAAGCCTTGACAATCTGTCTATAAAATTTTTGACATAGTAGTAAACATAGTGACAAAACTGTTTATTCATTCATTCACCAAATATTTGTTAAGTGCCAACATTATTTTAGGAGCTTCAGATATAGCAGACCAAAAAAAAATCTCTGCTTTCTTGAAGATTAAATTCCAGGGGATTGAAGACAGATGATAAAAAAAAAAGTACATTATATTACTGTTAGAAAGTGATAAATACTTTGGTTAAAAAATAGAGAAGATATGGGGGGTGTCGGTAGTGCCAGGGTAGGGGGAGGTGCATTGCCATGATAAATACTAGTATAAACTGAGTAGGTCTCCTTGAAAAGGCGACACTGGAACGAAGACTTAAAGGAGGTGAAGTGGTTAGCCTTGTGGATGTCCAGACAGGGGCCAGAGCCAGGCTGAGGCCCTAGTGGGAGCGGGAATGGAGGCCAGCATGGCTGGAGTGCAGGGACCAATGTGGAGAATGGTAGGGGATGAAGAGAGACAGCTGGTAGGGGAGGGGTCGGGGAGGACTTTGTGAGCCACTGCAAGGCCTTTAGCGTTTGGGTTGTATAGTTATCTTGTATTCTTGTTGCTTATTTTTTCCCCACTTACCATCATATCAGAGACATTTTCCATATCATTTCATCCTCTTCTACATCAGGTATATGGCACAATAGAAAGTAATTCCCCCAGTGATGTTAGCCTGACCAGTGGAGCATAAACAACCTCCTATGAAAAAGAAAACAGGGAAAGATACAAGTCAGTTAAATTTTACCTTTGGAATCTCTCATTTTTCTCACGATTTATTTCCGTTTTTTTTCTTTCTCATCCCCATTACCACATATAGGTGCCTAGAGGGAAAAAAACCTGTTCTAATATTTGTATACCTTAAAGTATTAGAGACTTGATACATATATATATATATATTTTTTTTTTTTTTGCTGACACTTCTTTATTTTGGATGTGGAGAAAACAATGTTTAACACAAAAGGAAACTGCAAAGAAAGAATTTCAGGCATTGGAACCTTCTCCCATCATGTGTAAGGAAGACTTGTTTCAGGGGTGGCTAGGATATCGACTCAATAGTGGTTGATATAACAGATGAGTCCTTAATAAGCCAATGTGTTTGCCCTCCTGTGAATGCATGTGGCTAGAAATGGACTTTGGTCCAAAGATGACTATTTAAAACCATGTAGTTCTGAGGCACATATATCTTTAAGAAAGTCTGCCTTCTTCCCAGGAGATAGTGTTAGAATTGACCTGTCTTCACATCTCTATGCTAGCTATTCTACGAGCCTTACTCATTTTTCCAAAACTCTTGTCAGTGTCCGTTGTACATGCAATAAATAGAGACCAGGGCCTGCTCATTTCTATGAGACACTGTCACGCACTCACATTATTATTTCTTTTTTGATGCAACTGGCTAAAATGTGTTCTTAAAATGTGGCAATTAAACAACAGATTCAAATTTCCGTTTTTGCTTTCAAGTGACTAGCTAATTAGATGATTTATATTTAAATGCTATCCAACCTATGCAACTGTTCATTATATTTATTTCCAGTGTAAATATAAACTTTAAAACAACAAAACTTAGAATAAGTATTGGTTACCTAAAAATGAATGCACTCGTTTCATTCCTTGTTATTTTGCCAATTTCACATTAGATTTGTTTCTATGTAGAAGCACATTGGTCAATCGAATTAATTCTCCCACATCTTCATCATTTATTCCTTACAGGAATAGTTATTCCTAAGACTTAAAATGAAATATTTCAGATGTTGTTTTGCTTGATTGCCATGTTATATTTAGGTAAGCATTTGCCTTTTAGTGCTCTCAAAGCTGTCTAATGTGATATACTATGAGTTTAATTTCTCTAAGTCCATACTTTATTTCATTGACATAAATGCATGGATTTCAGTAAACTTCAACTCCTATTTATAGGAGGCAGAATTAGTTTCAGTTACATGGAGTAGGTGTCCTCCTTTTTCCTCATTTTTGCTTCTAAACCATTTCTCCTTCAGCACTGCCTGCTTCTTTGAAGTGCATTTTATCAGTTTTTTTTTTTTAATTATCAGTTTTTCTTTTTCCTTTTTACTGTCATCTACCAATGCCAGGAAACTGTCCTCCCCACGTGGATCTTATAGTTACTGGTTACTTTAATACGTGGGTCACTGTACTCTTCTTCATTCTAGTGATTTATTGTCTACAACAATGACCCCCATTCCTGGCATCCCAGTTCATTGGCACTTCCCCTGCAAAAGATCTTTTTCTCCTTATCTGCGCTGCCTTGAAAAATTTCAGTGTCAGCCATCTCCCTCTCTGACCTCCAGTCTTTTCAGTTCTGTGACTCTGTACCACCTTAGGACCCCCAGTCCATTCACTCCGCTGTTTTTCACCCTCAGTCACCTCCATGTCCCCACTTAAGATTCTGGGTCTATCAAAGTCAACACAACCTTCCCCTCAACACCTTTGCCTCTCTATAAATCCCTCAATTCCCTTATTCTTTACCTATATCCATGAATCTTAATGGCCACTCATATACTGCCAGGTAATAATATTATACCTCTCGAATAAACTGCCTGCCTTAGTCTGTGAAATGAATACTTCAGACCTATTCCTTTCTTCTTTGAGTTTCTAACACATGTCCCTATACCCATCTTGGCCAATTACTGTCTCATATTTAGAGAGAAAATTGATGCTATCAGATTAGAACTACTCCCCTTTCCTACAACCAAATTCACCAACCACCCTACATCTACATCCACATTGCCATTAAAATAGAAAAAAATATCTCTCTTCCTTTCTAAAGTTAACCCTCCATTAGTGTTCTGGATAACCTCCATTCGGTTCTGTGGGATAGTACCATGAAGTCATTAACGGTGAAGATAAGTTACTTGTGTGCCTTACTTTTTTCATCTATAACCTGGGGAATAATAAGAGTACCTCACTCAGTGTGAATGAGGAGTAATTAGTAAGTACAGACTCACCAGATCAGAGCTTGGCATAGCAAGTGCTTTACAGAGTTTAACCATTTTTATTTTTTCTCAGTTTTTATTCCTGGAATTTCCCCCATTATCTCCTGTATCAATTTCTCACTCTCACCTAGATCACCCCCATCAGTACACAAAGATGACTTAAAACTTTCTCTAGACACCAGGAAGGTCTACCTCCGACTATGCCCTGTGTTCACTGTATATATTCACTGTCTATACTCAGTGAATCTACTTCCTCATTTTCAGTTCTTTCTTCAACTCTCTTTAATCAAGTTTTCAAACCCACCGCTGAAATAAATCTAATAAAGGTCATCACAGCTGCAGTTGACATGGTTGGCTTCTCCTTTTATCTTCAAACTCTTAATTTTATAGGATTTTCTTCCACTACACTCAGTAGTACTTACTACAAATTTACTCACTTCTTCTAATATACTTTTAGTATTTATTTCCAGTTGGGAAACATTCTCCATGGGTCTCTTGCTATTTTCTGCACATCCTGCAATCAGAGGCACTGTCTGTCTTTGGTCCATACCATCTTTTCAAGGCTTTTTGTGTACCAGATAGCCTTGGAGGATATAGATGGTGTCCCTCCCCAGTACAAAGGGTAGGTTTGTTTACTGCCCAGTGTAATAAAATAATGTCTCCCTCGGAGCAAAAGTGGAAAAAGCTAACTATCTATTAGAAAGATTGAAGTTTCCTAAGTTCACAGTTCTTTAGGGCACAAACCCACTGCATGTACAGCATCTACCAGACTCCTCTGTGTCACCCACCATGGAAACTGGGATATAAGCATGATGTAACATGCTGATGCTCATTTTACCTGTTATGCTATGAGTAATAAAATTCTTTGCCTCTGATCTAGGAACCTGTCTTCTGCTAAGATTCATGAAACTTTAGCAAGCTAATTTGTTAGCTTGAAAGAAGGGCAAAATCTCAGACCTTTCACAATTCTTGCCACTTCTCAGTCGCCAGTTCTTCCTCTTAGAATGTTTTAAGCTTAGCCCTTGTCATTTTCTTTTCTCTATCAGCATGTTCTTCCTTGGCAAGCTTATGCAATATCCTGGTAACTCCCAAATGTGTAATTGTAGCCCTGGTCTCCCCACTGAGCTGCAGATTCTTAGATTCAATTTACCTTAAACTTTGACTTAGCTATCTAATAACTATTTCAAATTTAGTATAGTAAAAATAAAGTAATTAATATTCACCACTCCCTGTTCTGCCCCAAATTTATTCATCCTCAAATATTTCACCTACCTGTAAATAGCACTAGTATCTACCCAGTTGTTTAGTTTAAAAACCTAGGTCCTGTCATATTTAGCTTTAAAATATATCATAAATTCTATCACTTCTTATCACCCCACACCATCACCCTGATTTGAATCTCTTAAAGCTTACATCTGCATTATAGCAGTAGATTCCTAATGATTTCCTTACCCCTTAATAATTACCTATTTGTCAACCAAAGTGTTGTTTTAATCATAATCAGAGTCCCTGCTTAAAAATCTTAATTTTTTATTCTCAGAATAAAATCCAAATTTCTTACCATGAATCATACATAATCTCAAAATCCAGAGGCAAACATGTTTAATAATTGTTTCCTTCTAATCCTTTTAACAATTATGTTTCCTTCTAATCTTGTTTGAATTCCCTTATGCCATTAAAATGCTTTGTGATTCATATTTTTAATGGCAGCATGATATTCCATCATATGAATGGATCATAACTTATGTAACTAATATCCTAGTGTTGGACATAATGATTTTCCTGAAGTCAAAGAATAGGATCTCAGTTTCACTTATTGATAGAAGTCTCCTGGCAACTATGAGAGAATACATTTTCTAGCAGAGTTAGGAAAGGAAGGTATGGTTTAAGAATGAACCACACCTAGATAATTAGTTCCCAACTAAGGACTCTGTAGATAAAATAAATTTAGCCTATTTTATGCATCGTAAGTAAATGCATAGAGTTAAGTAGTTTTATTGCATTTAAACTAACTGGTCTGAAAATAAATTTTGGAAGAGTTAGTTTAAAAAAGAGGTAAAGTGGTAAGAGGGGGCTGGATGGATCCATTTCTGAGACATAACCAATGTAAGACGTAAAGATCTTTTGGATTAGTGTCTAAAACAGCAGAGCCGGCTATTACGCTCAAATTGAATCATGTCAAAATTGGGGTGATTTGGAGGGAGAGGATCTACCAAATATCTATGCTGCAGGTAGTCTTCAAAATGAAGATGGATGATTCAATAATATTTACAAGGAATAAATAGTTACATTAGGATCATATGTATCCAGAATTTAGGTAATCAGTTTCAACAAGCAGTGATACTGTATTTTATCTAGGACAGAGATTTATTACCTTTTGGCAACATGGATTCCTTTCTTGATTTCTGATTTAAAATTTTTAAAAATCTCTCCAGGAAATGCATATACGTATATAAGTATAAAGTTTTGTGTATACATTTGGGCAATTGCGAGATGCTCTGAAAAACATTGTTTCATTCTAGGTTAAGAATCACCAAGATGAGAATTAATAAAAAGTATTCGGAAGAATTCTCACTGACAGTATCAAGAAATGTAGCCTATTAACAAAGGAAGAGTTTAAAAAAAAAAGTTATAAAATAATCACAAGATCTCAAAATACATGGGAATTTACTGCAGTGGCACATGGCTCTATATATCTCATGTGAGAAATCCATAATTGTTTAATTGGATCTAAACAGAGTGTTATGAAAGATGTTCACAGCACATTCTCTGAGTTATAAAGAATAGCTAAATCATCTTTGGAGTTTCTAAGAAGGCACTTAATTTAATAAGGGTTTCATCAAAAAAGACTTAGTATTAGAAATTTAAAAGGTGATATGTCCAGCAATTCCGCTTAAGAGACCATCTCATTCCCCAATGATGCCAAAGAAGCAAGTTGCTATTATAACAGTATCAGTCTTCTAACAGTCTTCCTCACATACTTGAAACTTTTCTTAGTTATAAGATCACTTCAGTTAAGAGGAGCATTCAGGGCATCACCTTTGAAAAACAATTTTTTTTTCTTCAAGTATAGTTGATTACAAATATTAGTTTCAGGCATATGACATAGTGATTCAATATTTTTATAGATTATACTTCATTTAAAGTTATTGTAAAATATTGGCTATATTTCCTGTGCTGTACAATTTATCCATGTAATTTATTTATTTAAACATATCAGTTTGTACCTCTTACTCCTCTATCCATAGTGGTAACAATTAGTTTGTTCTCTATATCTGTGGGTCTGTTTCTGTTTTGTTATATTCTGTCATTTGCTTTATTTTTTAGATTCCACACATATGTGATAACATAGAGTGGTTGTCTTTATTTGTCTGACTTATTTCACTAAGTGTAATACACTCCAGGTCCGTCCATGTTGCTGTAAATGGCAAAAGTTCATTCTTTTTTATGGCCTAGTAATATTCCATTGTAGATAGAGATAGAGACAGAGATAGAGATATAGATATAGAAGTGAGCACAGGACATGTCTTCCCTGGGGTGTGCTGGCATCTATTACCTTGGTGGGAGTTAGGGCTGGAAATGGAAGGGCTAGAGCCAAAGCCAGGTGTGAGCCTGGGCCTCTTCTGTGCTCAGTGGCCATCACTGCCTTATTGGCCATGGGGTTGGGGCCCAAGGTGCTAAAGCAGAAGTGCAAAGAGTCAGGTGTGAGCTGGTTTCCTTCTCTCGAAGTGTGCTCTCTCCCTCCAGCAGTGGCTCCTCTGCACTACTGGAGAACAGCACCAGAGCAAAAAGGGCTGGAGCAGGTCCCTGGCATGGGCTGGGGCACACTGGGATGGTCCTGACAAGTCAGTTACTGCCCCAGGCAGCTTGTAATCTGCTACCTCTGTACCTGCAATGGCAATGGCTGTTCAGATGCAGTGCCAGGTTTGAGCCGGCTCAGTTCCTTTAAGTGGGCACACTCCCCTCGGCAGATGCAGCCTTCACCCTAGTGAAGAGCTCACCGGAGTAAGAGGGGCTGGTGCAAGTGCCTAGTGTGGGCTGAGGTACATGCTGGGATGGTCACAGGAAACTGGCCAAAGCCCCAGGCTGTTTTCAGTCTTTTTCATCCACCTTGTTTCCAGGAGTAAGCAGGGGTCTGCGTGTGCTCTTCAGGAGTGGAGTTTCAGTTTCTTTAGCCCTCTGGTAAGTTCCAGTGGTTTTCAAACCAGCTAAGGGAACTCATCTTCCTGGTGTCCGACCCCAAGGCTGAGTTGCCCAATATCTGGCTCAAACCCCTTACTTCCCAGGGAGGATCCCCAAGCCCTTGATATCCCCCTCCACTCTGTGTCCCCTGCTGGAGTTGTGGGTCCTGACCCAATTGCTTCCCCTCCCTGTCTGTCCAAAACCACGTGGATCTTTCTAGGCTTGGTTGTAGAAGAGCCTTACTGTCAGTTTTCAGCAAGAGTTGCTCCACAGGTAGATGTATTTTTGATGTGTTTGTGAGGGAGATGAGCTCAGCGTTCTCCTATCCTGCCATCTTGATCTCCCTCTCCAGAACTCCATATCATTCTTTTTTTTTGCCACATAGCTCAGCTTGTGGGATCTTAGCTCCCCAACCAGGGATTGAACCCGGGCCCTCGGCAGTGAAAGTGCCGAGTCTGAACCACTGGACCGCCAGGGAGTTCCCCGTATCATTCTTTTTAAATGTATCCAAGGAATATATTATGTTTTCATGATTGTTTGTTGTTTGGTCCCACCAGTGAAGCTTCTGCAAGAGTCCAGTGTTTGTTTGTTTGTTTGTTTTTGCCTTCTCCAGCAGGGAAGGCAGCCGGTGGGCCTGGGTGTCCGTGCTCAGAAAACTAGGTGGGCGTCACCTGGCCTTGAATGTGCGTGGTGTTCTGCTGGGGATCACTTTCTTATAGTTAAGAAACCTTTACAGTTTTGCCAAAATTGATTGTAATAGATTGTAACAGATTGACATAATTTAAATGAACAAGAGAATTCATCATTTAAAGAAATCCTATGGTGAAAGATTTATTTAATGTGAATTTCTTTAAAACTCATTGACTTTACCACTTCACTCACATTAGGATGGCTATAAGACAGACAACAAACAAGTTTTGGTGAGGATATGGAGAAATTGGAACTCTTGGGAGTACAGAATGGTACAGCTACTTTGGAAAATGGTTTTGCAGTTTCTTTTAAAAAGTTAAACATAGTTACCCTATGACCCAGTATTTCCACTCCTAGGTATATGTCCAAGAGAGCTGAAAACATATGTCCACATAAGAACATGTATGTGATTGTTCATGGAAGTCAAAACATGTTCATAATGGCCCAAAAGTGGAAGCAACCCAAATGTCCATCAACTGATGGATGTGTAATCAAATCATGTATGCTATATGTACACAGTAGAATATCATTCAGCCATAAAAAGATTGAAGTATTGATTCATGCTACAAGGATAAATTTTGAAAACATCATACTAAGTGAAAGAAGCCATACACGAAAGGACAAATATTATATGATTCCATTTATATGATATATCCAGAATAGGCAAAAGTATAGAGACAGAAAGTAGGTTGGTGGTTCCCAGGGCCCGGAAGGAGGGAGGAATGGGGAGTAAGTGCTAAAGGGTATAGAGTTTCTTCAGGAGTGGTGAAAACGTTCTGGAATTAAGGGTGAGAGTTGCACGCTTTGTGGATAGACTAAAAATTGCTGAACTTTACATTTTAAAGGGGTGAATATTATACATGTGAATTACATCTCAATAAAAAAGTCATCCTCTTTATAAATTTGGTTATTTTACGCATCAGCTCTTGAAGTGAGCCACACCCTGGATTTGATTTTCCCGGTGTGTGACACTTCTGTAACTGGGCCCAGAGGCTTCCAAATAAAGGGGTGGCTCTAATTAAGCAAAGTTATAAAATAAAAGGGACAGTGATTTTTAAGGACTAGATATATCAACAAAATGGTGGTTAATAAATTGTCAGATTAAATATCTGAGATGAGTAAAGACCCAATTATATCAGTGTCTCCTAGTCTCTCTCTTCCCCCCTCCTTCTCTTTCCTCCCTCTCCCCCCACCAATTACAGACTCCTGAAGGATATTTCTGTTGTAAAGTAAACATCTCTGTCAAGTTGCAAGAGGGCACTGAGCACTTTCTTTGGTACTCTATTTCCTTACTGATTTATACAGTTCAAATTAAGTATTTGATCTTTCAGCTACAAAGCAGATGCAACCCAGCCTGGGGATGCTGAAAATTGTTAATTAGGAAAATGAAAGGGGGAAGGAGAAGAAATTTAGCAAATACACTTAAGCTTTACATGAAGGAAAGTAATAAACCTCTACATAAACATCTGTGGTTTATGAGAGCACCATATACTTTATTATTAAGCAAAAATCATGAGGCAGCAGAGAATACACTAATGATGGTATATATTTGCCAGAACTAGATAAATTGCCTGAGAGTATAAAGGTTACATTTGTTAATAATAGCATCATAAGTTTATTTTATTATTTTCCCTCAGGGAAGGATTTTTCAGTATTCTACTGAATATGAAGGATTCCCTTTCTTCATTCACGGTTTCAAAGATCTTGTATGTTTTTATCTAATGGAGAAATAACACTCTTCAACAGTATAAACTATTCTGTAAACTCTGAGGCTTTTTCCTGCTGGGCCTTAGCATCTGAACCATATGTAATTTGTAGCCCTGTCATTAAACTACTGAGATTTCCTCTCAATTCTCAGCTGACATGAGTAGACACAGAATCACAGAGTTCTGGGTAATTATTACATTGAGATTTTGCTTCTTTCATAGAATATTTTGTTATTATGATGAAATGCTTAGTCAATGCCCAACCTATTTATTTTGAGTTTGACCAGGAGGCATTTCCTTTTAGAAGAAAAATAGTCTCTTGAATCTTTGCATCCATAAAATTTTGATGGTTGCTTATAAAATGGCCAACATGATTCAGCAAGTTATGTAACAATGTTTAGTTTTCAGTTGTCTATATGGAATTGTAACAATGATTGACATGCTCAAGGCACTGAAATCACAACATAGAACTAATTTCAAGCAGTAGGAAGAATTTATTTCAGAATGATGTGTTTCTTAGTATGGAGGATTATTGGAATAAAGAGGATCTCTGGAGGGGATCAGTAAAATATCAGTATTTCATGTTAGTTCACACTAGTCATGTACAAGGAGAGAGTAGAATTGAGTTTACCAAATGATTAGGCTTGGCTCTAGAAAAGGATAGGGATTTCGTATCATAGAAATTAGATATCATGGTAATAACAGATACAAGAACATTTAAAGTAGGTGATCAGGGGACTTCCCTGATGGTGCAGTGGTTAAGAATCCGCCTGCCAATGCAGGGAACACAGGTAAGAGCCCTGGTCTGGGAAGATCCCACGTGCCGTGGAGCAACTAAGCCCGTGTGCCACAACTACTGAGCTTGTGCTCTAGAGCCTGCGAGCCAAAACTACTGAGCCTGCGTGCCACAACTACTGAAGTCCACGTGCCTAGAGTGCGTGCTCCACAACAAAGAGAAGCCACCGCAATGGGAAGCCCATGAACCGCAACGAGGAGTAGCCCCCGCTTACCACAACTAGAGAAAGCCCGCGCGCAGCAATAAAGACTCAACACAGCCAAAAATAAATAAACTTAAAAATAAATAAAGTAGGTGATCAATGTATAGGTGGCGTATGGAGGCAACAGAAATATCTATCACGTGAATATAGAGAATACAATAGTGCTTTATCCAATTTCTGAAACTCTTTCCACCCTGATTGTTTTAGTCATTTCTTTTCAGTCTCCATGTCTCTTGTATGGCTCCTTTCCGTTATCAGCATAACCACCTTAGGCTAGTTCTACCAGCCCAGTCTTACTCTTCATGATAAGAATGTGACCACAAATCCTTCTGATGCTGGCGGAGAAGATCAGACACTACCAGGTATCAGTTCATGAAGCTGATGTAATAACTTATGAAAAATGATGACAGAGTAATATTTGTGTCCAATATTTTGTGAGCTAGTCACAGTTCTTTGAGCACCTAGGAAATAAGAGGGTATATTAATTCAAGATATTGATGATGTTATTATTTATATCATCATCACTAAATATTAGGTGACTTCTCAATACTTTGTGAAGTTTTATCTTTTTAGGTATGACTGGTTCTATTATCTTTTGACTTGTGATTTTAATTTCACATCAAATGTGTGATCCTTTGAAAATAAGGAAGAATAAGCGAACTGTATTCAAGAAAAATATCCCTAAAATAGAACACTATATTGTAGTATGGGAGATTTGAAGAAAAAATTTCTTAACATTTTCTTCCATATTAAGATATTTAAATCTAGCCCAATTACAAGTTTTGTTTTGGTTTCTTTAATATTTTCTATTTAGTTCTCCTGTTCTTATTTGCTAATTTGCTTTAAGCCTTAAAGATATATGAGTTTGTTTGTATTTTTAAGTAGATCTCAGGTGCAGAGTTGAGTTTCTTAGTCCTCAGATCTTTGCACATTGTCGTCATTCATTTCAGTCAATTCAAGGCTTCAAACTTGTCTACTGTATTTTTTTTCCTTCTTCCCAATACTCTTTCCCATTTCCCTCATGCTCATGGGCATCATCCTATTTGTGATACAGGTCTTAAATATGCACATATCCCTGTAGTATTGTTTTGTGGGAGGGTATTTTTAAATTTATATATAGGATATTTTGCTGTTAAGCTTCTCTGTGTTCAACACATTTGAAATCTCACCACTCTGTGGTATGTACATTCACTTTCTTTTATTTATTTTTTCATTGTAGATGGTTTTTCTATTTTCTGCATGGTTTATATTTTACACATCCTTGGTTAGCAACAACCAAGGTTGTTTCTAGCTTCCTGCCATCACTAACAGTGCTGCAGTGAACATTGTTATACATGTTTCCTTAGGAAGCTGTGTGAGAACTTCTCTGGTTATATATATCTAGGATTGGGACCCATGGATTATAAGGCAAATGGATAATTTATCCCAGTATATATAATACCAATTTTCTTTCAGAAATAGCTATACCAATTTATAGTATTCTTAACAGCAGTATATGAGAGTTTCTCTTTTTTCTCATCTTCGTCAACATTCATTATTAAATGCTTTTCTTATTTTTGCCTTTCTGACTGATGTAAAGTGATATCTCATTATTGTCTAATTTTGCCTTTATCTGATTAATAGTAGCATTGAACATTCACTCATGTATGTTCTTGTTAGCCATTGCATCTTCTTTCTATAAATTGCTTATTCATCTATTTTGCTCATTTTTTCTATTGAGATTCCTGTCTTTTTCTTGTCAATTTATAAATATTTTTCTTAGTATGTCATCTGTCTGTTGACTTTGTCTATGTTGTTTTTCATTAGATAGAAATGTTTATTTTTTTATTTTTATTTTTTACTTATTTAAGAAATGTTTAATTTTAATGTAGTAAAATCCACTTTTAATTTTTATTTATTTATTTATTGCCTAATAGTTTGTATGTTTGGGGTTTTATTTAAGAAGTTTTTTTCTATGCCTAGATCACAAAAAAGTTGTTCTACATTTTAAAAAATCTTTTAAATTTTAACACATACATTTTAAATCTCTCTGCCATCTATGCTATGGTAACGTGACAGTTTAGCTTTACTTTTCTTCATATAGTGAACCTGTTTTCCGAATACCATTTATAAACAATCCTTTTCCCCATTGCTTTGTAGTGCTATATTTTCCTTCCATTTTCTATTCCCGTCCATTTGTTTGCTTTTCTGTTCCAGTGTTAATACAGTATCAAATTTTTTATCACTATAGTTTTGGTCCTGTCTTCATATCTGTTAGAGAAAGTCCCTCCCCTCCCACCCTTTTATGCACCCTTTATTTTGTCTTTCAAATCTGACTTAGCTATTTATGTACCTTTATTCTTCTATATAAATTTTAATATGAGTTTTCCAAGTTCCTCTTCAAAGATCTACTTGTAAATATGTCTCTTAAGGATCATATATGGCAGCATATTGCTACATTTTGATGGTTATTTAAAATCAGGAAGCTATTTCCTTAAACCTTTGGAAAATGTTATTCTACTCTTTTCTACACTCAAGTGTACTTTTATAAAGTCTGACTTTTTGCTCTCTATGGTGGTCCACTCTTCTCTCTAGAAACTTCCAAATTTTTTCTCTTTGTCTTTAATATCCATGCATTTTACCATAATGTTTCTAGGCTTGGCTTTCTTATTCTCCATGCTTTATCACTCTGAAGCCCTTTCAATCTGAAGTTTTCCATCCTCTTTCAGTTAGGGAAATTCTTGGACATCATTTCTTGAACTAGTTCCTCTTCTGTGCCTACATACATATTTCCTCTCCAAATGGGACTTCGTTTTTTCTTTTTTTTTTTTAAAGAGATTCATAGACTTAAGCCATTTTATTTTATTTATTTTTTTAATTTATTTTTGGCTGTGTTAGGTCTTAGTTTCTGTGCAAGGGCTCTCTCCAGTTGCGGCGAGCAGGGGCCACTCTTCGTCGCGGTACGCAGGCCTCTCACTGTCGCGGCCTCTCTTGTTGCGGAGCACAGGCTCCAGACGCGCAGGCTCAGTAATGTGGCTCACGGGCCTAGCCACTCCGCAGCATGTGGGATCTTCCCGGACCAGGGCACGAACCCGTGTCCCCTGCATTGGCAGGCGGATCCCTAACCACTGTGCCACCAGGGAAGCCCAGGACTTCTTTTTATATATATATATTGATATTTCTATTGCTGATTCCATATCTCTTGACCTGTTTACCCTTTCTCTTTCTTCTTTCCAATTGCTTTTTGGGAAAATATTGTAGGCTAGTTTCCAGTACCCTATTTAATTCTTTTCCTGGATCCTTTTAGTTATTTATCCATTGCATTCATAATTTATTTAAACTCACATATTTTTCACACCAAGTATGCCTGCCTGGTTCTTGTTTAGAAGTGCTTGTTCTAACCCTTGAGTTGAAGAACACAGAATGCCAGGAAATTGCTCTCATGTGTGGTGACTAATTTAAATTTAAGACTTCTGGGTTTATCAGCACATTTTAAATCATAATCTGTAATCCCAAAGATGCACAACACTTCTGTGTCTCTTGTTTGCTCTGATACAATGAGAAATGAATGAGGTGGAATCGACTTTAAAGGCTAAATGTGTCTCGGGATTTGTCAGGACCAGCCTCAGGGGAGATGTAGTATGCCTTATCGAGACCAAAGAAGACTGAAACTCAGCATTTCCAAGAATTGCACAAATATATTTTTTAAATGAGTAGATTAATAAAATATGTTTAACAAATAAAAAAAAGAAGTGCTTGTTCTGCTTCATATTACAACTTATTCTCTCTTAATTTGTTGAAAATTAGTTTCATTAGTTTTATTTTGAGTAACAAATAAGATAGTAAGTAAATAAATGATACAAACTGCTTCACCCAGTATTTGCAGTTGGGTTTGTTGTCTTTGTTTTGTAGCGGTTATTAACACTCCTCGGATGTCTAGTTATTTTTGCCTTTGAGTTTGTTTCCCTCTGGCTGGTTTTGTCAACGGGAAGGCCCAGGTTCTAGCTTGTGCTGCTCCTGAGGGCTGAAGGTGGGTGGCGGGATGATGATCTGGGGCAGAGAGCCCACCACGCTACACACTGGGCTTGGCCATCCTTCTTTGCTCTCTCCTCACCAGATGATCTTCACTGCTTAGTTGTAGTAGGTTAATGCTGGGGATGGGTTTGGTGATGCTGCGGGGTTTGCTGTAATCACCAGCCCTTTTGTTATCCATCTTAGCCTTTGTGAGGCTCCTGTGCAGCCTGGGTGTTATCTGCTGATCCAGTGACACTGGGTAGGCAGTGCTGTTTTTCTGTCCCATGAGTTATCATGTGGCCAGTATAATTAAAAAAAAAAAAAAATAGAGCTTTACAGACGCATAGATGTAGAGAACACAAACTAATGGTTACCAGTGGAGCAAGGGAAGGGAGGAGAGGCAATATAGGGGTAAGGGAGAAAAAGGGGGGTTATTATAGGATGATATAAAATAATGTGTGTGAAATTTTTGAAAATTGTAAAGCACTGTAAAATTTAAAGAATCATTTAATTTAAAAAAAGAATAAAAATAAATATATAAATTTTAAAAATACAGCTTAAAAGCCCTCCCCATCTTATTCCCCCACTGTGGTACCTTGTTCCTCGGCCACATCCGCCCAATTTTCAAGCACTTCTCTCCATCTTTGTCCATTTTTTTCCTTCATATTCACTTTGTTTTTCCTCTAGGACAACTTCTGTGGTGAAAGGAGAGGAGAATGCCAACATTTAGGCTAATGCTCAGTTTTGTTGAATCCCATCTATATTTGTTTTCAAATGATGGATATCAAAATAGTACCAAATTTAATTGAGTGCTCTCTATGTGCCAGGCCTGTGCTAAGTGTTTTTCCATGCATTGCATCATCTCATCCTCACAAACATTCTAAGAAATAGGTGCTTTTATTATCTTCATTTTACTGATGAGAGAATTGAAGTCTAGATTAACTACTTCACATAGGTAGTAACAGAACTAAGGTGCAAACTTCGGCTGTCAGGTTCCAAAGTCTTTTCCTTTTAGGCTATATTGTAATTTAGTGTTTTGGTTTAAATTATGTTTGTTCTGGGTGGATGGACTTCATGGTGTTCAAGAACCTTCTGAAAATGTGTCCAAAATTTTGTGTTTGTACATACAAGATGTTTTTACCTTGGATTGAGTCCATTGCTTTCATTAGAGTCTCAAAGGTGTCTATGAGTTCCCACGAGGTGAAGAACCACTTTAAGAGTCAAAATTTACATGAGGGCTTAGGTGCTAAAGGTAGCCAGTAATGCACAACAATGGTGTATAGTGATTTACCTCTGAAATTTTCTTAAATGACCCTCATGTTTAGACTGAGCCGATAGAAGCTCAAAAGCCAAGAATTAACATTTTTTATTTCTCTTCACTTTTGGTGCGGGTATTTCTTTTCCTGGAGCAGTGGAGAACAAGTTAGTTTGAAAATATGATAAGGGTAGAGGAAAGAGGGTTAAATAAAGGATTTTATCTCAATAGCTTATATAATTGAGTTCATTTATTTCAGTGCTCAAACAATGGAAGTGAACTGCAAATTGAAAAAAAAAATGTAAGACAATGTCAACCTGGTATGAAGAAGAGGAGATAAATAGCCATATGTTCAATGGCAGGCTCTCCATGCCCTAAAGCCTGTGCAGTCATGTACCAGCCGCAGGAGCTGAGTGCCCCAGTGACCCTATTCACTCTGGTCAGAATCTGGTGGATTTTCCATTCATAGGCTCTCAGGAAGATGAGGGCTGTTGAAAAAACTTCTGACACTTCTTTCCGGCAAATAGAATACTCTGTGATGAAGCTTAGATAGCAACCTCTCCAAGATGTCAGCGGCTCAACTTGGCTCAACTTCAGACCTGACCCGGCCTCTCAGGGCCCCTTTGTACCAGGGGTGCCCCTGGTTCCCAAAGCCCTTTTTACAGCAGCCAGATCATCCATGCTCAAGGGAAGCCTGAGCTGAATTGGCCTCTGGAAACAGATAAATAAATTGGGGAATTAGATCAACCTTTGCTCTTCTGAAGTAAGCTCTAAAGCATGAACATATTTCATAGAAAAATACTTATATGATAGACATGTAAGACTTTTAAAAATGTATGTCCTATCAAAGTTAGAGTACAGTGCTGTCTAAGTAAAATGAGAGATGATCTAGTTTCTGTATCTATTTCAGAAAATGAGAGGTTAGAAAATGTCAACATATGCCATATGCTACTTTCATAATTCAGTCATTCACTTAAAACAATAGTGATTTATAATACTGAAATTTTTAAAAAGTCTGCCAGTTTCAGCCTTGAGATGTTTTGTGTTCTCTAGAAAGTGTCAATTTACTGGCTTTGGGTTTCTGGTCTCACATGGACCTTAAATAAAACTCCTCTGTGAGGTGTTCGCCGGTAGCTTGTAGAAAATGTTTTCTTGCCAAAGACACAGAACGTGGATCTTGAGTTGCCCCAAAATGAGTAACTGACTCTGAAGATGTCAGGAGTAAAATGACTCCATCTTACAGTATCTCCTAGCGGCAAGGAGCTTCTCACTTCCAGAATAAATTGATGGTGAGATCCGTTTTTTTAGCTGGTAGGGTGTTGATCAGCAAAGCTTTCCCTCCAGCTTGCTGACAAGGGGAAAGGCCCATCCCAGTTGTGAGGTGTATGTGACTTGTGAAATGGAAGGCTGTATAACTGGGCATGCATGATGGTTCCACTGAAAGTCTTTGGATGTTACAAGCACAACTATTTGTCAATTGCACTCACGTGGGGATACCACATCTCCCTCCTGTATGTGGGGTTTTGATTCTTCCTTCTTGCAGTTCCCCAATATGATACTCTATTTGATAGTCCCTAACATCTCATTCCATTTAAAACCCCAGTCTGGTATTCTCATGTGTAAACCATAGTGCAGCTGTACATAAACTGTAAAAGGCTTTCACGTTTGTTTTCTGTATCCATTTAACTCTGAGCAAATATCACCATCTTATTTTACAGCTGAAAACTCAGAGACACAAGATAGGAACAACTACTATGCAATCTGGGCTCCCTATATTTCTACTGTTTTCACTCTTTTCCTTGGACTGGAATTCTCAAACGTCAGTGTATGTAAGACTCATTCAGGTTGCTTGCTAAAAATAATAGGAATGATAGTTAATGTAGTACTTAATGTGTACCAGGTATTTTTTTAAGCACCTCACATGTATCAACTGATTTTTTCCTCAGAATAACTCTAAATTAAATATGGTTATGCCATTTCACAGGAAAGAATGTGGAACTACAAAGAGGCTTTGCCAGTCGTTCAAAGTTTAACACTTAGTAAAAAGCCTGGAACTAGAATTCAGATGAAGGCAGCCTGGTTCCAGGGTCTGTGCTTTTACCTATTCTGCTGGTCCCTAGAAGATTCTTTTTTCCCTTTCCCTGATATTTTGGAATCAGAGAGTCTGGGGTGGGGCCCATGAATCCTAATTTTCAACATGCAATTCCCCCAGTTCCCAGATGGCTTTCGTGCTGGAGGTTCTCAGATAATACTATGAAAAGCATTGACTTTGGGATTCAAAGAAGTAGTTGGTCTTCAGTAGTCATACATTGCATTGAGAATTCCTCTAGGGGACATTATAAACGAACAGTTTATAATCAGTAGAGCAAAATATAGAGGGGATGTGACTGGAGATAGTGCTTGATGGTTAGAAAAAGGTAAATGGTATCAAAGGAGAAGATTGATGGTAAGAAAAGCCACAGAACTACAGCAGACATCATCTACCTTATAACTTTCCTTGGAGCTAGATTTACACAAGACTGCTCAATACCAAATTTGAAAATTAGAATGTAAGTTTCTTTCTCAAGTGGTTTTGAGAAAAGTCAGTGGAAATAATGGCAGAGGGCTTGGGTTAGAGTTATTTACTAAATGATAACAATTCAAGGTTCCTAACTTGTAGGATCTGTAGCTGCACTGTCCAAAATGGTAACCACTAGTCACATTATTTAAATTAATTAAAATTAAATAAAATTTAAAATTTAGTTTCTCAGTCATCCTGGTCATATCTCAAGTGTTTAATAGCCATAGTGGCTACAGTATTGGACAGCACACAGATCTAGAGTTTTGCCATCTTTGCAGAAAATTCTACTGGGCAGTGCTGATCTGAGAACTTTTCCCAACTCTTCTCATAATTTTTTTTTCTTACCATTGCAAAATCTTCCCTGTTAAAGTAATTAAATGACAGAATTTAGCATTCATAGTTAGGCCTGTTTCAAGAACACCCGAATGTTCAATGTGTAATTTTGCAGTGCTGGTCACTTAGCATCACATCTCAATAAGGATTTGTTATTTTCCCACTGTTTTATACGGGGTTATGTGGGTTGGAGGGAGGGTAGTCCATGAATTATAAACCATGATAGTCTTTCCTCAAATGTTAATAGGCTATCTCCCATGCAAATATCACAAGGGGTTTCAGATGAACCGGTATCCCTGGATGAATGCACCAGGAGGGCCAGGAACCATATCAACATCACAGATATGACCTCTTGTATTTCATATTTAGCTGGGTTATGACTTTACCCTCCATTATTATTGTAACTCATGGATGGCAGATTTTTAAGACTTTCTGCCCTGATACAAGTCAGGAGTGATTTTATTAGATTTACGTACACAACCCATTGTCCCGCAAACTAAAGCATGTGCTGAATACACCATGTCGGGGCTCAGTGGGTCTTCAGAGACCCCCGAGCAGCAAGTTGTCTCAGTTCCAGTCCCCTTTCTCCAGCAGGAGAATGTGATGTTGGCCATGATTCAGTCTCCCATAGATGGACTGCTCTGGCCTGCAGCTGGACCCCAGAGCCGTGAAATTGTTACAGTTCTGGCCTGGCATTCCAGGGTCAGATTTCTAGAGTTATTTTAGACATTTTCCTAGAAGTGTGTGGTTCACAACATAGATATCCATTCCCTGGAGTGAGTTTTATAAGAGATCCAGTTAGCTCGAATCAAGTGAACTCTGCCCGGTGATCTAAGTACCAAATAATCAGAATAGACTTTGGTAAAGAATAGCTCTTAGCTGTTAGCTAAGTCAGTTTAAAGTGGTTTTTCTTTCAGCTTCAGATATGAATTATTATATTATACATGCAGTTATTAGCTATTAGGAGTCATACTAACCCTCCCTCTCTCATACTGAATAGAACCCTAAACAAAAAATCAAAATCATTGAAACTGAGAGCTGAAAGGGAATTGTGAGATTACCTACTCTAACCTCTTTTTTTTTTTTTCCATACGAAGAACTGTGTCTCAGAAAGGCTAAGAAAATTACCCAAGATCCCCAAGCTAATTAAGGGTATTAGTACTGCCAACACATATCTCCTAATTCCGTGTTCGGTACTATTTCTACTGTGTCATCCTTTTCTGTAGGAGTAAAGATGTGTACTGTCACATGATAGTATGAAAATCTTTTCCTCCTACTGAGAGAAGATGCTTGGACTCCAGTTCCAGAAAAGGCACAACTTAACAATAGCTAATGCATATATGGCGCTAAGTGTAATATATGCTAGGCACTGTCCTGAGCCCCAGTGATCTATGATCTCCTTTAGTCCTCATGGCAACACTTTGAGATCCTATCATTATTCCCATTTTACAGATGAGTGAGCTGAATCACAGTGAGGTTAAGTAACTTGCCTGAGAGCACACAGCTAACACTTGGCAGAATCTCAGTTCAGAGTCAGGAAATACAGTTCCAGACTCCACATTCTAACCACACTGCTTTGCTACCTATAAGCCTCTTATCTGGGGCCACCAACCAGGATGAGTAAGTGCATGCAGATGATGTTGGAAAAACTTCTGTGTGTGTAGAGTGCTTAGTTCTAAGGCAAGATTTTAATAATATTTTCTAATTAGCATTTATGAAAACCCAAACTGTTATTTTCATTAAAGCATTCATTATTAAAGGCACTGTTTTTGTTGATGTTGTTTTTTAACTAAAACCTTTCAGTGATCTTAATGAGTCCAGCAACCAAGTAGCAGGTAAGCATAGCAGTAAAACCTGCTCCTTTGGCGGTAATACTGAGCAGTCATTTCTCACTGGTAACAGCAGCGCTGGCAGGCTAACGCCATTCTCTTGCTCTCTGGGGTGCAGCCCTTCTGAACAGAGACAAGGCACATAATCAGGAGGGATTTCCATTTGAAACAGTGAAATGGCCTGGGGTTGTTAGTCTGGGAAATATGATTCCTGCTTTCTGTGGATAAGTGTTGATATCACAATGAAAAGGGAAGAAGTGTTCTGATGAAAACAGACTCACTTATTTTAATGTAAACATACTGGCTTATATACAGAGCAAGTCCCTGGGCCCATCACAGAATAAGTTATTGAGCAGAGGGTAAGGAAAAGTGATTCCCAGAAATGAGCCCTCACCCTGTGTGGGGTATGTCATGTTCATAAGAGTGATAACGTGACATATTGAACTAAATAAATATAAAATATGGAAAGAACAGTCTGTCTAGATTGTGAGCTCCTTGTCAGTGAGGACGCGTGTTACGTTTCTGTTTTCTGCCTGGAGCCCTGCACAGTCCCAGGCTTCGGTAGGTGAGATGGACACATGGGTAGGTGAATGGGATTGGAACCAGAGATGGAGACCCTGCGAGGAGGGAAGTCATAAGAATGGTTCTTCCTGGCTTCATCTTGGCTATTAGTGCAGAAGGAAGCTTTGACCCATAGTGTCATCACTGATCAGCTCTCCAAGATTTAGCCAGACGTTAACTTCTCTGAATCACAGTGCTTTTAATTAAAATCCTTATCATACTGGGTGGTGGTAAAGATAAAATTAGATATTTGTAAAATTCTTTATACCATCAGAAGCTACATATAAGTGTAAGTTATGAATAAATCATTTCATAATCAGATAATTAGTGGTGAACAAAATTGATTAAGAAAAACATATCTACCTCTTAACCCCCATCGTGACTTTTCTATCTCTGCGTACTTCCTTTTTCCACTACCACTGAGGGTTAATTGTAGCCCACGTTTCTTCTTCCTCACGCCTTCAGACTTCCCTCTGTTTACTCCATCCTCCAAATAAGTTATTTATGTTCTTCTAATGTATATGTATTTTTTTTTTTAATTCACGTTCTTTTATTTATTTATTTATGTATTTTATTTATGACTGTGTTGAGTCTTCGTTTCTGTGCGAGGGCTTTCTCTAGTTGTGGCAAGTGGGGACCACTCTTCATCGCGGTGCGCGGGCCTCTCACCGTTGCGGCCTCTCTTGGTGCGGAGCACAGGCTCCAGACGCGCAGGCTCAGTAATTGTGGCTCACGGGCCCAGTTGCTCCGTGGCATGTGGGATCTTCCCAGACCAGGGCTCGAACCCGTGTCCCCTGCATTGGCAGGCAGATTCTCAACCACTGCGCCACCAGGGAAGCCCTGTATATGTATTTTTAATCAAAATGTCACAGAGAATAAATCCTATTCAAAATTCCCTGGAGTAACCAAATGTCTGTCATTGGACTTCAGTCACTTCTAGTTATAGCATAATTTATTGCCATTCAGAATACTTAAGAGAGGAACTAAAAAGTCTTGATAATATGGATGAAAAAAAATCTCTGGGTAGTGAATTGTCAACCACACAAGTACCTGTAAAACTTTAATGTTCATACAAATCCCCTGAGATCTTACGGAAAGGCAGATACTGAATGAATGACCTGGGGTGGAGCCTGAGTTTCTGCACTGCCCAGGTGATGTCAACACTGCTGGTCTGTGATATATACTTTGGGTGACCGGCGCCTACACTGTGATTCCTAACATTTCCAAGTATGAGGATACTCTTAAAATTTTAAGTATTGGCATTATTCTGATTATAAATTTTAAAATACATGTAAGCAAAAAATCATCTCACCAACCAAAGACAACTAAACTGGTTTATACATGGTACATATAGATACCAAATCAAACTTGGGGTCCTTCTATCCACATTGGTTGGTTTGTTTGGTTTTTTTTTTAGTTGAAGTATAGTTGTTGTACAGTCTATCCACATTGTTTTAAAGCTGCCTTTAAATAACTTTAAAACTAATCAAGTAACACATATTAATTTTAGAAAATTCATAGAATAAAAGCAAGCAAAAAGAAGATAATTTCATACCTGGGTACAAGGCACAAACAATGTGAGCACATCCATCTATTCTGGCCTGCTGGAGGTCAATATGGGTTTCTCCTTTATCCCTTCCCAGAAGTTCATGATAATTGTGAAAACTAGCAATAGGTATCACAATAAGACATTCTCTCACTAATTCTAATTACTTTAAATGGAGGTGAAACAGCCATATCTCTGCAGTTTTCCAATTGAATCAATGTCAGTCAGGAAGCGGGAGGCCAAGAGGGCAAATTTTCCTGAGTGCTAATAGTTGAATCACCGTCTGTTTCCTCATATGAAATGATTACCTTTAATGCTCGTTACTGTCAAGTTGCTCTGAATTGGAAATAGGGGTTTGTGTGGATGAATGGAGGTGCTGATATATAAATCAAATTCTTACAAATCACAAAAGACAGACACACACCCACACTCACACCTACGTGCTCACTCTTGTACGAAGGATATTAGAGCCTTTCCTTGGCACCAGAGATTTGTATGCAGCATTTGTGTTCTTATGAGCATCAGAGGGATAGAACAAAAAGGGCTTTGAACTAGGAGTCTGATGGACCAAGTTCTAGTTTCTTTTTTTTTTCATTTAGTATGTCACCATAAATTTTTGAAATTTCTAAGTAATATGCTTCTGGGTCTCAAAGGCTGCAAAGTGTCATGTGGAGCTGCAGTCTTATTCATGTGAGGTTCAATGGGGAAGTCTCCACTTCGAAGCTAACATGGTTGTTGGCAACACTCAGTTCCTTATAGATTGGCAGACTGAGGGCCTCAGTCTCTTATTGGCCGTCCGTCAGAGGTTTCTCTCAGTTCCTTGCTAGGTGGGCTTTCCCATCACAGCCATTTGCTTCCTCAAAGCCAGCAAGAGAGAGACTCTCTCAATAAGACTGTAATCTTATGTAATATAATTATATGTATATATAGTATATACATATAATATGTATGCAATGACATATATCCCATCACCTCTGTTAGTTACAAGTGTCAGATCCTGCTCACACTCAAGGGGGCAGGATCACAAAAGGGTGAGAATACCATCTACATATACTGTATATGTATATATATATGAATATCATATATACATGTATGTGTGTATATACACACACACATATATGATTTATTTTAAGGAATTGGCTCATGCAGTGGGTGGGGTTGGCAACAGGGTAGGCTGACAGGCTGGCAACTCAGGCAGGAGTTGATGGTGTAGTTTTTTTTTTTTTTTTGCTTCCAGTTTTATTGAGATATAATTAACCTACAGCACTGTGTAAGTTTAAGGTGTACAGCAAAATGACTTCTATACATTTTGGAATGATTATCACAATAAGTTTAGTGAACATTCATCACCTCATATTTTATATCTACAAAATTAAAGAAAGAGAAAAAAGTTTGTGATGAGAAGTTTTAGGATTTATCCCCTTAACAACCTTTATATATAATGTACAGCAGTGTTAATTATATTTATCACGTAGTACATTACATCCCTAGTACTTATTTACCTGATAACTAGAAATTTGTAGTACCTTTTGACTGCCTTTATCCAATTTCCCCTCCCCCTCCCCCTCCCCATGGCCTCTGGGTGGTGATCTCTTTTTCTATGAGTTTGTTTGTATATTTGTTTGTTTCGAAGTATAAGATGGTATAGTTTTGAGGCAGAAACTCTTCCTCTCTCAGAAACTTCAGTTTTTGCTCTTAAGGCTTTCAACTAATTAGGTGAATTCACTCCTATTATTAAAGGAAATCTCCTTTGCTTAAAGTTAACCACATCTACAAAATACCTTCACAGCAACACCTAGATTAGTGTGTGACTAATAACTGGTACTATAGTCCAACCAAACTGACTGTACTAGTTTCCTAGGGCTGTTGTAATAAAGCATCACAAACTGGATGGCTTAAAACAACTGAAATTTCACAGTTCTGGAAGCTATAAGGTTGAAATCAAGGTGTTGGCAGGGCCATATTCCCTCCAAAGATTCTAGGGGAGGATTCTTCCTTGCCTTTTCCAGTTTCTGGCAGCCTCAGCTATTCTTTGGCTTATGATAACATTACTCCATTCTCTGCCTCTGTCTCTGCATGGCCATCTACCCCCTTCGTCTGTTGGTATCCAAAATTTCTTCTTATGAGGACACCAGTCACGTTGCATTAGAGCCCACCCTAATCCAGTGTGATTAAATTTTAACCTGATTACACCTGCAAAGACCCCATTTCCAAAATAAGGGCACATTCACAGGTACTGGGGGTTACGACTTAAGTGTATCTTTTGCAGGAGACACAATTCAACCCATAACACTGACCATAACAGGCGTTTATGCACCATCTCCTGTTTCGCATCAGTTGAGGGCTGCTCCAAGGGCTGTTAACTCTCTGGAAATTCAGCCTGGCTTGAGAGTGGGCCAAGAACACTGAGGCCAGACAAAACCCTCAAGCAGAGCTTGCTGAGAAAAACCATAGAGTGTGTGAGAACAGCGAGTGTGGAGGGGTTACGGGGATGTGGGTGGGGTGTGGACACAATTCACTGCACAGCACTAGCCAGGGGACATCCAGAGGTGACATTTACCTAAGAATTCACGCTGTGTCCCCAGAAAGTTTATCAGTCTCACAGTAACTAAACAGGGGTACAGAGTGCCTTATACCCTGAAGCCCAAGTGACTGGAGAGAAGACAAGCTACTATTTCACACCTCTTTTCTGAAGTGATAAGCAGAATTCAACCTTAGAAAGAAAACTTTCTTTTTTTAAATTTTGGGTAAATGCTTCATAGGCCTCTTTGGTTGTACAAAGGTAAAGCCAAACATTATACTATAATGGTGAGGTTTGAGACAACTTCTCTCATTGTGATTAGAATTACGTCTCAGCAGAACTCATTTTGATCTTGACTGTGAAACAGACCTTATTCAAACTGTAGAGAAAGAATATTTACTTTCTTTTAATCTTTCAGAGGGGACACAAGAAGGTTGGTTGTCGGGTAGGCAGTAGGTAAGGAGAGCCCAGCTCCCTTCTACAGAGTTACATGTTTATCTGTAGGTGATCTGGGTCTGCAGTGTGGCAGCAGGTGGGGGCCTAAGATGAAGCAGGACCCATGCAGGGGCCTAGTCTGAAGTTTGAAGGAGCTGCTGTAACAAAGTACCATAAACTAAGTGGTTTAAACAAGAGAAGTTTACTGTCTCACAGTTCTGTAAGCTAGAAGTCCAAGATCAAGGTGCCAACAGGGCCATGCACCCTCTGAAAGCGCTAGGGGAAGATCTGTTCCAGGCCTCTACCCTAGCTTCTTATAGTTCCCTGGCTTGAGGAACTCCAGTCTTCAGGTGGCATTCTCCCTGTGTGTGTGCCTTTCTGTCCAAAGTTCCCCTTAGTATAAGGACACCAATCATATCGGATTAGGGGCCCACCCTACTCATATGTAACTTCATTTTAACTTAACTAATTACATCTGCAACAACCCTATTTCCAAATAAGGTCACATTCTGCTTTACTGGGGACTAGATCTTCAACAATTTATAACAGTACTTTCATCTAATAACAATGCCTTTGTCCAATTTTAAGAATGTTTTCTTTTTTTTTTTTTTTTGGTAGTTACTCTTTTTTATAAGCCCACATCTTTAGTGAAGTAAACTAGGTTTGTTTTCAAGCCTATGCCAGGTCTGTGGTGACACTATATAGGAAAACTACCAAAGTATGGTAACACTGATTAGGACATGCAAAAAGCAACTGGCAAAGAAATCTGCTGGTGGGGAGGAAGACAGTTGACAGAGATATTAAATGACAACCAGGATGGGTTTTAGGACTTGTAGATATTCCTAAGAAACTGAGAAATACTCAGAGAGGTGAAAAGACAGGGTTCCCTACTAATCAAGCAGGAGAGAGCCTGGAACTTTTGTTACTTACATTTTGCAAAGAGTGAATCTCAAAACAAACGAATAGGTATAACAAAACAGAAATAGACTCAAAGATACAGAGAAAAAACTGGTGGTTATCCGTGGGGAGAGGGGTGGGGGGTAGGGGCAAGATAGGGGAAGGAGGATTAAGAGTAACAAACTACTAGGTGTAAAACAAATAAACTACAAGGATATATTGTACAGAGAAAGAAGTATAGCCAGTGTTTTATAATAACTTTAAATGGAGTATAATCTATAAAAATATCGAATCACTATGTTGTACACCTAAAATTAATCTAACACTGTAAACCAACTATACTTCAATAGGAATAAACAAACTATAAAAGTTGGCAATTTCATATGGTTCAATCTAAAAAAAGAAAAAAAGAGTGAATCCAGAGTCCAGAATAGTTGGGGATATGTGGTTTTAAATCTCATCTTGTCAGAATCTTTAGAAAAGATGCATCTCCCAGGGACAGATTCCCATTCATAAATCTCAGTGAGATTGGTATATTTCCACTACAATGTCAATTAATCAATTAATTTAGAATGAGAAGTACAATTATTAGGTAAACTAGAACATTTGAATGGTCCAGTTGATACATATACCCCCTGAGGTCCGTTTCTCATAGAAATCCCATCAGAATGCAGATTTATTTATTTCCAACAAGAAACATATCACCACAGGCAAATTGGATATCGATGTCAGTCTTCCCAGTGCGTTCCCTCCCTGTGAGCCAAAGGCCGCCTGTGAAGTGCAGAATCAGATCAAGGCAAGTGAGTATTAGCTCATTGGAACACTCAGGTGCATCAAGCTCTGGAGCTCTGGTTTTCCCATCTCCACAGAGGGAATGCCTCTCGCGCACACTCTCAGACTCAGAACTGGATAGGTAAGGAAATCATACATAAAAATACATCTATTTGGGCCTTCCTTTTCTATTTTCCAGGGTGACTGTGCATACTCCATTTACATTATCCTTCTCCAAGAAAAGTAAACACACGTGTTTAGATCTCATCAGACTTAGACATCTTCACGTTGCGTTTCTGGGCTCCTGAGTTGTGAGTGTTCCCAATCCCTTTGATCACAGAGTCACATGCATCTACCCAGTTAATTCCCCCTAATGACTGGGCCCAACCATACTGTGTGAATTTTACTTCTTTATCTACCAGGGAGCGTGATGTTCCTCCCCTCCAAGTTTCGTGGAAGGGAGCACCTTCCTGTGACTCACACATTCTAATAAGACTCCAGGCACTGGAATTCTCTGACATATGTGCAGGTTGAAAAAGATTTTGTACAGCCCTGAAAAATGATCTTGTGATCTTAACTGAACCCTCTCATTTTATAAATTATTGCTTGGAAAAGCCCTGTGAGATGCTCACATACCCAGAGGTAGTGAGTGACAGGGTTGAAACACAGCCTGGCCTTTCAGACTCTCATTTGCTGCCTCTGGCTGCTGGGTTTTCCAGGTTTTGGTTGCTTCTGCCCAGGAGTGCTCACTGATAATCATCTGTCCTTTTCCTGATTCCTTTCTCCCTTTTTTCCCCTCACAGAGGATAGAATGTCACAGAACCGAATCACTGAAATGTAAAAACATTTAGAGGGTTTAGATTTTTTTTTTTTTTTTCATTTCTTGTCAAGGGAAGAACACACCTCTTTGTCATCAAGACAAAGTAGATTCTTTAAGAGAATTGTTTTCAACAGGGCTGCTCTGTAGTGGGTACTGGCCATGACCTGCTGGAAAATGAATTGAGCCATTCAAATGTGTTAGTATCCTACTACTGAAAATTTATTTTCTCATTCTAATGAAAGGTGATGGCTTCTTCAATCATAAACTTAGTCTGGTTTTATTTAAATATTGTAAGTGTCATCAGCATAGGATCTATTATGCTGGGCTTCTGAAGAGAGAAGCAAATAGTCACTTACTGAGCTTGATTAAGCTTGATGTGCTATGACATGCAGGATAATTTATTCTTGCTTTAAGTCCAGTTAAGGCGAAACAGTCCCCAGGACAGCAGAGATTTTGATGGTCTATGTTTATATGGATTACAAAGATAACTTTTGGAAGGGAAATTTACTTTTCGACGGTCTATTCCACTGTTTGAATTGGAAAAACTATTTTTGTTAGAAAATGTACTGTTACTGATAAATATCAGAAGCCAGTGCCTATCTTTGAGTTAGTCACAGCAACTGTAAGGCTGAATGCTCACCCAGCTTTTTCTGTTCCACAGGCGTACATGTGAGAGGAGAATGTGGTACAGAGAAAGGGGGAGAGCACAGGCTCTGAGGTCACCTCCTTCACTTCTTAGCTCTGTGACTTGGGCAAGGTACTTGACCTCTCTGGACCTCAATTTCCTCATCCTTAAAATAAGGATGATAATGAACAGTGTTCACATTCAGAGTTGGTGTAAGGGTTGAATATTTTAATACCTGTAATATGTAAGAAGAGTGCCTGCTGCTAATAAAACGAAATAAATATTAGCTAATATAATTTGTAATCATATCACATTTTACAGACAACATTCAGTATAGAGTCCAAAGTCTAATATCACTCAGAATGGCCAGATATGAATTATATATCTACCTTTAACATTATTGAAGCAACTTAAAATCACTTCAGGTTTTTATTTACATCAACTATGGACTTACATACGTGTAACAGACAGAAAATGCGTCTTGGAGCCTTGTAGTTCAAGAGTTAAATCATGGCTCTGCCATTTACCATCTCAGTAAACAAAGGATTAGCATCATTGTGTCTCATGTTCTTGTCCACAGAATGGAATAATAATACTTATTCGTAGCTAATATTTATCCAAAGTATCAGTAAGCTGATACTTGCTACATATCAGGCGCTGATTTAAACACTTCTGATGTAAGAATTCATTTTGTCTTAACAACCACCCTGTGAGGAATAAGTCCTTGTCCCAGTTCATACAGCTAATGAATAGCCAAACTAGCTTGATTCCAAAGCCCAAGCTCTTCATTAGTGCATGTATAATGCATTCATTCATTCCACAGATATTTATTTCATGCTTCACATGTGTCCAGGTGGTTTGGATACAGCAATGTATAAAATAGAGAAAATAAACAAATGCCTCCTGACAAATTTAACTCTCTGTGATAACATGTGAATTAATACAGAGAACAGCATGGTCCATCTGAAATATAACTCAAGCCACAGATGCAAACCACAGGTACAATTTCAGATTTTCTGGTAGCCACATCATGAAAAGAAACAAGTAAAATGAATTTTAATAATATATTTTATTTAACCCACATACCTAAAATATTATCACTTCAGCATATGGCCAATAAAAATTATTAACGAAGACATTCTTTTTTTTATATACTAAATTTTCAAAATCCAATGTGTATTTAACATAGCACTGCTTAATTCACACTAGCCACATTTTAAGTGTTTGATAGCACATGTGCTAGTGGCTACCATACTGCACAGAGCACTTCTCCAGGATAAGCATGTGCCCTTGAGAAGAGCCCAGTGTGAAGGCTCTGAGTGGAGAAGGGCTTGGTACTCTGCCTGGAGCAGAGTCAGGAAGAAGTAGAGTGGTCAAGATGAAGTTTGATGGGAAGGCAGGGCCCAGGTCATGTAGGACCTTGTAGGCCATGATTGTAGGTGAGTCATCTGGGAAAAGGCAGGGATTTCTTTGCCCTGTTACTTTAAAGCACAGCTCCCTTTATCTTTCAAAGTCTGAGTCCTAATTCAATGAGTGTATAATGAGTAACTAAGTCACCCCCAAATCTTGTTAGCAAAAAATTGCTTGTGTTAGTGATCTTTTCAGTGCGGCTTATTTACTTTATCAGAGCAAACTAATGCCTCTTGTCATCTGAAATACAAGTGGCTGTAATACTGACTTCCAACACAGCTTTCAGTGTGTGAGCCATTTGAATTTCACCTTTGCAAACAGCATACATGCATAATCAGCTTTGAGAGTTGAAGTAAAATGAAGAATTTTCATCCAAGGTTGGTTTAGTTCATTTAAAACTGGCTTTGATTTAAATTCCGAGTGATGCTTTTAGCTCACGCAACAGTTAAAATGGAATGAAATTATCTAATTCCAAATCATAATCCCTTCCCTTCTGTAACGTTAGAATCCAGTGTGTGGCATTGGGTCATACAAAGCGTGAGTGTTGGTACAAGAATGGCATGATTCATGTATGGTTTTTCTTTCGAATTTACACAGCATGTTCAAGTTGAAGAGTGACTGAAATTTTATAAGCTGAAGAATCTGGAAACACTAGAGTCCACACAATCTTTTAACTCTAATAGTAAGCCTTAACTAACTGCTAGACACAATTACAGGTACCTCTCCAGAGACAGGCAAGAAGGAGTCTTTATAAGCTGTATAAATTTTAAAAAATCCTTACGTCTGTCTTGTTAAAACTTTGTATCCTTCACAATCTACTACCAAGTTATCTTACATTATAAATTTGGAAACATTTCCACATGGAAATACTATTTTGATCTTGGTAGATAAGTTTAATGATGTTGCATTATATATCAACAATACCCAAAGACCTATTCTCTTCTCTGAATATGCTGATTCTTGGATTTCCCTGCTTTAATAAAATCCTGCCTACATGCTCCACTCCTATTACACAGAACAGAAGGCTTTGTATGTAATTATCAGAAGACCGAGTTCAAGTCTGTATTCAGTAAGTGAAACTATTTGGAAATCTAGTTTTTGCAAATTGAAAAGTTTCTGTCTTTCTTATCCTCATCCTTGCATTCTCCATGGTTCGTTCATTCATTTGTTCATTTATCTGATATACATTTATTGAGCTTTTTAAGGACACTAAGCTAGGTGCTGTGGAGTAGATTTCTTTTTAATGTAAGTGGCTCCTCACTGAAAATGTTACGTATGTGATTATAACATGATTTAGAATGTGCTGAATATACCAAAAGGTATATACAAAATGATATGGGAATTTAGAGAAAGGAGGAACTATGGGTGAGATTCAGAGATGTAGTTAGTTATTGTGGTTGGTTCTCAAAAATGTGTAGAATTTCAACAGGAAGATCTTTGAGGGTGTAAGCATTTGAGAGAGGGAACCTGTTCAAAAGAATTGTCAGGTTATTCTGTTCTTAAGTCAGTCTTCAAAAAAGAGCAAGAAGAGGGTAAGAATGGGAGACAAGGCAAACTGGGGTCCGGTGCAAGAAAGCTTTTAGTGGCAGTCTGAGTATAAACCTCATTCTGTGGAAAATAAGAAGACAGAAATTTTTTCAGCAGAGAAACCATTATTCTTTAGACTTCTTTTTTCCTGGCAAAACATTTAGGACGAATCGTAAGGGAAGTGGACAGGAAATAGGGAGACCAATTGCAAAGTAATTGCAACAGTCCAGTGGTAAAGTAATAGGGGTTGAAGCCACCAATCTTAGTGACATTGTGGAATTTTAACCTCAAGGCCCAGATCTTTGAGACAAGCAAGTGGAAAATGTTGATGACACTTAAATCTTTAATCTGACCGGTGTGAGGAATAGGAGGGTGAGAGAGCAGCTGGTTTATGGGGAGGATGGTGTGTTTTGGACAAATTAAATTAAGCATTCTATCCATTTTCCTCTCTAGATGGCTGAACTAAAAACCAAGCTGAGGTGAAAAATGGAGCCAGGAGGCGGGATAGCGACAGGACATTCTAGAGGTAAAATGTAAAGATCCATGACATTCAAGCTCTTTCTCTCTACATAAGACTAAGCTGGTTCTAACAAAATTCCATACAGGCCAAGTTCAGATTGTAGCTATTGGTTTTCTTCTTTCTTGTGATGTTGTGACTTACAATAAGAAATATATATTTGGTCTTTGTCACTGTTTCTGGCACAGAGACCCCCCAAACCCTTGGAATTTCCTAAATGTTGAGAGTGATCAAGGTGCCTTTTGTTATGTTAATGACTTTGGGAAAGCAGCTGAGGATAGGGGTTGTTGCCTGGAGCCAACCCTGCTTAAGGGGTTGGAGTTTTCATTCCCATCCTGACCTTGGGGAGGGAAGAAGAGCTGGAGATGGAATTCAGGCACCAATAGTCAGTGATTTAATCAGCCATGCCTATGTGATGAGGCTTCCATAAAAGCCCAAAAGGACAGGGTTTAGAGAATTTCTGAGTTGGTAAACAGGGGGAGATTTAGGGAGAGTGGTGCACTCAGAGAGCATAGAAGTGCCATGCCCTTTCCCCATGCCTTGCTCTATGCGCCTCTTCTTTCTGGCTGCTCCTAAGTTATATCCTTTTATTATAAACCAGTAATCTAGTAAGTAAATTGTTTCTCTGAGTTCTGTGAGCCTCTCTAGCAAATTAATCAAACCCTAGGAAGGGACTGTAGAAACCTCTGATATATAAGTCAGTCAGAAGTACAGGTAAGAACCTGGACTTGTGCCTTGCATCTAAATAAAGTCCAAGGAGGCGGTCGTTGGAACCCGCAATCGATAGGCAGTCAGTCAGAAGCACTTTTGACTGGCATCTGAAGGTTGGGGAAACATTCTCGTCAGACTGAACCCTTAACTGGTAGAATCTGATTGTTACTACCCCTGGTTATGGAGTTGAGTTCTTGGACACCCTGCTGGTGTCTGAGAATTGCTTGGTAGTATGTGGAGAAGCCCCCCCACCAACACACACACAACACACACACACACACACACACACACTTTGGGATTGGTCTCAGAACACCAATAGGCATTCCTTATTAAAAAATGAAATCATAGTTTTATTGCTTCATGAAAAATTAAATGTACAATCTGATGTTTGTGGAAGATTTGGACATTGAAATGCTTGGCCTCAATTTTCTTCTTTAAGAGAGAATTTTCATTAGTGATTAGAAAGAAACACTCCGGGTGTTTGTCCAGAGAATGGGCAGTGTACCGACTCTAGAATAGAGAAAGACCCTACATTTCTCGGAAGTGATTTTAAGACTGTCCCACTGTTTTATCTACCCAGGTCAACAAATTACCTCCCACCACCTTTCCTCTGCCTCTCCAAAATCCATCCATCCATCCAAATTATGTCTAAACACACCTCATCCATTAAGCTTCCTCTTGTCTACGCTCGTATGTTTTCAATTCTTTAAATTCCCTTAGCAATACATTTATGACCATTATTGGCATCTAGTTAGTGATGTGCAAGTCTCCTTGTTAGAGTGTAATATCTTTGAGAACACAGAATGTTGCTCATTTTCCCAACCTGCAGGTACCTTACACATAGCGAAGGGTTGACAAATGGTTGGGGAATGAATGTGTGTGTCATCACCTAGTTTGCTGAGGACATCCTATACGCCAGGCAGTGTTCTAAGCACTTTACACATGCTACTTCATCTAATCTTTGCCACAACCTGAGACAGAGACTGTACTTTTGCCTAAGAGAAGGTGAGGGTAAGGACTTACTGGCCACTTAAGTAGCAGAGCTGGGACATGAACCCAGGAAGCCTAGCTCCAGAGCTTACGGTCTTAGTTACCCCCTTCCAGATACTATATATTGCCCCTTCCAGGTATATTGCCCCTTCCAGGTACTATAGTACATGTCCCAATTTGCTTACCATATACAGTAAAGAGGAGAAAGGAGGAAAATAAAGTTTAGAGCACTGCCTTTCTAATTACGGATATATGACTTTGTACAAGACATAAGTCAGCTTCTCGGGTTCCTCACATAAAGTGGATTAATAGCAGTATGTATTTTATGAAATTTTTGTGGTGATTAAATGAGACAATGTACATAAAATGCACATAGTGAAAATAAACTTTTGTGTTGATGGGGAGGGAATTCCTAAGGTGTGTAATTCACATTATCTCCTTCTAGATCACCATGTTACCTTCCATCTGGGAGTGATATCTTGGCATCTGCCCTTTTGTGTTTGGTGCTACAACGTTATTTTTCCTGAGAGCAATGATTTCTAGCCAGTCTGAAGCTACCCAGTAACAGTTGTGAAAATACAGAAAATAGCAATCATGCACTGTAGAGAGAATATGCAACAGGCCAAAATGAAAATTAAAGCCTTATAACTTTAAAACCAAAAATTGAGTCTCCCGTGAATGTTAAATTGTAGGCATTTCTTAGTATTTTATTATACTTTACTCTGTGTGGTAGCATATTTATGCATTTTTCTTTTTCAACCAGCCTATCATGTTGTATGTTGTCTGTAGCACTTGGAGAGCATGGTTAAATAAACATAGGGGTAGAAAAGAAAGGTCATTTAAAAAAGATATTGTTTTAGTTTATTTATTTTAAAAAAGATCTTTTGTTAGTTCTTTGGGATTTTTCTGAAAAAGAAGTACTTAATCTCACAATTACAATAAGAAACAAAAAGATGCTAACTCCACTGAAGGAGAAGAGATAAAAGTGGTTGAAGAAGAAATATATGCTTTTAACTCCCTTTTATTCCTCAGATAAAATAATTCACCTAATGCTAATATATAAGCCAGGCAATGACAAGAGAAAATAATCATTTTATTGCAGTGGATCTTTGTGTACAAAATTTAAGGACAGGACCTGTTCTTATTCTTGGGGGTTGGTTGGGGGGAGGAGTATTTGATTTACAATACCTACTTATCTCCTTAGAAGAATGTCTAGCATAACATTAGCAAGACTTCATGTAACATTAATAAATTGAGTGAGGATTTATCAAAAGGTCTGGGATTCATATTAGTTTTTCTTTAACTTTTTTCTCACCTCTTTTGAATTATGGACATGGGAGCAATTTTTTACACTATTTGGTGGGTCTGTCACTTTTAGCAGTAGCATTGGCAGTGTATGCCTTGAATTTGAATGTGTATATATGACAGCTACAACCAAATGGCCTATAAGATATTATTCATTTCTTTATACTGTATCTGCTAAGATATGACAGTTGAAATTTTACAGTATTAAATACAAACTTTCCAAATATTAATTGAAACTCAATAGGAAGTGAAGTAGCATAAAAGAAGTCTAGTTTACTGCTTTGAATTGTGGTCTTAATAAATCTCACTCTGCTAAAATGATGACTCTTGTATTTTGCCTGCATTAAAAACATTTTAGGAGGTAATTGGTTTAGCTTATTGTAATACTGCCTGATAATATTTCTTTTGCTTTTCAAGCAGAGAATAAGGTATCATTAAATTATTGTTGCACAGGGAAGTCATGTATTACAAATGTTATTGAGTACAGAATATAAAATGGACTCAAGAAAAATAAATACCCTTCACACAGGAGACTCACTACAGGTTTCACTGGATTATTTAACTCACTCAAATGTGCTTCTACCTGATAGGCTAGAATTACTTGGTAACTCTTTTTAGTTATTTTTATTATTTTAAATTTACTGATTGAAAATATATACAAATGCATAAAATAAAGCATTAAAAGGCATATTTTGGAAAAGTTACCTGATTCTACTTTAGTACTAAATGAGATGTGTTGTTATTGTTTTGAACATTTAAAAAATAATGTTCATTTGATAAAGTATATCAAAGTTTAATTTTTGTTGAACCTGCATTTAGAGAGAGAATGCCTAGGTTTTTATAACCTTATTGTAATTTTTTGAACATTAGGATTCCCATAACCAGAAAAATTAAACTTTTTTTAAAACAAAGATTCTCACGAAGTATATATAAGTATCAGTATATAAATACATATGTATATGTACATATATGTATGCGTGTATATATGTACACATATGTAACTGTATTTTCCAGTGATGATTCTTTTTAAATGACTTAAAACATGCTATTTAACTAAATTGAGTATATTTTTAACTAATTCATCCAATCAGCTAAACGGTTTTCCTCCCATAAAAGAAAAAAGTCAATAGCCCATAGCTTTTCTTCCAGGCTGAGGTGAATTGGCTGAACTGACCAATTCTGGGGAAAGCAGGTGGTCCATGAAGTTACAACCAAGGAGTCTAAAGTTTCCCTGGCATCTGGCTTGATGTCATGTGTACCAGTTGTATCCAGCCTTTTTAACAGTCCTACCTTGTGCTTTGCACTTACTGAGCTTGATATTTTACCACAATACCCAACTGTAGGTTGGGGGCCTAGTGCCTTGTGAACTATTGGCAAAGCCTCAATCAGCTGAGCACACACAGTGTGTAAATATGCCGGAAGAGAAAATGGATGCATTGATGGATACCTCCCCAGAAAGAAAAGCAGAGGCTGTCATTCAGCCCGCTGCAAGAAAGGAGTGGAAAGCAGCAGGCTGACAGCACCGAGCAGGGAAGACAGAGATGGGCTAGCTGAAGCAAGGAGGCCGGGGTGACAGCCCTGGAGGTACTTAATGGCCGGCTGCTCTAGGACATAAATCTAAGCAATTCACCAGCTGGAGATGCTTGAGAAGGCAAAGGAATAAACTCACCATACTTTCATTGCAACCTGGGTAAAATGAATGTTTAATTTAGAGAGCCAGTAGAAGATTATTCTCTAACTACCAGCATCTGCTATAATAAAATGATTTTATATGTAAGTATCATACTCTATAGTTTGGTTGGTTTGTTGGTTGGCTGTCAGGTTGTGAAATATGTGGGTTGAGTTTTTGTTCTTGGTTTTTTTTTTTGAGGTATAGTTGATATAGAGTAGTATATAAGTTTCAGGTATACACATAGTGATTCACAATTTTCAAAGGTTATATTCCATTTATAGTTGTTATAAAATATTGGCTATATTCCCAGTGTTGTACAGTGTATCCCTGTGGTTTATTTATTTTGTACATAGTAGTTTGTACTTCTTAGTCTCCTACCCCTATCTTGCCCTTCCCGTCTTCTCTCTTCCCACTGGTAACCACTAGATTGTTCTCTATATCTGTGAGTCAGTTTCTGTTCTGTTATATTCACTGGTTTGTTGCAGTCATTAGATTCCACGTATAAGTGATATCATACGGTATTTGTCTTTCTCTGTCTGACTCATTTCGCTTAACATAATATCCTCCAAGTCCATCCATGTTGTTGCAAATGGCAAAATTTCATTCTTTTTATGGCTGAGTAGTATTCCATTGTATGTGTATTTACCACATCTTCTTTATCCTTTCATCTGTTGATGGACACTTAGGTAGCTCCCATATCTTGGTAATTGTAAGTAATGCTACTATGAACATTAGGGTGCATGTATCTTTTCGAATTAGTGTTTTCCTCTTTTTTTCGGATATGTACCCAGGAGTGGGATTGCTGGGTCATATGGTAGTTCTATTTTTAGTTTTTTGAGAAACCTCTGTATTGTTTGCCACAGTGGCTGCACCAATTTACATTCCCACCAACAGTGTACCAGTGTTTCCTTTTCTCCACATCCTCGCCAACATTTCTTATTTGTGTTTTTTTGATGATAGCCATTCTGATAGGTGTGAGGTGATGACTAATTGTGGTTTTAATTTACATGTCTCTGATGATTAACGATGTTGAGCATCTTTTCATGTGCCTGTTGGCCATCTGTATGTCTTCTTGGGCTGGGTTGTATGAAATTAAGTGGACTTTAAGATTGAAGAAACTAAACATCTTAGTACATGGAAATTTCAAAGCTAATTCATTTGTGACAAATCACAGTCAATACCTCAGTCAAGAACAGGAGGAAAATGTCAAAAAAACTGAAATATAAACATGAGAAGCATGTGCAGATATAGTAAGCTTTAAGGGAGTTGGCCATTTCAGTTGGTAAGACAGGAAAGATTATAGAAGCCAAGTCAGCTTAAAGCAAAAAGTTCAAGTACCAATTAAAATAGGCCCTAATAGAAACTATTTGTCAGCTCGTGACTCTGCAGACATGGAAAGTCTATTTGCTTTGGAGATTTGTTCATGGTTTTAACTATATTTAAGTAAGAATTTTAAATATATTCTGATTTCAGCTCAGCAGAATTATTAGAGGTTAGAAGAAAAAAATTACTATCGTTAAATTTAATGGATTGTCTAGGCCTTTGATTTCTTTTTTTATTTCCACAGTTTTGATTTTCTTTCTGCTTTAGGATTCAGTTCTTTTATCTGTGGAAATGATTACATGTGGGAAATTCTAGATGCTATCTTTCTTAATTATTTTATTATTTCTAATGAATGGAAGTAGTGACAGTGATGTAACTGGATAAAAATAATCCAGAAATATTTGATTTTGACACATATTATGTGGTATTTTTAGAAAATTTTCCTGGTTTTTTGGGTACACATATACTGCGTCTCTATAGCAAAAATATTTGGTTGCACATTGTGTTTTGTTGCCATCTCTCTCTCTACATATATAGCTCACCATGAAAATTGTAAAACACCATGTTGACCCTGACAGATAAGCCCTGAACTAGAAACAGGTATCCCAGCTTTTCATATAACTCCTTGTCTTACTATACACATGGTCTTGAACAAGGCATGTACTTCTCTGAGTCTCAGTTTCCTCATTCACAGAAATGAGGAATATCTTTCTTGTTAATCTTGCTAGGGGAAGCAAGTCAAATAAGGTATGTTACTCTACTTTGATAAACATATGAATTAAAAACTCAACAGGCTACAGACAAATGAGCTTGGTCTCCATCTTAAATAAAATCCTAGAATGAAATAGACAGTAAAGTCTGCTTAGCATAAGAGGTATCTGATCTCTTTTCCTTGTTTCAGAGAATTCTTTTATTTCTTGGTCAGGAAAATATAAAAGATAATATTGGGTCTAAGCTTAGAGGCATTTAGTAGAATCTCTTTTGACCTCTTTGTGGGCAAGTTTTATAAATACAGAGTGAATTCAAGAAAAAAAAAATAACTAAAATTTGCTGAGCATCTCTCTGTGTCAGTCACCATGCTTGGTGTTAACGTACTTTATCTTGTTTAGTTCTCCCAACCTTGTAACCAACCTCTGGGGAGCAGTATAACATGGGTGGATGAAAGTACATGCTCTGGAACTAGCATACTTGCTTTAAATTCCAACTCCTTCACTTTCAAGCTGTGTGACCTCAAAGAAGCTATTTAACTTCAGTGTGGCTTAGTTTTTTCACCTGAGGCACATTAAGGTTGTAAATAGAAAGTTTATACCTTCATAGAGTTATCCTGAGGATTAAATAAATAAATACCTGTAAAACCCCATAGAATACTGCCTGGCACTTGGTTAGCAGTTAATAAATAATAATTGCTAGCAGTTTTTTAAAAAGCAATTATTAAACGTTAACTCAGAAAACTGCAGCTCGTTAAGAAATTTGCTCTAGGTGCCAGAGGAATGGAAAAAGTGGAGCAATGAATCAGACCCACTGCCCTTTCTGGCTCCAACACTTTATTCTTTAAACACCTCCATACTGTGCTGTATGGACTATTGGACTCTGCTGAAGGTATGAGGTGATGGAGCAGGTGTGTATCATAGCATTGCAACCAACTAAGAATGCAGTATTTGGTATTTCTGTGCTTAAAATTGATTTGGCCTCCCCACCCCTGGAAACTTCCCACTGGGCATGATTTTCTACAATCCTGGCTTTCTGCCATATACTCTGATATTTCTGTCTTTACCTCTTTCTTTTCTCTCTCTTTCTCCTCTGTCTTAAATATCCCTCCTCTCTTTTGTGATCTCCCCCACATTTACATTCTTGATAACTTCTTATGCAGAGTGGTTTTGCTTCTACTTTGCTTACTTATCCTTTTTCAGCACATTTCTTACGTAAAAGAAACTTTGGTACCAACTGTTAAGGTATGTTCCCAGCTATTCATCTGACTGTTTTGCTTCCCTGCTTTAAAAACCTGGGATATTTTCCTGTTACCCCAAGGATAAAATTTTAACTCTTTCATATGGCATTAAAGACTCTTTTCAATCTGTACTTTAGCTATTTTTCTAGTGTGACCTCCATTATCATAAAAAAGTAAAAAAATAAGTAAAGAAAAAAATTTTAAAAACCACTTATAATATCCACCACCAAAAGATGACATTACTCTTTTAATGTCTATCTTACAACTACATCTTATGTATCTTATACTACATCATACGTATCTACATCTTATAACTACATTTTATAAAAATTTAAACTCACTTTGTGTTCTTTCTTATAACCTGTTTTTAAGAAATGAGCAATACATTGTTTTCCAATATCAATAAAGTCATCTATAATATTGTTCTTAATGGCTGAAGAGAATGTTGACAGAAGCCCCCAATATTAATTTTATAAATAATATACCTAAATATTTAGGCTTTTCCCAATTTTTGAAATTATGAGCAAGAATGTTATAAATGTCTTTGTAGCCAAAGCATTGCATATCTCTTTATAATTTTCAGTATAAGTTTACACATGCAGGATTGGTGGATCAGTATATTGCTGTAAAAATTGTGTTTCACTCAAACCTTGGGTACGACTATATGTTATCAAATGGTACATATTTGTCAATTTTTGGTGAAAATTATATTTTACGGCTATACCTAATGTTGCATAACTTTTTCTAGCACTTAGCATATTTGGGTAGTTATCATATTTAAAAGTATTAAATATTTAAATTATTACATATAGTTAAATATTTCACTTTAAGGCAATGAAAATATTCTTCTTATATATAACGCGTAAGAAGTCCAATGAATGAGTGCAGCCAATATTTTATAATGACAATAAATGGAGTATAACCTTTAAAAATTGTGGATCACTATATGGTACACCTGTAACTTACATAAATTGTACATCAGTTATACTCCAATTTAAAAAAAATTTAAAAAGAAGTCCAGTGATCACACTCTTTTTTTAACTTTTGAGTTTATTTATTTATTTATTTATGGCTGTGTTGGGTCTTCGTTTCTGTGCGAGGGCTTTCTCTAGCTGTGGCAGGTGGGGGCCACTCTTCATCGCGGTGCGAGGCCTCTCATTATCGTGGCCTCTCGTTGCGGAGCACAGGCTCCAGACGCGCAGGCTCAGTAATTGTGGCTCACGGGCCCAGTTGCTCCACGGCATGTGGGATCTTCCCAGCCCAGGGCTCGAACCCGTGTCCCCTGCATTGGCAGGCAGACTCTCAACTACTGCGCCACCAGGGAAGCCCGATCACACTCTTGAGAGAACAACTTATAGCTGACCACAACTACAGATATCCGAAAGTACAAACTGATTTTATTAAAAAGTCTGTCTTTGTGACAGTTTCAGAAGAATTCAATTAGAATTCTTATACATACTCATGTGTGATATTAAGTTAAAAATAGAGGAATTTTTAAAATGTTACACCTTGTTTTCATGCTGAGATCAGTTTTAGAAAGAATAAATAAAGAAATACTAAGAAACACATACATTCTCATTAGTCACAATCAAAAGGTCTTGGGTTATTGCCATTAACTAGAAATTAAGAGTAGGTGATGGCTGCATAATCATTAAATGATGACACATTTATTGGCAAGTTATAACGTGCAAATAATATTCTATTGATCCTTAGAGAGCCAGAGTTATATAAGATGGAAGTATATTATATATCTAGATAGAAGGTAGTGCTCTGGGCCCTGCATTTGACTTCATCCTGACCTCCCTAGGATGCCTGGAGTACTGGGACTGGTCAGTCAGACTGGGTGATGCACAGTTTACAGCGATCTGTTGGCCATCCATGGTGGAAGCTCTAGAATGGTTTATCCCTCTAAGAGAGCTGGTATGTTGAGAGTTGTGATTGTGACCAGCATGTTAGGAAACTCCAAAGCAGTCAGGTTGTGTCTGCCCATGTGTCTAGAGTAGTTCCTGCATTAGTGTCCAGACCGGTCCTCCTCTGAGCCATCAGTGTCCATAGTAGCTTGCATGTCCTGCGGCCAGTGTGTCAGTCTCTGGTCATGTGCCTGGGACTGTTCAGGAGTCCCAGGACAAGCTCTAACTGTCTCTAGAGTACTCAGTGTATCTTGGCTGTCGAGTTAGGAGAACTCTCCAGGAAGTAAGGGTGTCACCCACATCTTTCTTTTACTCCCAAACCTCCTCTCTGGTGTATGCAGAAACTGATTTCTCTAGTTGGGAATGCAACTGTTGTCCAAGGGAGGATACTAGAAATGGATTCATCTCCCCTTTCATGTGTCTAGTAGGTGAGCAGGGAGTGAGGTTCTACCCAGAGCCTGGCCTCTGCTAAATAAGAGTCCTGAAAATGCTATGGAAACATGTCCTCCCAATACTTTAATTATACTACTAACATAGCACTTTAAATTGTATTCTGATAGACTTTAGGCTCTTTAATATGGCTTATTAGGATTTTTATTGCGTGGCCCTGTCTTAGAGTGGGTTCCCCAGAAGTAGACACTGAAATAAGGAACTGAGCAGTTCATTTGGCGAGTGAAGACAGCACTGGAGGAGAAGTGGGGAAATAAGACATAGAAGAGAAGTCAGTAAGGGCTATCTTATCAAGGCAGTTACCACTGAAGGCAACTAAAACTTAGTCCACTGAGGAAAAATCTGGGGGCCATTTTAGAACATGTGCTACAGAACTATCCTACTAGAGGGGCAAGGGAGCTGAGGTACTTATATACCAACTCTCATCGGTCTTTGGTTGAGGGCTTCTCTTGTGGGAGAAGGGAGGGTTAATTTCCCAGCACTTCTGATCTGCTTCAGGAACAGGCAAAGTGGCTTCAGTACTATTTGCCTGAGAAAGATCTAAAGGGGTTATCCTAAAGGGAGGTGGGTGGTTCTTACAGTATCTGCTGCAGGTCCCTTCTTATGCCCTAGCCTCACTTTTTTCTATGCCACATGCTCTAGGAATTCTTACCTGCTTGCTGTTCCTCTCATTATTCAGAGTATTTGCAGAATACATACTATATGCTAAGCACTTCGCTAGGTACTGGGGACTCACAAGGGAACAAGATAAAAATGGTCTCTGCCTTCAGGAGCATAACACTCTCCCTTCTTTCTTTCCTTTCTCACCGAATGTGCTTGAATACAAATGGCTCTTTAACCTGTCTTTATTCCCCACAAAAATGAAAGCTCAGTGAAGGCAAAAACTCTTCCTGCCTGGCTCACTGCTGAATTCCCAGCCCATGGCAAGGACTGTGCTATAGAGTATGTTCAATATATGTTCAACATTTCAGTTGACAGTGTGGTACTATAGTCATAAAAATAAAGGTTGGCTTGACTAGTATAGGAGCTCCTTGAGGGCACTCATTGTATCTCTGGTACTAGCACATCTCTGACACTAGTAGATATGTAATACTTCGTAATAGAATTGAATTCAGTTTACTCAAACTGAATTATTGTTTGGTTAGCAACCCAGATATACCAGTAACTTGAAATCAGGTCTCGTAAAGAATTGTTGAAAGAATTGGAAACATTTTGTATGAAAAAGGCAAGACTTGGGGAGGACTTGTCTTCAAATATCATAGAGACTGATAAAGAAGAGAGACACTGGGCTTGATGTGTCTGTCCTGAAAAAAAAAAAAAAAGATTTTAGCACTGAATTAGAGAGAACTATCAGATTTAGTATGTTACTGTCAGGAGCAGTGAGCTGCCCATCATTGGAGGTGCCCAAGCAAAGTCTGGAGGTGTAGGAGACAAAATTTAACAATAATATGTATGGTTGATATGAGTGCCTGAGAACTGAGAGTCTATGAGTTTTCTAGATAAGTACAAAGAAATATATGTCTTCAGTCCCTTATAATTTTACAAAGAGTTTTCTGTAGGGAAATTAACTCGACCTTTCTCACAAGGAGGTTGTGTTTTCAACTAAGAGTTGGATTGCTTTATACCTTACAAGTTGTTTTTACATAATCCTTGCAGAGATCCTTTGAATAGGCAGACCAAATATTATTATTACTGTTTTACATGAAAGAAGTCAGATGCTTATAGAGGTTTACTCATTTGCCAAAGGTCACACATGTACTAATTGATGTAAATAGATCTTGAACCCAGGTCTCTGTGCCTCTTTCTCCAGAGCTGTCTACTGCACCATGTCACTTCTGTTATTACTGAGATGAGAGGGGAAGAACACAACCTCCTTTTAAAATACTAATGCAGACCCTCCCTTGCAGAAGAATGCTGCCAAGCCCTCTGTAATTTATACCTGAGAACAAATTTAAGTGGTATGATCAAGAGCACATGGACAATGAGAAACAGGATCTGGTTAAGAACGCAGGGCTCTGGTATCCCATGATGCTCTTTGCCCCACGGAATCTGACTGCTTTTCCTGGGAAGGAATTATAATGATGCTTTTATGTTCCTGGCCAGGAAATGTTTATAAATCGTAATGTACCATTTGCAAGTGATGTTACCTTATGAATATTAAAAGATTAGGAAATGACATTGGCTTTTGTTGAAAACCTTGAGTGACCCTGTAACAGACACAATAAATGATTGCTTTTATTGCAGTGCCCTCTAAATATTATTAAAACTCTTTATAGTAGGCAATAAATAATGGCAAATGAATGCTTGATTTATAGCAATTACAGTACAGATGAGTTGGATTTATGTGCCGCACTGTAATGAAGATAATAGCTCAAAACACACGAGAAACAGTCACTCAGTGAAATATGAGCTGATTTGCATGATCCATGTCCCTTGAGTAACCTGTAATTGGCTATTATGAAAGGGACTCAGAATGATTTGGTCTGCAAATAAGAGAAGTAGTACAAAAT